>NC_133860.1:28945957-29545957 GCF_047830755.1 Zonotrichia albicollis | reverse complement strand
ACCTTAAAATCCTAAAAAAACTTTTTAATAAAATAAATATAAATTTAAAACAAGAATGAAACTGAAGATGAGTACACCTTGAAGGACAGAAACAGCAGAAGAAATCCATTCAGATTTGCACATATGGGATGTGAGGTGCAGTCATAATGCAGACTTCTTTAGATGCTTTTGTTAATGGAGAATTGATGTCTGTTTGTTGTTTGGACTTCTATTTTTTTTTTTAACTAGGGATATGAAGGATGGGGCAATGAACTTAACCTAGCAATAGAATCTATTTCTGGTTGTTCATATATATTAATCTATCTATCTATCTATCTATCTACTTATCTAGCTATATGTAGATATAATATAGATACAAATAAATTCCTACACCAATACATATATACATTTCAATTACATTACAATTCCTACACTTACATATACACATTAACAATTCGTGGGGACAAGGTGAAATATTTGGATATGACCACTCTTCTGATATCTTAGTTACAGCGTATTTTTACAGAGTATAGTATTAAATGTTTAGAATCATCATTCACACCCCTCCAGCACTCAGGCATTGTTTCCCTAAATCATCAGATTTTGGAGGTATTATAGAAAGCATGAGTATAGAAAGCAACAGAAAGGGTTTTGGAGGAGTCCCCTGCAGTCCTATAGGGTAGGGGAGAACACTTTTTATGAAGGTGTGGTTATGGCAGAAAGGAATTGACTGGAAAAGTGGAGGATGAAACTCAGAGGCGACACTACATAGGTAAAAAGGGGCAGAGGCATGCTAGTTTTGAAAAGAGGATTGGATATGGATGTCATGGAAAAGCATTTGGAAGTGAAGGAAACTGAGGAGCACAGACTGAACAGGGAATGGGAATCTGTGTTCTTCCATGTATGTCTGTCTTTCAAACATCTCAATTACTTACGAGGAAAAGATGAATTTTCCATTTCCATAATTAACCTTTTCTCCTTCTTTCTCATAAAATAGCAAATCCCACTTTTGAGAGAGTAGGGTGTACAAATAAACAGTCTTTAGGGAAATAAAAGTGCGTTAACTAGCACATATTTCTAAGAGCATATTGAATTTTCTCTCTTCTCTGGTTCTCAAAGTTGTAAAGTATATTGATAAATTCCAGTCAACAAAATGGGCTGCAAAAGTCTTCTTTCCTCCCCTCCTTCCCTCTTCCCCAAATAACTGAGCTTTTAGTCTAATTACTTATTTGCAGTCTCAGCAAGCCAGAGAGAAGAATTTTATCCACTTTGGCTTGTTTCGGAATACTAACTAGCCAGGCCAGTCAAGGCTCTCTAAAGAGTGAAAGTGCATGAGAGACACACTGCATTTGACACAGTCAGGAGGCAAAAGAAAGAGCAAAACAAAAGTCTATTCAGGGCTGAATCCTCTGATATACTTACCCATCCCCCACCTCCTTTAAAAATAAAGAGAAAGGCGAAAACTCATGAATCCATGGCTGAATGCCTGAGGTTGTCAGAATAAAGGACAATGAGTGACAGCTGACTGTCAGCACAATTCTCAGAGTCTGAGTTATCACTTTTTGGCATTGTTCAAATTGGAAAAAAGCATGTGTGCTTAACAAGAAAGTATTGCAGAAGTGCTTTGTGAGGGGCTGTGCTCACACCAGCTGCAAACAACTGAGGAAGCTGTCATTCCACATGGATTTTTTTTCCATGCTCTGTGAAATCTTCCCTACTGAACTCATTAAAAACTTTTCTAAGCATGTGGGCACTAAATGATGCCTTAGGACAACAGCTTGCCTTAGGAGTCATACAACTTTTCTTTTAAGAAAATCCCGACAGGCACACCTAAAATGGAGCAACTTACATGTTCAGAGCATTTATGTACCTGTTGATTATTTAAATAAAAACCCACAGTGGTGAAGGCCAATCTTTAAATATTTCCTGCATGTTCTACTTGTTTAGGATCTCCTTGCCAGCTTATTTTTTTCTCTGCAGATTTGACTACACTTTCATCTTCACTCACTGCCTTAATCCTCCAGTCTTTGCTGTTCCAGTGCATGATCAGCTTGTTTTTAAGTCACATCTACCCACATTTGTTAGTGCTGAAACATTACTTTAGGCATTTACATCTCCATAAATCCATACAAATGATGCACAGGTTTTTCTGAGAAAGGTCGAAAAAGCTAAAGCAGAGAAGATTTTAAGGTTATTTAAATAATGCATTTTTTAAGTTGGCAGATATTTAGCTGCATGGTTTATGTACTAAAAAGAACTACCTGAGCAGCACAACAGCTCATGACAGAGAGACCCTGGAATGTCAGGGTTTTTAGTAATTAAAATAGATCTAGCCTGTATTCAAAGCATTAAGTCACTTAAGCCTGTACACCATCTGTGCTAGAGAGACATTGATTTTATTCTCAGCTCCAGGGTCTGTCAAGGTCCATAACAACTGGAAATAGGACCAAGTGCCCATGGCTTGCCACCTAGGCATGAGGGCTGCTCTTTGGTGTGGTGGTCCCTGAGAGGGAGGATGTGGCAAGAGGGACAGAGGTGTTGGTCTGTATCACTCTGCCTGCTAGCAGAACACCATTGTGGGACAGCTCAGACTGGTGGTACCACTCCAGCAGGTGTTATGAACATTACAAATCTTTGGAAAGAAACAAAGAGAGTTGGAGTGTAAGTGAAATATAACAAGGAAAATAAGAGGAAGTTAATTCACAGACTTTGTGGTTTTGTTGTTTTTTTTTTTTTTTCTGAACTAAGAGGAAGAGATTTCTGCAGCTGGCAGATGGGATACTTAGAGGTTCCTGCATAAAACTAGTAAAATAAGCACCTACAAACAAAGGAAGTTTGTAGATAGGTTTTAGAAAAACTTATTTATCTGTCTTTGTAATCTAAGACCTAGAATAAAGGCTGGGTTTTCAGGAAAGGGAACGGACTCATGCAAAACTCTTGCCAAAACTCTTTTCTCAAAACATGAACTTAGACCTGAACTTGAACTGAACTTTGCAACTTTGCTTCAGTATCTATGCTGATATCATAATTTGCTGATCTCTGCATGTATAAATATTAAGAGTAGAAATGCTCCTTTACTAGAAAGAATCCCATATTTTAAAATAAACCCACCTACAACTCTAAAAATTGAGCTTATTTTTAAAGGTAATGCCTAATCTTGCTTGATTTGAAATGATTTGCAAACATGTTTTGATGTTTTTATTGTGTGGAAGGCATGGAGAAGTGACTTTCCCATGGGCAGCCTCATCATATTACCCAAATTTTTCGCAAACATTCTGTGAGTTCAAGTAGATCATTAGTCAAAACTATAAGAGCTACTCTCCAGATGTCACATAGGATGTTTATAGAAAATAGGGAAAAAAAATGGACCAATATTTCCAATGCAAAACCAAGCAACTTAGTATTGAGCTTTAGGAACATTCAAATCTAATTGAAACACAGGCTATTTTTTTCCTGGCCCTTTGATAGTAACATGACACTTTCCAAGAGCTGTTGCTGTAGTCATCCATTTTCAGGAGCTTTCTCCCTTTATAATTTGTTTTGGAATAATGGAACGCCAAGTAAAAGTAGAAAATATTGTGTGTTGCAGAAGAAAGAGATACATCAGAAATTAATACACAAAGAAATAGAAATGTGAACTGGATGAATAATCACATGGAAAGAAATAAAATTACTCATCCCTCTACAAGTTCTGTGCAGGAAAAAGAAGATCTGTCTCCTCTGTTTAAGTCTGTGCACTCACAGGATGCCCAATAATTTTGTATTTTCCTGCATTAGTTTCCCTTCCAACTACAGCATGAAGCTTGGCTAGCTAAATTAGATATCTAGAATCCCCCAGCTCGCTCTCTGGTCATTAGACAGCCTTTCCCAATAACTAAGGTAACTAATTTCATTTCAAATGGTCTTTTGCTGAAGACTGTCTATTCTCTTTGACTGAATGAATTTAGCTGCCTGTAGAGAGATGGAAGTTATAGACTGAATTCCTTGCCTTTTTTTAGGACTAAAATGGGACAATATAAATTTCTGTTTCCGTGTTTTAAAATCACACATTTTCCTAAAATTTTCAGGTCAAGGTGACTCAAGAGTGATGCTGCTTCTGGTGTTTCCTACAGAACCTGAAGGCCTCATCTTAACAGAAACTTTGCTTACCTTCTTAAGAGATGAAGCAATGTTCCTATAAAGCCTTGGAGGTACAGGGGTTTGGTATATCTCTCTACTATGAGAACTACTATGTGTTCAAAGACAAAAATACACAGACCTCATAATCTATATGTAACATACAGTACTTTACAGAAGAGCTGTTTTCAATGTGTATCACCTCACAGAATGCACATACCCACTCACAGTTTTGTCTATAACCTCAAGAAACTTGTTGTCTGCTTACTTTCAGATGAAGGTACTCATGACCACATTCATGTGTTACACACAATTTTCAGTCCTCTTAACCAGACTATAGTGGTTGTGCCTGTTCATATCTTCTTGAAGTGTTAGCTAGCTTTCATGGCTACCCTGATGATAGACATGTAATCATAAGAGATTTCTGCCAAAGTATCTTAGTCATTGGGATTTGTTCAGTTATGTGGTTTGGTGCTGTTTTGTTTGGGTTTTTTTGCTCTCCCCAGCAGCGATGGGAGAGGTATGGGAGACAATAGGGTGAAATCTCGCTTCATGGAGCCAATGGGTACACTTCTGGCTTGCCTTGTCCTTCGTAGCTTTTGTCTTCTCTTTCTGGTTCACTGGAAGGATATTATCAGCTCCAAAAATTGATTTCTTCACCACTGGAATGAGAATACATTGTGCCATTTTGCAGGCTAGACAGGTGTATGGAAGAAATTCGTAATACAGCATTTTAAGATTTAGAAAACTGGTAGATCTCCTGAGGTACTGTCTGGGGAAAATGTCTGAAGAAGTCTCTGGATGTAGGTAGGCTTCTTGCCATTTCTTTGCTCTGAGTAGTTAAGATATTTGGCTATCAAGATATATTTCTTGCTTCAGGTATCTTTCCAGATTGCTGTAGGCAAAATCATCGCTTGGGCCAAACCACTTACCCTCTGTTTCACCAAGTCTTACTGTCCAATAAACTTCAGGACAGACTTAGACCTTCCAGAGACACAAGAGCTTTAACTTACTTCTGCTGAGTAGAGAATTTTTTAGACTTGTACCTAATCACTGGAGAGAGGGAGAAACATCCCGCCAATCCTTGAAATGTCTGTTTCTGAGATATTTAGAGTAAGTGCTGTCATAGTCTTACACCTCTAAGACTTATTTCCTGTTTAGAAAATCAACTTCCCAAGAGACAGATGCAGAAGCCTAGATATATAAAGGTAATCAGGGGGAGCTAGGCTCCCAAATACCTCTGTGGAAAAAATCATGTTGATAGCTGTATTAATTATCATCCCCTACTTCCTAAAGCACATGCTGTTGTATTCTCTTAATGCTTTGCAACATTTGTAGGTTACTCCCATTTTTTAATCTAAGAAGAGTGACCAAAGAACAGACAAGGCAAAGCGATAAAGACAAGGCAGGCATTGGACCCGTGGACATCAATGGGTGCAAGCTATTTCAGAATTGATACAGATTTTCTTTTGGACTAGAGAATGCAATGACTCTTAAAATATGCAGAATTCCCTTTTTTATCCAGCACTACTGGAGTGGAAAACTGTCCATGTCTCTCACGGATGATATCAGACCTTACAGGATCAACACAACATGGGAACGTGGCCCTGATAGAAGTGTAAATTCTCTGAGTACCAAATTACAAACAGGCTCCAGAAAAAGAGACAGGTGAACCCAGGGAATATGCAGCGCTGTAGACCACATAAGAAAAAAGTAAAGCTTCTTAATACAGTTTTGGTTTAGTTGGTTGGTATGAAATGACACTTCAGGAGCTTTTGTATTTTAATAACCTAAGTGAGGATAAGCATCCAATAAAATTAATAGTATGAATAACTACAATTTTATCCATCTAATCACAAGAAGTAGATAAGGAAAAACAAAGACTCTGAATATACTTCCAAAAATACTTCCTGATTATATAAATACTTTTAGAGGCATCACTGAAAGAGAAGGCTGGTTTTGCTATGGGAGCACCACACCCAAATTTTTTCAATATTTGCTTCTTGGAAAAAAAAAAAAAAGTTGAATATCTTTTATTACATCTATCATCTTGGCTGAAAATAATGATAACATACCTCTGTTAAATGGAGGGTGTCATGCTTACATTCCAGTTGTACAGGAAGATCCACAATTACCTCTGTTACTTAGATATAACATGAATTATGTTGAGGTCAGTTTACGTTTGGGGTTTTTGTCTTTTTTTTCCCTTCTTTTTCTCTTTTGTTTTGTTTTTCTTTCTGTTTGTTTGTTTATTTATTTTAAATTAATTTGCTTGTTTAGTCAGTTAAAACTTTACAACAGAGATGTGAGATGCACTCTTCTACCAAGCAAGAAGTTTTCTATGCTCTTCTATTAAAATGGAATATCACCAAATATCACCAGGAATTTCTGGATTCATGTTTGTTAACAAAGTGCAAAGTTTTTTATCTCTTTTGTTACTTCCAAGTAATTAGAATAGTCTGAAGATAAACCTTGAAATGGTCTGTGCAGCAAGAACCATGAAAGTATTCCAGGGAATGGAAGCATATAGGCAGGTTTCCTTAGTGGAAAATGGAGATTATCGGTTAATTGAATACAAATGGTAGAATTTTAAAAAAATCCTACAAAAGAAAATGGAGGATTTTCCTTTTTTCTGCTTCTATACAAAGGAAAAAAATCAGAAGGACAACTGACATTTAATTACATTAAAAAAAGAAAAGCAAATTTAGATCCGATCGGCAACTTTTATGTTGCCTCAGTAGAGGCATAGAAAAGCCTGAGGTCTTTGCTTCTTAAGGGTAAAATAAAGAGACAATTCCTAAGCATCAGGGTACCTAGATGACAGACAGGATAAACAAGTGCTGTCAGAGAACCCTACAGGGGCAAGTGGGCCCCGGTATGTTGTGACTGGACAAAGATGGTTGTTCCTGTTACAACATAAGATTTAGAAGGTGCCAATCTTTCTTGAGTGGAACAAGAACTTGCTGTCCTGATTTGTAATAGATATGTTTTGAATATATTTCCTTTTTTTTTTCTCCACTGAGTGTTTTTTTTTTTTTTTTGTGGTATAATTGAAAAAAATCAGTTATTTTTATTTTAAAAAAATCAGTTATTTTTACCTAAGCCTGGGGACTACATTCAAGACTAGTTTTAATATGACTCAAAGTTGGGGTTTTTTCAGGTAACTTTTACTGGGGAATGTCAAGACCACCTTTCCCAGGGACTTGTGTTTGTACTCAAGTGAATAAAGTGAAAATGGATTAGGAGGTTAAAGGAGAGGATCACCCTGAAGGAAGTTCAAAGCAGCTGATCACAAAATAAAGATAATTGGAGTAAGAGCATTACAAGAAGTGAAGATTTTTTGCCATTTAAGGATGAAAATTTTTTCCTCTTCTGGCATAAAGTTAAAGTTGCTCTTTAGGGAAACGTGAAGAGACAAATTTTTCTGTTTTTGTTTTGTTTGTTAGTGAACAGAATGCATGATTTTGAAATCAACTTACAATTTCGTTATTAAATTTTGCATATCAATTTGTCATCTACTGGAGCTGACTAAGAGCATCAAGCTCATTCTCTGTGTTTACTAAACAGCTATTAGGTGGTAGCAGCACACAACTAAAGGCTAGATTAGCAACATCGGGCAAGATGTGACCCATAATTTATCAATACTTTGGGTGATCCATACCTGCCGTTCTGCTTCCCATCAGGTGCATTTTAAGAACTATGTTTTTCATTGCCATATTCTGGGAAGGACCATTGTAAAAACCATCCATTTTGTTTTCATGAGAAAAAGTCCAGTTACATTTTGTCAGGTCTCTGATGTGTTAGTGGCAGGACAATACTGTCCTTCCTCACAACTACAAGAAGTGACAGCCTTGAATTCTCTTTAGATAACATTTAGCATTTCTCAGGAACTGGCCAAAGAGGTCATTGCATATTTATCATTTTGAAAGCCTTTTGTAACCAATATTTTCCATTCTGTCTCAAAGTTCAAGTAAAGTAGAAATCCCTGTATGTGGAAAATAAGCTGTAGAAGATAAAAACTAAACTCAAAACAGTGGAAATGAAAAAGTTAAATAGATATTTACCTCTACATTCCTTTCCTTTCAATTTAAAATCAATGCACTCACAGAAGAACCTGTGCCAGGTGGAGTGCTCAGTAAGTCATATGAGCTGCTGCTCTGGTTCCCTGCCGGTTTACGATCCTGGCTTTTCAATGCAGAGCTGCTATTCAGACTTCAGTACTTGTCCTGTGTTGTCTTTGGGTGTTTAACACTTATAGCACAGCACTTTCATTATGGGTAGCCCAGTTTTAAACATTCTGTCCATTTATCTGAGCCCTCTGCAAATGTCTGAAGGAGACCAGCTGAGTGCTCAAATTGAGTCACCTAGATAATGTTTCTTAATTTTCTTCTGTTTCTCATCATCTTCAGACTTTGTAAACAGCATTGCTGTAACTCAGCTCTGAAAGGGTATGTGTTTAGCAAAGCCTGCGTTACCAAAATATTTCAAAGATTTATTTTATCTCCTGTTTAAAGTGGAATACATACTGTCCCTTAAAATATTGTCTTTATTTAATTTGCTGTCAAAATGTACAAGTATTCATTATTAATCAGCACATTTTTATTCCTGAAAAAATGTATGGCCTATTTCAAAAGTGTTCTCTAGATTGTTTGAATTTAAAATTTCTTTATTATATACTGGGAGTCTCAATCATATAAATTCCCAAACACTCCTATTTCTGGAACCTCCCACTCAAGAAATCAGTTTTATTCACTCTTAGTATTTTCCCAAAGAAAGATCATATGACGAATGTCTGTTTTCATCCTTCAGAAGGATATGAATAAGAAGAAATTATTCTGAGTACCTTCTGTTATGAACAAAAATTCGGTTAATATTTTTTTTGTGAGAAAAAGTTACAAAAAGGCAGCCAGATCACTGTCCCTGCCAAAGTTCTGCATGTTTTGTTATTGTAATCACGGGTCGTTGTGGCTAATCGCTCCTTTTGTATTAGCAGAGCCTTGCCCGAGGCTAAGGTGTACTTTTCCCAGAATAGTGAAGACACCTGAGAGGGTGGGGGGGGGGTTATGCAAAGTAACTCCAGGACCAGAATGCTTTGTGGGACCCCGGCTCCAAACGTACTGAGAAAACCCCAAAAACAACGAGCCAAATAAGAGTTGAGAGACTGGAGTGATGTCTGGACGTGAGGACCTGAGTGCTGAGCCTGCAGAAACGCTGGAAACCTTCGTTGATTCTCACCCTGTGTTCGATGGGCCAGGTCTGGGAGGAAGCGAGACTGAGACCAAAGCAACATCTGACAGGGACATCACGCCCTAGAGGCTCCCACGAGGACTGGACCCCCCGGCTCTGCCCCTACTGGACGGAGCGCCGCATATCCTCCTCCTCTGAGTTGCCCGGGGAGATGCGACGGGGACTGCCAGAAATATGGAATTTAGTGCAACACATTGTAAAAATGAGGATGAATTGAATGATGCAGGTGTGGAAGGTCAACATCTGGAAAATTGACCTCAAGTATTCATAGGTATGTGTAGAGAGCTATTGGAATATGAATCCCAATATAACCAGTTAGATGGTGCCTGGGCTAGTTCTGACCCTCGCTGCTGGGCCAAAGGCAGCACTGTGGTGTTTTACCCCAGAGATACCTTGGCTGGTGGAGATTGCAGCAGGACACAGACGCAAGTCCAGGCTTGTCAGGACTCCGTTTACCTCAGGAGAGAGAGCTTCTGGCGATGGTGAAGAGAAGGAAGGAGTGGATTCTGCTGGAGGGTTATATCCAGATGTTTATTCCACGGGTACAGAGGTCTGAGCTGGGGCAATTCCTCCAACAGAATCGAGACCGCATGGTCTCATTAACCTTTTAAGCTCAGGGCAGGGGAAGGGGAGGGGACAGGTGAGCCACCAACCAGGTGAAGGGGCAGGGTCTCAAGGGACTAGGGACACCTATACGGGCCAATGTCCCCCAGGCCTGAGGGACCAATCACACGACGCCTTGCTGGTATGTTAGCCTGATTGACAGGGCACACTCAGCGAGGGGTGAGGGGGAAGGGAGAAGGTAAAACAGGACATTGCAACACACCGCAACAGAGAGCAAGTAATATGTAATTTTCCAACTTTGCCTGAACTTCTGTATTTCCACTAGGGCATAGAGCCCTTTTCTCATTCAGAAAAGGAGGGCAGGTAGCAGTACCTCTGTCATCCTTTCCTCTAGCCATTGGACCCTGAGAGTTCATTTTATCTGTAGCCAAGATTCCCATCAACCTCCTTGAGGCTCAATATGGCACTAATGGCTAAATGACACATTCTGAGTTTAGACAGCAAACATTGACTTCATTGCCCACTTAGCTCTAGCCATGAAGTTATGAACACAAAATATAGGGCAATGTCGGATTAAAACAAAAAATTTTAAAAAATGGAGCAGACCTTGTTGCAGCTGCTTTTTCTTTTTTTGCTTTTCCTTTTTTTATTTTTTTTTTCTTTACTTCTCTGTACCTACCAGATAAGCCATGTAGCTGTAGTGATCCCTGCTATCACCTGACACTGCAACTGAAAGAGATAAAGGATCTTTGACCATAGTGGCTACTGCATTAACTCTCTGTCACAAGCTGGATGGAGAGGTGCAGAGGGCATCTCATCATCAAAAACTAATTTGGTCACTGCTCTGGTCTTCCCCACATATATTGAATTAGGCAGCAAGGCATCAAAAAAGAGGGTCTGCAGAGAGACATGTAATGTGCATCACCCATTACATTGAGAAATAACAATTTTCAGAATTCTATGTAATGTGTACACTCAACATATAGGCATGATGATCTACTTTAGGTGATTATAGATAACTCAGGAACCAATAGTTGATTCAAATGGGGGAAGATGGATGAATTAGCATTAGCACTTTTGCAGGCCATCTGTGATTTTTTGATGGAAGCCAGATAATAAAACACTTTGAGCATTATTTTTGATGCATTTTAGTCTCTGTTGCATTAGACAACTATTAATGCAATGAGAGTTCTTCCTTGGGATTGCATACTAAATAGACATGTGAATAACTAAGGTATTCTGCTAACATAAAAATAAGTTCAAAATAATTAAAAGTTTTGAAATAACAAAGCAGAATCTCTGAGGTGAAAGAAAGATAAAATAACAATACAACTTCACACATTTTCAACAAAAACGTTGAAATGATGAGCAGTTTCCAGATTCAAGGTCCAGGTTTCACCCCATATGAATGTGGATTGAGACCTTCAATTTCCTGCATAAAGTCCTGGCATGTCAGGCCATGCTAGATGGGGAGATGAAGGAGAATTCATCTCATGCCTTGCTAGGTAGGTAAGCCTTGGTAGATAAGGCTTTTTGTGAATCTAGTAGGACTAACAAAAACCTTTAGTTTTGGAAATGCCGATACAAATAGTGTTCTCATTTTAATACAATTTTTGTTTCTTTTCCTAAACAGCTGGTTTACAAATTTTAGTCAAATTAAATAGTGAATAAAAGATGTTTCAAAATTCTGCCTAACTGCAGAAAGTGAGCCCTTGCATGAGAATATTTTTGATTTTGTCCAGGCACGACCCATACCTTCCTTACTGCCAGATGGCTAGTGCCAAATATAAAAATTCTAACTTCCTCTAAATTTTTGAAAGTTAGTTTCTTCCAATTTTCTAAAAACTTTATCTACAAAGGTACATATTTTTTATGCATTTACTTTTTTTCTTGTTTGAATACTTCTTACCATGTTTATGAAACTCTTATCTTCTTTTCCTTTGCTTTATAGCAGAGTATGTGTCAGCAAATTTCTACCACATATATGAATACAGTAAAATAAATGTAATATTTTAGTCACAGAAGTGTAAAGAGAAATCCCAAACCAGAACAATAAAAATACACAGTCACTATTAATCACTCACCCCTCTCAGAATGATCTCTGCTATCTTCTATATATCAGGATTGGTATCCTTTCATTCAGAAAAAAATGCCTATGACATCTATCTGTCTCTGAATCTCTCGCTTCATCCCTTGGTGGCTGGGGTCCAGACATCTGGGTCACTCAACTGCTGTTCTGTGCTCCTTTCAGCATTCAGTTTTAATCAGGATCTCTCATGCAATCTGTACTGGTCTTTTCACGCTAATTTAACTTCCTACATGTTAGAACAGACCATACTTGTGCTTTCAGGAGGATACCCCTGAAGACTAACCAGGCCTCCTAGGTGCCCGAATGCTGCAAGGAAGATTCCTGAATAAGCCAGTGGATCTTCTCTTTTGAAGTCTGGGATTGAAATTTTCTTCTTTGTCCTACTCATTTATCTGGGTTAAACACTACAATCTTATGGTCATTATGGCCAAGGCTGCCCATGTTCTTCACATTATGAATTAATTCTTACTTTTTTCATTATGTATCTAGTAATGAATCTGCCTTAATTGGCTCAATCCTGTCTTGTATCAAGTAATTGTCATCATCACACTCCAGCAATCTGTTGTATTTCTCACACCTGCTATATTCTATAAGGTTATTAAAATTTGAAGTTTTGCAATTGTCACTACAGCAGTGTGAAGAAGGTAACACCTTCATTTTCTTGGTCTGTATCTATCCATTGCTGTTTTCCAGTTAGATGCACTATTCCACCATTTCTCTGTAATGCCAATAAAAAAGCTCTGCAGTTGTTTGTGGACTTTTAGCACTTTATTTCACTGTGGTGAGTGAACTCATGTACATCATGCAGGATCTATCCCCAAGTCTCACTGCTTTTGCAATTGAAATGCAAGAGCTTCCAGCATCACACTGTCCCCTGGACACTTCCTTACTGCTCCGTGTCAGTTTACTTTCTTTCAGGTTCCACCTAAAATCCTCTGACATATATAGCTTAACTTCACATCATTTTCTATTTTCAGAAGAATAGCTGAATCATAGCAAAAACTCAAACTGTGCATGTCTAAACAACTTTGTAAACTGATCCAGCATGCTGAAGCAAATCTTTAAATTTTTTCTTAAAGCTTTCTGTGGACTTCAGCTCAGAATAAGTCAGCATAATTTAGCAGAGGATTGCCATAAAATACCCTTGACTCCTGTTTAAAAGCTAAAATAAATATAAATGACTAAGGAGTGCAGCTCACACCAGTGTGACATTTAACAAGACAGTAAACCAAGTATGATTTAAGTATCAAACCTGTGATGGTGGTCCATAACACCTTCTTATTGTTCAGTCTCCTTTGTAGGACCAATGGGAGGGGACATTTGGAACCAATCCCATTGTAAAATGACAGAGCTCTATATTTGGTCCTTTCTATGTGTATGTGTGTGTGGGGAAATGGAAATTAAAATCCTGACTAAAGCTGACACTATAAATATATATAATTCTACTCTTCTAAATCGGTATAAAACAGAATCATACACAAAATACAGCTTTGTCTACGACAACACAGAGTAAAAAATAGAGAAGAATTGCATTGCTTCTGTGAAATAAACCATCATGGAACAATTGTATTTGTATTTTGACCCTGGTCCTTGCTCTTTTAAAAAAGTTAAATAGAAGATTTTTTTATATGTCACTGCTTGCTGTGTATGGCATGATGGAACCAAGCTACTTACAATAATAATTCACACTTAATCTATCATAGCATTATAGAAAAATACATCTGTAAATGGCTTTGAAAAAGTTTCAACATATGTCAGAGGTGGTAAAAAAAAATCACGTTTGAAACAACACTCAAATTAGGTCAGAAAGTACTCCAAACAATTCCTGCTTTTCTACTGGTGTAAAAAGATCTGCAGACAATCAAGAGACCCAGTCACAGATCTCCTCAACAGTAGAATTTATCCTCAAAGGTTTAGTATTTATAATCCTATTATTTTCTAATCCTATTATTGTAATGTTTGGATGAACTGAATGTATTTCCTCTTTAATCTCTGTGTGATCACACATATTTCCCTTCAATGATGACTTCTGGCTGACCCTACAAATACTTTGTTCTTCTGTACTTAAAAATAAATCAGCAGACTAGTTAGGAAAATTGTATTTTCTGCAGATGCACCTTGCTGTTAGATAATGTCTCTTGATAAAACTAATGCTTATAGAATACTGTAGAGGTGTTTGATCCCCACCTGATTTCCATTCAGATCATGTATTTCTGCTTTTCACTTGCTCAGTAAGTGGCCACTGTTAAGCAATGTTTTAAAAACTTTAAAATCATATTTGTGCCTGTGCCTGGAATTCAGGACTATTTATGGAGATGTTACATACAGCACACAGAAAAAAATGCTGCGCAACTTATTGTTGTATGGATTTAATGCTATTTAAGGGTTTAACAGTGACACCACAAATCACAAGAAGGTATGAATTAATTTATGTCCTAACATAAGCCTAAGATAATGTTATAGCCTGGATTTAGAAAGTTGATTATTTTTGCATTTCCTTTCTATTGCATTTTCACTTACTATGCCTCTAACTTGCCTTCTTGTTTTCTCTTTTTGTCCTTTTTCCCATCATCTCCTCTTTTTACTTTCTTATTATGTTTCAGAATATCCTACTTGAATAAGAGATACAGAGCTTCCCTATAACAGGTACATGTTTTTGTCATCTTTAAATAGTATGCATCAGAGAGAAACTAGGATGTTAAGGGCATTTAAAAAAAAGAATCAGTCCTCATGACCTGAGTACCCTTGAGATTCACAGGAGGGATGTAAATATAATGAAATATTTATGTAACAATTCAAACACAAATGATGACATTTGCTTGTACTTGACAACAGTGTGTTTAAGCCTACAACCAACATAGTATTATATAGAAGTATTTTCTCTTGCGATACTTATGCAAACTCAGTTTATGATCTCCTGCAAACATTTTAGTCTTCAATTCCTCTGTAAAGTACACACTGACAGAAAGTAAACTTCTTTTTTTTTTGTTGTTGTTCATTTACCCATACGAACAAAAAGGACAGATGCACGTGAATTCTACCGTTAAGACAGAGAGATCTTGCATGTATTTAAGCTGGTCAAACTTTTCCTTCTTTTAGTTTAACAGCAGCACATATTTGCTAACAGAATTCTACAAAATCAAGCATTTTGTATCATTCATTTACAAAATATTATCTTGTACAAGGCTAAAATGATGAATGCTTCCAGTGGGTTAGCTATTTATAACAAAATATAGCTACTTCAGTTATGGATATCTTTTGGGTTCCACTTCCCACCCCCCTCCAGCTTTCTATGCCTGCATGAAGGACTTTGTTCCACAAATTATCAAGAATAAAAATAAATAGTTACAAATTAATTATGACTCTTTTAATCCTTGTTTCAAGTCACATATTTCAGTTTAATTCGATTTCTACACTGGAAGTTTCTAACCAGTAGTGAAGAATTGTATTACTACTATCTCTTTCATAGGAAAGTCCACCTTGATTCAGACTGGACAGCTAATATTATCTTGCTATAAAGAACATACTACTATCTTAGAGAAGCAGGGATATGAGCTCTGGAGCTTCTCTGGAGGTACTGAACTTGTGATGATATTTCACATCAGCAGGAAGCTTTGTCAGCAGCACACCTACAAAAGAGGAACCTAAGTTTCCCTAAACTGCTAGCTGACAAACTGCAGATTTTGAACCCACTTCCCACTCCTATGGCATTGTAAGACAGATGCTAATTTTTGCTGCTTCCAACAGAAAAGCAAGTTCCCACATATTCTCACACAGGATTAGAAAATAATCTCAGTTGAAATATAATCTTATCTGAAAGAAATCAGTGAAATAGCAGGAGGGCTCATGGGATGCTGCAGAAATGCTCTTGTGGAAGGAAAATATGAAAAGGAAGGCTCAAGTCTTTGATGCTTAGAGATAGTGAGGGAAGAATATTTAAATAACAAATTCAGAAAGGATATCTAGAAAAAGATTAATATTTTCACCATGTGTGAAAAAAAAATCCCACTGCAAAAGAGGAATGAGAACTTTAAGATGACAGACACTGGACTGAAAGTGATGGACTTGTTCAATACCACTGGTATAGTGAATCTGTATGTCTTCATGGTTTCTCAATTTTCTTTCCTTCTTCATGTTGACTGGTATCTCTCTCATCTAGAGTTTCCTACAAAGGGATATGTTTGGAATGATATTATTAAGTAAAAATAAAAGAAAATACTATAAGGCAGTTTTCAATAAGAAAGACAATACCGAACAACAAAAATTAGAGTAATATCTTCCCTTATCAGTTATAAGAGATCATATTAATTAATACCCTCAAAAATACATGCCTGGACTTTGCAATGTCTATAGAGAAGATGACCACTGTCTGTTTCTTTATTAGGATCTCACAAGTTCAAGGAGGCTTGCTCAAAATGAATTGTGAAATGGTTCCATACATCTGTTCATTTACTTGTTTACTATTAAAGAGCTAATTAATATTGATTATAAAACACAGAATTATCAGGGACTCTGCAGAAAAATCCAATGCCAGCAGTACAAAAGCCCAAATACTCTATCTTACAAAACACTTGACTGAATTGACAAGTATAAACATGCCACATGTTTGCACTCAAAACACCACAAGATTAAAAGCTGGGCTTCAAAGAGCTCATTTGAAAACACAACTTAGTGGTTTTGATTTTTCCTTAATCAAGAACAAATTTGGTATTCAAATTGTCTCCTGACATTCCTTATACTGTGCCCCATGTGGACAAAAGTCTTCTGTACTGTCCTCACAAAGACTGGCTGAATCCCACTGCAACAGTTTGCACATGAGGTATATATTTTTATGTTTAGTGATCTCTTGGGACAAATCAAACATTAATACAGATTCACAGGCTGATACTCTGAAAACAGACTTAGGAAATACAGTTTTCCAGAAAATGCTTATATTTCAGTGCTGTCCAAAGTGTACACAGACTGAAAGATGTTTGGAGCTGGATTGTTAGGTTGGTTTGAGGTTTTCTGGTGGCTGTTAAGTTTTGCTCATTTGTTTGTTTTGCTTGTTTGTTTTGTTTTGTTAGAGTCAAGCTAAATGGTGACTTCACATTTGACTGCAGCTCTCACATGAATACATCAATAGGAAGTAACAAAACTCAGTGACATCCTTTCACTATGCTAATCTCCACCCCAAATATCCTTATGTACAGATGGTATGGAGATTCAGTCTTGTATTGATCTCTCTCTCCTTTCTTTCAGTAACATTCCATAGAATTAATTCCTTAGGGAAATGGTGTAGAGAAGCAGGTTACTGGAGAAACGTGAAAATAAAAATGTTATGTGAAAAGTGCTTTCCAGCTTCCAAACTAATGTCTTTGTCAAGTTGCTGTTTTTGGTGCGTCTGAAACATATCAAAGCCAATATGCAGAAGAAAATGCTTTATCTAAAGCCCACAGATAGGAGGCAATTTTCAGAACTGGGAATGCAGCTCTGGAAATGCTGGTCACTGAGATTCACACTTCATCTGGCTTTTCTGCCAGAGAATGAGGGCGCACACTAAATAGCAAATATTCACTCTCTATACAGCTGCGGTGCTGGAAGTCTTCTCATTTGACAGCAGGTTTTTCTTTTCCTGCATGGTTACTACAAGCATGTCAATGAGCTTGCTGGTTCAACAAAGGAGGTATCAGGGCAGGAGCAATTTGGACTAATAGGTAAAAAATATGGAGTCTTAACATTTCATTGTGAGCTTTCTCTACATATCCCCCTCGCCCCAAACTTTTTCTCACAGTTTAGCACCCACAAGTGCTACATCACCTTTGCAATGTTCTGGATGTTGCACTCAAAACCTCAGAAATACAGTGCAAATCTTCATCTTTCACATTCCATACAAAAATATACTCTCCTACTGATCAAAGTAGCTGTGGTGTATAACTGCTTAAATATTATATGACTTGCAATATTCCAAACTATATTAAATATCACAAGTTAAATCAGTGGCGGTGCTTCTAAAATATCAGGTTTTGATGTATGGGGAGTCAACAAGACACATCAAAATCTGAGTAATAATGACTTCAGAGCTATGTATATTTATAATGGGCTGGATTTCCTGGCATGCTGAAGCCTAGGGGGAAAAACTGGTGAACAAGTCCAGCTCTGAGGTTCAAACTATTGAACCCCAATAGTTTGAGGTTCAGTATTTGAGGTTCAATATTCAAACTAAATCACTGGCATTAAAAACCATTTAAATCTAGGACTTTAAGCTGAAGAGCAATTCACAACTTTACTGTCTTAAAAGTGGGGATTGCTAAGAAGTCCTAGGTAGCTGCTGCAAGTAAACTGGAAGATGTTTCTCCACAAGAATTCTTATCCATAAGTAGTAGAGGCACCAGGAAGAAGCTGCTACATTTGGGAAATATATGTTTAAGAAAAACATAGCAATAAGCAGATGAGAAAAGGGAAAATTCACCCATCAATGGGATGACTTTATGATGGCAGTCTTGAGGTCCTGCATCTTGGTAGTCCCGCAGTTAGCTAGGATAGACACTGCAAAAGGGAATAGGAGCTGTTTCTGGTGATATGCACTTTGTAAACCAGTTGGTAAACTGGCATGTGGATGTAGAAGGAGCTTTGTTGGGGAAAGTGCCAGTCAGCTGTAAGCTGGAACACTTCTGTCTCTCTTCTAAGTTTGTTTTTAAATCTAATATTGAAAATATACTGTGAAATGTACCATGAAGATGTGAGTGCTCATAAGAAGCACAATGCTTCTTACAGTGGGCAGCTCTTTCAGAGTGAGTGTTGCAGTCTACCAAGTCATGTGCCAGCAGCAAGGCAACAAAAAAAAGGAAAGGTCTGTCTTCTTCTTCCCACATTCTTCCCACAGCCAGATATATGAGGAGGATGTGCTCTTTCTTACCCTTTTCTCTTTCATACCCCCACATCAGTTTCACGTCTTTGCAGTTCAAGATTCAGGCCATGGTGCTGGCAAAACCCAGCAACAGTCCATGAAAAACACCACAGTGATATTTCCCTCTATCTGAATTCTCCAGTTTTTTTACTCTCTCTGAGGATGTTGGGTTACATGAAGTTAATTTCCCTTTTATGAATCCTGCACCTTACCTGTGGCTGACAAAGAAAATAAGCACTTCCATCATAGGGCTGTGCTGAGCTGTTGACTCAGCTGAGAACCACTATGATAACTCCTTGATACCTCTGCCAAACAGTCCAATCTATGATTGTCTTTTTCTTGCTGTTATAGTATACATATTTCATGGATATGATGAGAGGGCCATCAAGTATATTAATTTTCTACTCATCAGCATACATTCCCAAGGAACTCAGAGTCTGGTGTCTCTATTTTGCAGCTGATGAATGTCTTCATATTTAGTTCTCTGAGACTGAAACAGTTGCATGGCTTGACTTTCCGCTGTTAACTAAGAAAAAGTTTGGGAGGATGTTGAACTGCACAGTAGAGCACCATCTTGCCCCTGCCCACCAACTACGGAAAGTGTGTGCCTTGAGCAGGGAGGTTATCCTGAGTCCAAACTGAGATATGCTGCATATGTTTCTGGTCTCAAGGGCCAATGAGAACCTGACAGGAGGGTGGGCTACTCCATCCTCCAATCTGGCTCTTCACCAATAAAAGAAAAGAGCAGATTTAGATTTGAAACAGATAATCTTCTTTGCCATTTTGTGAGTTGAGGAAATATTTTGTCCAGTCTACTAGGGGCACAGAAGAGCTGTAACTGCAGCAGACTGGGTGTCAATACATGTAATCAAGACAAAGTTATTTATTTGTCAGGTGGGCTGCAGGAGGGATGAATAAATAAATCTGCTGCTTTAGAGCTGCAATTTCCTTTCCTGTCTCCTTCAGCTGCCTCAGGACTCTGCACAGCGATATCTTGGCCCTGAGGACTGCAGCTCACAGAACCCTTCTGGAACCTGGAGCCTCCCCCTCTCTGTCTGGGAGACCCAAGCTCTGCCCTGAGCCTTACAAGAGGCTGGTGATCTTGCCCTTCCCACCTGCATCACCCAACCAATATTGCCCTCTTGCTTACATAAGCAGAACTGCTTCTGCTCAAAAAGGATGTGCAGAGCATTCCTCTAATGCCTTTGGTAGGTGGGCTCATGCTGGGTGACTAGAACAACTGTTAGCTGAGGTCAGCCAGGCAGGAAAACAATAATGTCTCCAGCCTCCAGGGGCTGAAACTCTAACATCAGGATTAAGGCTGCTGCACTGTACTCAGGACATTACATGTCTTGCAGCTGACCTCAATCAGCAGCCATGTAGACCACCTGGGGTAGAGGGAGTGGAAGGGGTACAAAAGGTTTTATTAAACCCAAAAGAGCAAAAGGAAGACAGCCTTGAACCCGCCAACAAAAGAAGGAAAGTTCTTGTAGGGCAAAAAGCCAGGTGATATTCTTTTAAACAGCTTTTTTCCTTCCTTTGTACTTCAGCTGCTAAAACCTGTCTCATATCTGCAGCTGCATGGGGGAGATCCTCCAACCTAACTCCCCTGACTTTAAAAAAAAGATAGTATTACTCTTGTAGCTGCTAATAGAGAGCAGAAGGAGAGAAAGAGAGAGAAGGAGAGAGAGAGTTTTTTGAACTAAGCAGTGCAGGATGTAGGAGGAGTTAACTTGAGCTCTCTTTTGCTCATATGCACTCATATTTCCCTGAGTTTGGCAAGACCACCATTGTGAGAGGGCTTAGCAATCAGTAACAGGATGCATTATGTAGGGGTGCTGTTTGGCCATGGGTGAGGTTAGTTGTGTCTCTGAGCAATACCAGGAACGGTAAATGTGATAAAAATGATGTTTTCTCAGTGGGGAGGTTTTTCTGGTCTGGCTAAACTGTGCAATGGAGGAGATTTGAGTAAACAGGCATTTAATACAAAATTCTGAGTTCTTCAAATCTCTCTTCAGCTGTAAGTAACATCACTTGATATTTCTATGGGGCTTGATGAGATGAGCTTGCCTCAAACCCTTGGACAGGTTTGACTCCTGATCAGACACAAATAGATATATAAAACTTTTTCAAATCTTAGTGACTCAGTTTTTTTGAGGAAAGATAGCTTTATGATAGGTGAGTCTGCTATTGATACTGCTATTGATAGTAACTGATGGCACAAAATTCACTAAAATTTGTATTACAGTCATGGTGGTGCTACTTATTCACGGATGAGAGGGACGATTTAAACTTGTTTTACAAAAGGAAGTTAAGGCAAAGAAGTCTGGATTTATCTTAGCTAATTTTAGGCACGTAAGAGAGGCATTTAGTTAGAATTGCCATTATTCTCTTCTTCCCAGCTAATCAATGGAGAAGGACACACATATCAAAGGACAAATAAACCTGTATTTAAAACATCAATTGTCTCCCAGATGTCTCTCTCTCACTACTCATGAGCAAGAGAACCTAAAGCAATTATGATTTTAATTAGATCCCTCAAATTTGGCTGGGTTAAATTGGCCAAAGAAACTAAATGTCCAATGAACATGAGTCAAAGCATGTGGTTAGGAGCCAGTTTCAGTTCATTGCTTAATTGTAAATAATATTATTTAATTTATATTCTTTCAAAGCCTGTTGCTGAATTACACAGACTACACACATAGGAGCCTTAGGAAATATTTAGTTAAAGTAACACTGAAATAATTAATTATTTTTTTTTAAAGCTCTTATCTTTATTATAAACATCAGAAACTTCAGTCTGGAGGAGATATGAATTTTCTAATGGTGACAGGCGTCAATAAAAAAACAGAAAGAAAATCAAACAACTATAAGAACAATTGCACTGTAAGCTAATGATTATAAAATTAATGATCAGGAATACTGTCTATTGGGTTTTTACCTTGCTCATTTTTAGTAGGATAAGAAAATAAAGGGCCTGCATTTAAAATTATAGTATTGATGTAATTAACAACACTGAACTGGTCAGAAAAATTTCTCACACAAAGAGAGGATCTTGCAGAGATATCTTGCAGCATAACACCTGATAACAAAAGAAATTGTTATTTTCTTTCTCGTGAAAGCTGCTGGATCAGCCAAAATAGGGTGTACCTGTAATTGTCTGATGCCTGGACCCAGCAAAAAGATGTTTGAAACCTTGAAACTAGTGTAATACCTTTTCCAGAGTCTGATAATACTGCCTATTTTCCTTACCTCTTAATGCAACCTGCTATAAGAAGACAAGATTGCAATGTTCAATGAATTTTTTTTTTAGAAAATGGAATTGAGCTTGTTGAATTTATCATGGCCAGCTAACTACTTTAGCTGGGCAAGACTTAATAGTAATTCTGGAAAAGCGAATCAAAAACTCCCATGTCAAACCTTCTCTTTGCCTTGGTCTTATTTGTCACGCAGAAGAGCTCGAGGGACCCAACAAAGCATTTGGAGAATCTTTGTGGATGATGCATTGAAGATGGTAGGTGTAGAGGGCCACTAAAAGCCTTCTTCACAAACTCCATGTGAGATATTATCCCATGGAATTGTGAAAGAGAGAGAGCATGATTTGGGAGAGCTTTAGCAGAGTTCTGAAAGCCCTGAGTGGCATTCTGAGGCTGACTACAGGCTAATTATTCACTATCTCTTCTAATGTGGAAAAGTAGGCATCAAAGAAGTAAAAGTCAGATCAGAAGTTAAGGCTGGAAAAAGGCTTCTTTTTACCACAGAACACAAGGGAATCTGTAACTATAGGTAGGCTGAGTTACACTGAGTAATTTCAGAGAAGAGGAATCTATTGAGGATTGTGGAGAATTTACATAACATTTGCATTAAAAATCCATTCAAATTTGGAAATTCTCTGAGTTGAAAGTAAGTGAAGACTGGGAGAGTTCTAAAACAACTAAGACATAAACTTTCTCTCTTCTTTCTCACCCCTGGACATCTCTTCTGGCCACTCTTAAATGGGCAATGATCAGACCCAGTAGGATCATGAAACTTCTGTAACTATTACAGCAGATACTTTGTCTTATGAGGATGTTGATAATGAGAGAGAAGTCCTTTAGAAGGCTAGGGCTACTGATAATAGCACTTATTTAATGAAAAAGTTTAGGGTTTTGAGAGCATGTGTCAAAATTTATTGAGTGGTCCTCTTTTTTTTTTGTCTTTTCAAACAATTCTTAGGAAGAGATCATAAAACAGCGCCCATGGAATCTACCAAGGCCACAATAGAATCAATTAAAAACAGTTCCAAGTAAAACAGATCCTCTGAATTTTATATTCCTCGATTTTCAGATCAGATATTTGTGAATAATTTTATCATTTGCAAAAGATTTTTCTGCACTAATTAAAAATTTAAGGAAAGACTAATCATTATTTTACCAGTTCTGCCTTACAGAAAGCACTATGAATTCCACATAGAAACTGAAATCAGAGTATTCATTTTCCCAAAAAAGTTTTGACACCAACCTTGCAAGTCCTTTGTAAGAGCAGTACAATTTCCTTAATTGTTCAGCAATCCAGTTTTGAGACATAGTATTGCACAAAATATTAAAAAGATAGGTGAAGTTATGTGCATTTACTAATTTTATAATCCTTGGAATGAATGCACTTTTCTCTTATGTGTACAGAAGTCCAAAAATCTGCTAAGCTACCTGTGTACAAAACCTTTCTCAAGGGCTGGTATAAAACTAAGGAATCAAATCCTACAAAATTAGTGTATGGATCTTTGCAAATGTCAACAGCCTATATTTCCTGGGCATGATGCATCACATCATCTTGATTTTCCACAATAAATGTTACATTGAATATTAAAGAATAACAGCAATCCAAAGTATATGAAAATCAAAACCTACTCAGAATGCTCATTCTAGAAGGAGGATGGGAAGAAAAGGGATTACTGGCACCACTTAAATTGGGTTTTTTTCAGCTCAGACTGAGCTGAGATGTCCTACAGCTGTGAATAGAAAAGAATCTGAAGAAAATAGAAAGCAAAAAATAGACATATATTCAAAATATGGGAAAGTTTTGTAAAATGAGATCAGGAACAACAAGATTTTGGCATAGCGGTTTCTGATTTTTGTAATCATTATTATTCTCTTACACATGTCTGGATACATGTGTGTGTCATAGAGTCAAACGCTTATATACCACAGTCATTGCAAGATTATATTTTTTCATTTTTGCCCCAATTCCTATGTACAAATTCACATATTATATTAATTTACATTATAGCTAAACTATGTATACAAAAATTAAATACCTTTTCCAGTTAAGTTGGGTTTTGGCTAACTGTTTCTTAAAACCAAGCTTCCTAGCCCAATCTATGCTTGCCCTTGTGTGCTGTTATTTTTTGAAAAAGAACAAAAGCAGATTGCTGATGATTCCTACCCAATATATTGCAGTCTTCAGTCCTTTAATCTTGTATCACAGCTGAAGGTTAGGTTGACCCATGTAATTCTCAACAAAAGAAATGGTGGTGAAGGAAAAAGCTAAGGAAATTCTTGTGATAAACCTTGTTTAATTCTATTTTGGAGAAAGCAATCATCTCTCTTATTTGGATGGTGATGTAAAACTGCAAAAGCTTACACTTAAATGGTATTATACTTAATGGCATTATGCCTAAATGATACAGTGCCGTATCATTTTTGCTTAATAAAAGTAATTCACATGCAGTAAACACAGGGAAAGTTATGGAAAACATTTCTCACCCAAGGACAGAGTACCAGATGTGCTAAGACTTATGGGAGCAATCAAAGGTGGCCAAGACTCTGCTGTGGGGCCTTATTAAGTTAGACTGTGATCTAGCACCTTCAACTTATTAAGCTGTCGGGAGTTTCAGTGATTAAAACCAAAGAAAGGTCACTCACAGACCTTCAACATTTCCCTGGACTGGTATTTTCTTTTAGGCCTTGGACCCTAATGAAGGCATTTCACTTGATATGTGGATTTTTAAAAATTGGTCTTTTGAGCTGGATTTCTCCATAGCTTGAGAAAATCTTCAATAGATTTTGCTTCCTCAGAACTCTGCATACAGTTATCAAAAATCCCAACCAATAGCAAGAGATGAGGCCTTATAAGATGGCTTTGCATATCATCAGTGCAGAGATCAAAGGAACAGGTTAATGAGGATCTGGAGTAGTTTAATTATGTCCTAGGTAAGAAGTGGGGGTTAGTGGCTGTAGGTGGGACTGTTATAAATAAGCTTTCAAAGCTCTGATAGATGGAGTCTAATGTTTGTAAAAGGTATGATAAAACTAGTATTTCTTATGGATTTAAGGTTACCAAAATCAACCCTCTAGTCCTAAAATGTCATGCGGCAGGAACAGACATAATGTGTTCCAGGTACAAGTGGTGTCAATGCTACCTTTTCAAGGGTGGGGTAAATATTGTTTCATCTACAGGATCATATACACCACTGCTTACAAAGCCCTAATTTTAATACTACTGTGGAGTTTGCTTTAACTTGACCATTTCGTGTCTAGATATCTGATGTGGTTAAAAAGTTACAGCTCTCTTCATTATCTGTATTTTTTTTTTCCTATTTAATGCTTCCTGTATTGGTTACAATGATATATTTAGGGTGGACTAGTACTTCTGCAATAACATATATCTTGTTGTTGTAATGATAGATTCTGGAAACCTGGCACATGGTGCCTTTTATTATAATATTACTGTGTTAAATTCAGTCTGGCTGGTCTCATATTATACAAGATAAAGAAGGAAGTTTTATACTCCTTACAATCTAACAAACCAAAAATACTACCCCATTACAAAGCAGAGTGTGATTTTGCTTCTATGTCAAGATTCATCCACCTTTAGTATACTCTTTCATTTTCTTTTAAAAAATTGTTGAGTATTAAGTGTTCCAAGATCATTGGGATGACAACTGTAGTAATTTTTAATATGTTTTTTTATGCAGATATAGTGGTATTCATTATTGTTGGGTGGATACAGACCAAACATGAAAGAAATTTGCATCATCAGTTTTACCACTAAGGATGAAAAAAGAAGAAGTATTTAATTTTATTATTTTATTAATTTTAATCTTATTATTAATAATAATTTTATTATTTAAAATAAAATGTGCATTTCCATCATCTCTAGATGATTCTGTTCTCATGTTGTAATTCTGCTTTTTACTCATTGCATTACAACCCAGGGGCTGATTCCACAGATCACATATGACCCCTCAAGTTCACAGGAATTATGCCTAAGTGAGCTGGGAGGGAAGCAGGAAGTTGATAGTAAGAGTTGTGTTTGTTGCAGAACTGCACATCAGGTGGATGCTGCTGCTGGAACATTTTTGGGGTGGCACCTGCCACATTGAAGAGTGTTAATGTTTTTACATATCTCTCTTTTATCTCATGAGACAATACTCTAAGGAATGAAGATTTGCAGTTGCTGCAACTCTTTTTGGGGCCAAAATATAATCTCTAACACCCAGTTGCATTTTCTTAATTTTATTCCATTGTTTACTGACTTCAGGCAAATATTTCAGGTGTTTCAAGGCTGTTTTAGTTTTAATTTATAATGCATGTATCTATGAAAATGGATGTATCCTGCAGTGCACACTGTGAATTAGAAGAATAAAAGCCTTTGCCTCCACAAAGCTGGTGAGGAAAATGTGCCATTTTGTCCAGTGTTGGCCAAAAATTTCCTGACCTTTTCTGGAGCTACAGGGCACTCTGTCATATTTGGCTAATTACCCAAAGGTTTACATTAGATTAAATAACATGGCCACTGAAAAGTGGACAGCTTCCTGTGTCTTGGTTCACATCACTCTCTATCAGTCTGATAGAGTGGAATGGTCCTCTCAGGGCTGCTTGGCTTGACAATAGGTTTTTCAAAACTGACTATGCTGTTCATGATTTTTTTTTTTTTAAGAATATTCTGGTTCTCTTATTATAAGATTTACTTTCAGGCAGATAAATGGTAATCAAAAATCTTCCTACTTTTAAAGCTGTGAGATTCTTGTGCAAATTAATTTTCCTGAAAAAAACCAAAATCAAATAAACAACAACCACCCCACAACAACCACTACTATAGCTGAAGATCTGAAGCTTCTAAAATAAACAGATAGACATAAGAAAGTCAACATGAAGTTTTCCATTCCATTTCAGTCATCTTTCTGACTTTTTAATATGACAGCAACCTATTATTAATAGTTCTTAATTGCCAGAAAACCTACCAAGACCTTTTGGGATAAGTAAATGAAGTTGAAAATAAATATCATGGCAATGACTTAAAGAGCAACTGAAGAAAGATAACACTGAGATATATAATAAAGAAAAAAGGAGCAAACACCTCCCAGAACGACGAGCCTATTCTCCTGTAATTGTGCAGGACTTGGAGAGAGCGGACTAAAGGGTAAACAGAGAAAGGACAAAAGTTGTCTGCATATGTGCATCTAGGGAAGACGCTTTGCTCTGGCTGATCTGAAGCAGTTTTTTCAGGGGCTGTCACTTCGGTGGTGTTATAGCATGGGATTGTAAATATGGTGACATACAGAAAACACTCATTTTTCTCAACAGGTTGCAAAATATAATGTTAATTGGGGTTTGCTTTGTGAAACAGGTTGTCTGCAATGTACAAAGCCTCATGGAAGAGGATGACCAAATGCAAAAAAGGTGATGACTGATATCTACTTTTCAATCTCATTATGAAGGAATGGCAATATGTCCAACAAACATATAATGAAACTATTTATGGTGTTGGTTTTTTGTGGTTGTTTGTTTGTTTGTTTGTTTTTGGTTTGGTTTTTTTTGGGGTTGTTTTTTTTTTTTTTTTTGTGGGGGAATGCAGAAAAAAAGCATGTTTCTGTTATTGAGTTATTTTCTAACTGGATACCTTCCTCGAGACCCAAACATTTCAAGTGGTAGAGGAAATATTGAAATGGATATTCTTTTTGCTTTTAGCTTCAAGGCAAGTTCAAGCAGTCTTATATCAAAGAAGAGCTTGTAATACAAGTTTATGAGTGAGTTAGAGTAGATAGCATTCATAATTGAATTAACCCAACTTCCAGCTGTGAGTACATACAGGATATTTCCTTTATAGGGACAGCTGTCCACTGAGTTCCTTGGCCAATCAATTCTGTTAACCACCTGCCATGGTGGCATTTAAGGCAGCTATTTTCCTTTTCTTTTAAAACTCATGTTTAATGAGGTGTTTAGTAGCCATATGAAAGACTTGTGACACAAGCTACAAATTGCTGTTGCTCTTGGGCTGGGATGAGGGCTTTGTGTATTTATTGCATTTAATGTTATTACAGATGCCTTAACAACTTGGGTTTGTCTTCCAACACTCTACATAACCAAAGAATGGGGAAATAATTTGGGGTCCCACAGATAGAAAAACATTCTTCTAATAAATGAAAATTCATTCCTTCCTTTAAAATGATATTAATTTTAAAGAGAAATCACCATAAATTACCTGCTGCTGACAGATATATTTCCTATTTCCTACACTGTCTATGTAGGAAATTTACTTTAGAGCTAGGAAATATTTTCTGAGCAGTTTATAAACTTGTCTAATTTATGATTAAACATATCTGGTTTGTCTCAACATTTTGATTAAAACCTCTGTCAGGTAGGTTAAATGTCTCATCATAAGAGTTTTCAGATATCTCCGCTGACCTTTGTGGGAACAAAGATTTTCTCTGGTATGTCAATAGGCCTTCACAATTAACAATATGTTCATTTTATTTCAGAAAAACATTTTAGGTCTTCCTCAAACAGTTTTTAAGAAAGTTGTTGTCACCATTACCATCTGCAGCCTCAGGAATACGGTTTTGTATATGGAAAGATGATTTTCAAGTGGGCAGCTTCAAGGAATTCAATGCAAATTGAAGCTTCCTTTGCTCAGATGTTGCTTTTGAGACAGATAAAATAGTCTGTTCCTTTAAAGGCTGATGGATGTTCTCCACTTCTAGGGCCAGGCAGAGCTCTCATATGTATTCATCGTATGAAGTTCATTTTTGCCATACCAGGTCTGCACATGAGAGCTTTGGGAGTTTAGGAAGACTGCAGGGCTCTGTTTTGAAGGGGATAAGAATCTTGCAAACACCTTTTTTTCTCCAGAGACATTATATTTTCTACACCCACTGCTGGCAGGTTGCTCTAAAATGTGAAATTTGGAATCTGCATTTGAAAGCATGTGTGCCCCACAGTATTGATTAAGGTTTTAGGTCTAAAATATTGCTTTATGGAAAGACTCCCACACGACACAAATTCTGCATTGAGCTTTATAGCATAACTGCTACTAAGCTTTAAAAGGAATTCTCTGTAATGTGTGCACAAGGATCAAAGACTCTAATCTGGTCAAGAGTCTACGTTAGTTCACAGCGAAGGACTGCAGAGATGCTGCGTGTAATGATCAAAGTTGGGTAGCTGACAACCAGCTGAACATTCAAGTTGCTCATGGAATTGTTACGCTTAGATTACCCTAAAGGAAGAAATAAAACCTTTCATTTCCAAGTTGGCACTTCCAAAAAGCATTTGTTGACATTAGGTGCAGGAAGAGGCTGCTTTTGTCAGTGCTAAATTTTATAGTTTAATTACACTGAGAAAAGTGCAGCATTTCCTGCGCATTTCCACTCTACATCAAGGGGACACCAACTAGGCCAGTTTGATATTGCATTTATCACTAGGGCAAAAAGCTTGTGTTAAAAAAAAAAAATTAAAGAACATGCAATTTTTCTTGGACAGAGAGCTGATCTGCCTTTTATTTTTGTTTAACTCTGTTTAGTATGCAGAATGACACAATGCCATGGTGACTTTTAACCCCAGTGGAGGATTGACACAAAAGTTGACTCTGGGCCTCAAGGGAGCACAGAGCTCTAAGGGCAATTTGAGTGTGAAATGTGGTCTCTGGAAGAACCCCTTAGAGTCAGGCTTGGAGGCCTGTTTGCCTTCAACTAAAGAGTCATTTTGCTGCATCTTGAGGTTCCCTTAGTTGGAGATATAGGAAGAATCAGAGTAATTGAGCGATGTTTGTGCATGTTTGTCTGCACTCTGCATCTTAAGAGAAGACTTTTGAGAAGTCAAATCAATACTACAACCATGTCCTGTGCAGCTGCTGCATTGTTTTGGTTTGTTGCAATAATGAAGCCTCACAACAGCAGGCATAATAAGCGCTGCTCAGCCCATGGTATTCTGTCACCTTTAACTGCTTGTATCTGTCTAAACCCCACTGTCAACTAGAATTATAAAGATACCTTCTATAGACCTTTTACAGGCCTCAGCTCAAAAATGCAGGAGGCTTTTCAATGACATAGGGTCTGTGATGTCCTTCTTCAGGCCAAACTAGTACCCCTCTTTTCTTAAAACCTTAGCATAAAGCATGCAGAAATTGAAAACCAGAATATTTTCTAGCAGGAGGGTATTTTATTCTAATTTCAGCCTCTTGTGTCTGGACATTGTCTTGTTTTCACACTTTTCTTCATGCACTTTGGATCTCCTCCATTATGATTCTCTGTTCAGAGAGGGTAGAAGCACTAGAACCTCATTTTGGTGGTGGGTGTGGAAGCTGCATACTTTACTCTTACAATTTAAGTTTGAATTCTAATGGCTAGACTTTTCATTTTGGAGCAGCTTCCATGGCAAAGCTGGTGTCACTGTGAAAATGGGTGTGAATGGGCATGAGCTATCAATTCTGCAGCACAGCTTTCTCCATGGCATTGATGCTTTGGATGTCACAGAAATGGCCCTCAAGCTAGGCAGCCAGGGGCAGAAAAAGCAAAGCATTGGCTGTGGAAAATGCAGACAACATAGAAGACAGCAGGGAAGCTTGAGAATATGTACCAGGTCCAAAAATTCATGGACATTGGAGGGGATTCAAGGTTGTGGCTTTCTTCATCTTTATGGCAGAGCAATAGAAGGAAATCATAATGGGCTTTTCCCAGTTATTTTAGCCTAAACTTGACTGGACAAAATTTCTAGATGAAAATTTTGGTCCTCCCAACACACAGTTGAATTTTGAGACTCAGGCAGCCTTTTAGTATCAGTCCCTACAAAGGGGTTTTTTCCTGTAGTAGTCATCGGATTTTGCCCAGCAGAAAGCTGAAAAATTTTGCAGCAGAGAAAGTTTTCCTGTCCTAGAGAGGGGAAACTGAGATAGAAGTTTGTGCAGCCACTTGTAAAATGATGCAATAATTAGCAAAGTAAAGGAAGGAGCAATGCTGCATTAATTTCCTATCTTTGCCAATCCATGCTATAATTTTTTACTCTTATTTTCCATTGCTCAAATAATCAAAATTTGCACTGCCCTCATTGGCCTGCTAGAGGGTTGACACTTTGACATTGAGAACTTTAGACCTTTAATTTCTTTTTAGAACCACAAGGTTAAGTATAAAAGAAGAAGGTGGAAAAAAGAAAAATATCTTCCTGGCTAAAATATTCTGTTGTGTCATGGGTGGCAAAATCAAACTTAGCTTTTATAATTAAAATAGTGTCATATCCAATTTCCCTTCCTACCTCTGCCTAAATTCTGAAGTGTTTTGAAGTAGCAGCGAGCTGCATTGCAATACAATCTGCAAAATATCAGCACTATTTTCAAACGTGGTAATGTTTTTCCACACACACAAAAGTGACCCAATCCTAACAGCAAACCAGACTGTTTCAAAAGTAACATCAACTTTGACAACTCCTATAGCTATTTAGTTTTACGTTAAACTCAAGAGTACTGACTCTTGCTGAGACTTGAAAAGAGCAACCACTTACCCTCGTCCCAACTGATATGATCAAGTAGTTTTTACTACAGCCAGCCACCAATAGGACAAATTTAGGTTTTGAGCCACATGCCCAAACCCCCCTATATTCCTATGAAGTAACACCTAGAGAATGCTTTTGATGGATACAAATCCTTTTTTTATGATACATCATTTAGAAGGCTTTACTTCTTTTACTGTGGCTTATTAAAGGCAGATATATGAGCCCCCTTTCACCCTGATCGACATCACTGGCAAATTCTAATTGATTTTGCTCAGAAACAGGATTTGGTCTTTCATTGTCAAAGATTTCTTTTGAGAGCTGACATTTACATGGAATCCCTCTTCCTTGTAAAGTGATTTATTACAAATTACAGTGATTATCTCTAAACAGCATAGACATCTTTCAAAAATAGACTTTAAAAATTTTTTTGGTCAATTTATTATACTTGATAATGAATAACATTCATGGGAGGTAAGTAGGACAAAATTTGAGAGTTGGAGAACAAACTGGTGTCAGTTATCAAATTAAGGGTTTTTTTGCCTGTAACTAACCAAAAACAAACTACATTCCATTTGATTTATTAATGTCAGCAAAAGCATGGAAACCATGCAAAAATTTAAACTATGCTTTGAAATGACAAATATTTGTCTTTTGATGCTCCTCACTACAAGAATGAAATAGAATTTATTGAAGTTCAGCAACTGTATAAAATTGTTCTATAGCTAGAACACAGAAATGATTTAATAAGTTCTATGAAAAGTCTATTTGCATGACATCAGCACCTAGCCTATAACCAGTGGTAATGGATTGTTGGCTTAATTTTATACCACTTGACATCAGATTACAATACAATGAATAAATGTTAACCTCTAATCCCTTTAGTAAAAGCTGGCATTGTTTGTCTTCCCTTGCAGAGACCACATTGATTTTCTTTTATTAGATGCTCAAGTGCTGTGCCTCAGATTGATTACTTTGAATTAAATGTGCAGAGAACATTTTTATTATTCTAAACCTGGAGTCTTAACATTAAAGGGATGCCCCACCCCCTGCTACACTGCTAAAAGTGTGCTCTACCATTTAATTTGGATTTCTTTCATTTTCTAATTTCTTTTCAGGGCTGCTGAAATGCTGACCCCTGCTCTGCCCCTATGCCCCTTGACCCTGACACATCTGACCAGTGATGACTCTGAGGGTGGCAAATTAATAGCAGCATTGCTTGTTAATTGCATAAGAGAAAAGCCAAAAATTTATCACCTCAGTCATGGCCATTGCTTCCCTTTGACCCCCTTCTCCCACAAGGCTTTAGCTGATGGTCACATCTGTGGTTTTTCTGTATCCTACATATTTGCTGTATAATTATTCAGCATCAAACCTTATTAATCAAATCGATGCTGTGTTTTAAATGGAAATTACTGGATTAATACAAGCATTCATTTCATCCTGAAAATCTTGATGGCTTTAGCACATGGAATACAAGCAGAATATGAAAGAAGGGATGTAGAGACCTGATTGAATTAGGAGAGGCATGCTGCACATTAAATTACATATGCCAGCAGGGGTCCTTGCTTTTATAGTAAAATACTTCTGTAGAGTGTATACATGTAAACGTCCTGTGATTTCTTTACACTAGTCAGTGCTCTCACATCAAATAAGGTTATAGTGGCCATTTATATTTCTAAATACATATAATTTAATGTGATCCATTATTTGATAAGTGTTTTATTTAACTTTAACTATTTCTTCAAACAAAACATTAACAAAACAGCAATTGAGTTGCGGCACTTCTTACTGGTTGAAGATATTAGTTAAGGAGATATCTTGTCCTTTTCTCTACCTATTATATCCAGTTTTTCAGGAATAAAAAGTATCAGTAAAAAAAAAAAAAGAAGCAATTAAGTAATGAGGAGCCTTTTTTATCAAGATGTAAACATTCCAAACACCCTAAGCAAATTGCAACTTACCCGCTTGGGTAATTTCTGGCCTTTTTTCACATCTTGTGTAAGTTTTCAGTTCCCTGCCAGTGAACCCATTGTGTAAAGGGCAGGGGTAAGGAAGTTAAAAAGTGATAAACTGTGAAATTAAGAAAGAACACAGACCAGTGGTATTACAAACAGATTGGATGAGCAGCTTGCAGTGCTTCTCTGGACATAACTTGCATGTTTGTGAAAACTCCTTGTAGACAATCATTCCCATTGAATCGGTGGCTTGCAGGGTGGCACTGATTTTTGATTGTTTGCTAGCAGAAAGTGGAGAGTAAAAACAAGTAATGACATGTGCAAGCTTTTAAAATCAAGATCATAAGACTTGGAAAGAAGAATGGGAGAATGGAAAAACAAGCTTCAGATTTTCTCCCCTGCAAATGCTGAAGTATGCCAAGTAATTTTGGAGACCATTAATTTCCATTATTATTTTGAGATCTGAGCACCAAATTTTGCATACTTATCTCTCAGTAATATATTTTTAAATGTAGACCTCCCTGCCACATTCTATCTCTTGCCACGTGTTCATGCATTGAATAAAACCCAATCCCAAAAGCAAAGGAGAATGATGCATTTTTTGTGTTCATTAAATGCTGCTCATGTTGTTTTCACTTGGCTATATCGTGAGTTTTCCTCTACCAACAGGCATTCTTCAGAAAATCAAAGTTTTCTCACAGCAAAAATTGGAACACAAGCACAGTTCAGAGTAGGAAACTAGAGCAGGCCTCTTTCTCTTCTAACTCAGCTTGAGCTCTGCTGTACATCAGCATCACAGTACAGTGCAAAAGCACGGATGACATGCTCTCCAAATGGGAGTCATCAGCAAAGATTTCTGTATGTCCCTATTTTCAATGTGGCATGATAATTCAGAGGAGATTTATACTTAAAATCCTTAGAAAATGCATTCTATAACTAATAAAATTATGTGCTATCATGCAAATCCAGTCTTAATACAAGATTGAAATGACTCAGAAGATGTTTACACCAATGTAGTAATGGAACTGCATTTGGCAATCACAAAAACAAGTTACTATGGTTTATTTGATGACATAAATTACTTCATTTTAATATCTCTCCTGTCAAATTAGATGAATTTACTTACCAAACTTTATACATAGTACATGATTAGTTGCAAAAGAAGATTAGTTGTAAAATAAGTCAGCTTAACATCCAGACATAGGATTTTAATAACAACTTGATATACAAAGACTGTCAGGTGCTGTCTGCTAGTGAGAAATAAATAATACCCTAGATCTTTCACTATAATTACCATCATTCACTGTATGCACAGGATGTGCAGTAAGGCTCAGGCTGACATAGAGTCAGAAGTGCTTAACATCCCTCACCTGGTTCCCAGACAAATCTGTACACAGGAGAGAAACATTGGTGGGTGATAGGAAGATGCTCACTGCATTGAGACTCACCAGTGAATTTGCACACTGGTTCATATAATGTGAGTAATTAAATGAAAGCTTTTTCCATGTAATTTTTCTTTATTTTTTAATTTTTACTTTTCAGGTCAGTTAAAACAATATAGATATATGATTGTGTAAAGAGTGATCCCTTATCTTTGCTGGAGTGAGTGAGAAGTCCATGTACCTGTGGTGCATCCTGGACACCAAGAAAGTCACACGTTCAGAGATGCAGTGATTTCTTTCTTCAAAACTATATGTTATGTGTATTTTCTGTAGTTTGATTTTTCTGTTACCAGGAGAGGGAGAAAGTATATCCATCTTTTCACACATATAGGCCTTGGAAATGAAACATTGATATCCCAGTCATGCTACCAACAACACTTGCCATTCACCCAGGTGACTCTAAAAAAAAAAGTTGAAGTAAGTGATCAAGCTTATACTTATATTTGAATTCATGGAATACAAACATTCTTTAGCAGATTTTTTAAATGATAAATCTATGATTTGAAACCCAAATGCTCTACCATGGTTTCTCTTCTCTATGTAGCACACACTAGGTATTATTTCCAAACATAAATCCTTCTAAATGATTGAACAAAAGAAACCTTCCAACTTTCTGGAGGCCCCTTGACACAAAGAGATGAAATTTTTGTGATGAATAAACTCTGTGAGGGTTAGGGATAATAACAGAACAAATACTTTCTGTAACAGTCTACAAATTACATGTTGTACTGTAAGAGAATCCAGCTGAATAAATAACATTCAAAGGACGAATTCTCCATTGTCTTCACAGTACAGTAAATGATAATGAAAAGCATGTCCTAAGTATATAGGCATACTGATAACAAGCTATAAAACATACAATGATCAACTCAAATCTCTGAAACACATAACCGATAACAGCTAAACATTTTTCAATGAAAATATTTTCAAAGTGATCATTTGTGTTTTGCTATTTATAGCAAAAAAATCCATAAACCAAAATAACAAACACACAAAAAACCAGCAGCACCTCTAAATGACAGGTTCATACAAACTGCTTACCCCTCAGCATCTGACTGACTGTATCACACAGGGATGGGCAGAACACAGGCTTAAACTTCTGCCTTCATGTAAAAGGAATGACTAAGGAATTCACAAACCTGAGATATTTTCCTTGTGCAATATATGCATCTATTTCACAAGATTCTACCCCACTGACATGGTGGGGGAAATAATCACAGACTAATTTTCTACAATCTGACCATTTAAGTGGAGATTGCCCTTTTGGAAAATGCCCACATTTTAAATTCATGTCTCACTTGATTTTAGCAACAGAAAAATGCATCAGACTGAAGATTTAGATCAACCCAATATCCTTCCTCACACCAGCTCCTCAAATAGTCTAGGACATCTCAACAAACACTTGAAATGCTACCAAACCCCAGCCGCCACTTCACATGATTTATGATGTCATTAATGTCAAGCTATCAGTGGACAAGAGTAAAAGAGACAACAGCAAAGCTGACTAAAAACAAATAGTTTTGATTAAATTCAAGGACGTTTGGTACAACTTTCAACAAAAAGGCATTAATCATTTCCAAAGCTGACCTTGTTTTTTTTCATCCTAAATGCAAAAATAATATGTGTAGGGATTCCAGCAAAATCTTTGAAGTCTACTGTCTGTGTAGCTGGATTCCCTTGTTAAGGCAAAAGCAATTAACAGCAATAGCATCACCTTTTTTTCTCTGGGGTCATTTTTGTTGATAATTGTCTGAGCACCATAAAATTGCACTGTTTTTGACTCTTAAGGTATGAAGAGTGTTCTTTAGGTTTGAGGCATTTTTCATCCCAATAAGAGATTCCTATAGTATATTAAAGGGGAAAATTATTCACAGATAGACACTACCCTTAAAAAACCCCATAGCAGACAGACAATGACAATACAGCCTAATGATAAACAGATTAAAAAAAAAAAAAAAAGAAAAAAAGGAAGAGGAGAAAAAAGGTAAAGGAAGTACATCAAGTGGAATAAATTATTTTCATACACAACCCCCATCTGTATAAATGCAGAAGTTCTCTGGAGGTCTTTAGCTTCCATTTACAGAACTAGAACTGTAATAGACTGGATTGTTATCAAAAACAGAAAAATATGATTTTCCTGTTTGTAAGACCATAAATTAATGTGTTGGTGTAATGTGTGCACAAGTTCATCCTGTGTACATATGTGTGTATTTATAGAGAGAGAACACAAAGTGTAATGGATTGCTTTGATTGTTATTTAGGCAACCTCAGACTAGATCAAGTTGCCTCAGGAAACACATTCCAGGAGTATGAGACATCTACTACAAGAATTTAAAATTCAGATGGAAAGTAATGCTCAAGGCTCAAAAACATTACTAAACCCTCTTTTTTATGTAATAGTTATTATTTTGGAGCTAATGAGGATTTTTACAAAAAATTATCTTCCCTTGAAGAGGAATATTCCCTAGAAGCTGCTTCCCTCTACATCTTGAAATCTTTACAAAAAATCTCAGTCTTCTGCTGTCTGTGATTCTAATAATCAGCTTATATATTACTTCACAGTCTATAGCAAGAAGGTTAAATATGTTCTTTCAGCAAACATGCACTTATAACTTAGCATGTAATTACAGAATCACAGAATATTCTGAGTTGGAAGAGGCCCACAAGGAACACCAAGTCCAACATCAATTAAAAGCTCATAGAGGAATTGAATCCACAACCAAGGTGTTTATTAGACCATCCTCTAACAAACTGAACTAATCTCAGTCCATTAGATTACTAATGTAAAATTAGAGAAGAGCTACTATGGCTTCAGAATAAAATAATTAAATGGCTGTATGTTAATTTTATTTCTTTATACAAGTACCTAAAACCTTCAATTTTTAAAAATCATTTTATTAAAATATGTACTCCAAATACTGTCTCATACTCCTCTGGTACATTGAAAAGGAGTGATACTCACCACTTACAGCTGCAAACATTTTCTCAAAAGAGATTTGAAACAAAAATTTTTGCTTCTAAAGCTAGTATTTACTCTGATTAATGAAAACTTTTTGCTTAGCACTTTTAAGGGAAAAAGACAGGCTGTATCAATTGTGCATGAGAACATTTGTAATATCACCCTCAGAGAATAATAAACAGATACTAGAGGTTGAAATTCTGACATAGTTTACAGAACAATAATCCAAACATCTGTTAAAATGACAAGGGATTTGAACAGAATAGAGAGTACATGGGAAAGCGATGCTACTTTTAGTACAGTTATAACATTAAATCAAAGCACTGCAGCTCAAGGCATCTTGCTGTTAATATAAACAATTTTCTACATATTCCTGGGCCACAAGCCAGAACTCAGGATTCAGTTACAAGCACAAGGTCAAGAGGGAATCAATGGTATGAAATTTACCTTGTATGAATCAAAAGAATAAATTGGTAATTAAGGATGAAAACAAATTAGAAGGTATACTCTCACTTAACTCATCAAATAAATTTGCTGAGTAACTTCAGGCTCTGAATATATTGTAGGATTGTATTGTAGGATCTGTAGAGATTTTAATGCATTTATTGCTTAAATCCAGAGCATCAGCTTTTTTGAGGCAGGCTTAGAAAATCACATTTTTATATGTACTTCTTTCTATTGCAAACATCTGACTACAGTTAAGAAGGTAAATATTTAATCATGAGAAATGTAAATAAGATTTCTTTGAAAATCACATTCTTGCCTTCATATTATACCCATGAAAACCAAACTTTTATCTCACTTCTGGTCTCACTTCACCTTCCACACCCAAACAACACCATTTAATGCTTCAGTGAATGCTAAAGACTTATAGTAGCTGCTGAAGAAAAGGGGTTCCTGTAAAAGATTTTCAAAACAGTCTTTATAACCATGAAAAATTTTGCATATGTTTTTAAAAGAGCACGTTTGTTTAATATTTTACCCTCACAAACAGACATGCAGCAATCATAAGCCACTTGCTGGTGGATGAATGTTTTGAGATGCATGACTACAGTCATGTTTCTGACACATTAGGAAAAAGAAAGCATCTTTGGAATGTAAATCAAGAAAAGGTGTTCCTGTGTTTCTTGGCTTTATCCTACTGGAGTCAATGGCCTAGTATATTTAGGGAGCTCATCCTATGTAACTGTCTTAAATTCATAATTTCTATGGGGATAAATATTTTCATATGAGTAACTTAGTCTCCAACTTAACTACTGAAGGCTGGATAATCAACTAGGATATTGTGCCTCATATGTGTAAAATTGTGGTAGGGTAATGAAAATCCCTCAGAGACACATTGCTTTTCATCTCTCTCAGCTTGGTTCAGCATTTCCCACAAAATAGAGCCTGAAACATCCTCATAGCAAACTGACAGTCTCTTTCCATGTGTTGGAAATGCTCTTTCCATGCATTGCATCCTGAAAACTTATTACTAATGGTTCATGTTCTGCATAGGTTTAAGTCACAGTCTTTCTATTAAAATGTCTGCACTTACTGCTGGTTACTAATTGTTTTGGTATGGTAATTGTTTGGTAAGGCTATGAAGTGATGAACTACTTTTATGGAGCATTATTTAATAAGTTCTCATTACTACTGACTCACATGGAATTATGGCCATTTCTCTTGAAATGGAATGTTCTTTAATCGGTTTCCTAACTTGAATATATTGACAAAATAACTCATTATGTTTCAATAACTGTGACATTATCAGTCTGTTTAATTAAAAAATACATGGGTTTGATTATTTCTTTGTGGAACACATTGTTGATTTTGTTCCTTTGAAAGATGATTTATAGGCTACCTTCTTTCCAGAGGCCTGCTAATATCAGATGCCACAACCACTGTAACTATCAGTATTTCTTCTTGTTGCCTAGAAGATGATTAGAGATGTCATGTTAGATTTTATAAGGTGCTGAGAAATATCAGTTTGCAGATCAGATGCTGGAACTGAAATCTGCATCAGGAAGGCTTAGTACTTGAAGCCACAGAATTAAGATGGCTGTTAAGAATATTTTGAATACTGCCAGGATTTAATAGTAGCAGAAGAGTGATGATTAGCTACCTAGAAAGAATAAATTTCAACTTAGCCAGTCATGGGGCAAATACATTTTTGGCAAAAATATCCTTCCTCTTACAATTACTTGAATACTAATAGCCATTAAATGTATCCCACATTATGAGTCCTACTACATTTACTCTCTTAATTAAGGATGTATATTGAATAAGACTTGTATGCAAAAATTCTTAAAAAAAAAAGAAACCATGAAAACTCTGCTGTGTTTTTTGTGCCGTGTGTGGCAAACTATGAGATTTGTTTCTGGTTGTGTCATTATTGTATCCCAGTAAATCACAATCATTTCACCCACAGAGCCTCAGTTCTCTTTGAAAGCCGGATAAGGGGTAAGCCTTGAAGTCAGATCAGCACTGTGTGGCCTATGCTGATCTGCAGGAAGAAGACACAACAGCAAAGTATGTTTTCATCTCCCAGCTTCACCCTTAGGCACTTAGACAATTATTGTATGTGCAACCCTTTGTTCTCATCATTTTCTTGATACCATGCTAATATTTCCAGAAATGAACTAATTAAAATTAAGGGAAGACTTCAGTGGGAGAAATTGATTAAGGACTAACAAGAAAAGGCAAAAAAACCCTTTCCAATTGTGTTTTTAGGGTAGAATGACAACTGATTATCCTGTGTCCAGAATTACTGTATCTTCCCCATCTAAAGTCATTTATGCAGATAATCTTAAATCACGGGCTCAGCGGGCAAAAGGGAAGAGATCCTGAGAGGTTTTTAACAGAAATATGTCTCTGAAATCAAACTTTGTCAGGAATGCACTGACAGATGTCAGCATCACAATTCCTCAAAATGGAAAAGTGAAGAATTGTCCACAAACATATGACATATGTGCTCAATAACATAAAAACACTTATAGGCTACACTACAGGTCAGCAATTTTTCAAAGCATCTTCTCCTATAGCTTAATAAATAGTATGTTTCCTGAATGAAAATCAGCAGTACTTGGCAGAAGCATTTTTAGAACAAAAACACTGTAGATTCATTTTTAAATTTGAGGAATTTTAATAGTGAATGTTTAATACTATTTCTTTTTCTTAATCTAAAATGTTATATAGCAATTTTATCCCCCCTCACAAGAACTAGAATGCAAAATGATCAGTCTGCTTGTCACTGAGGGACAGTTTTTTAAAATGCATATATCTTTCTAGGTTTAAATTAGTTCATCAGCTAGCTCACAAAAGCTACAGAGACATGTCAGAAGGAAGATAGTAACAGTGTGAAAGAACCAACAAAAATATTTCTTCAAAAGAATTTTACATCGATTTTGGATTATAGAGAAACATCTGTCCTTGAACTATCAAACTTTAGATAGATACAGATCTAGGTATCAAGGTGAAACTTGGCTGAATTTTTTCTGTTCTGTTTATTACTTGTTTTGTAATGTCTTCTTTTATACTCGTTGCACTTCATGGATGCTAAAAAATATCTTGGAAAAAAGGTATTGCAGGGCATTAAAGTAACAACTGAATTCTTCTGAAAATACCTATATGTCCAGATCTTCCATATTATAATAACTGAACTTCCACTCTTGAAACAGAAGGGGCTGGAAATAACAGGTACAAGGCAACACTGAAAATATATTTGTATTTAAGTTGATATAGGAGGGATGAATACTCAGCCCTGGACAATAGTAGGATTCAGACATTGATAGTCAAAGGAGGGACAGTACTGCAGAGAGGTAAAAATGTGTGGTTGGGTTTTTCTTACGCTGTGTTGTCTAGTCCAATATAGCCATCCATGTAAGTGCCTCCTCATAAAGGAATGCTTCACTATTCTCGGGCCTGAGTTAAGTAAGGAAAGGAAACAAATGTCTAGCAACAGTTTTATTCTACACAAATGAAGGCTTTTCCTCATTAAATGGAAGATACAGAGAAAATAGGGCTGAGAGAATGGATTCCCAGCCACTTGCATAAGGATTTTTTGTTCACTCCAGTAATTGTGCCAGCACCAGAGGTTGTAAGTTGAAAAGGTCTGTACACATCCATGAATAATAATGTTGCCAGGGTAGACTGTGAGGTGGGACTGCCCAAACATCATATCTTGTTTACGACTGTGCAAAAAATGGTGAGATAGCCTAGCGTGTTTTGCCATTTAGACCCAAAACAGCAAAAGAATGAGGCATATTAATAGTTCTCTTATAATTAAGCATAAGTTCAAGAATTTTTCCAGATAAAGGTCCATATTTAAAATTACAGCTTAGTTAAATTATTTACCACCCCCAGTGACAGAACTTCAAAACTTTTCTTGGGCTTGTCCATAAAGGATGAAAAAATACTAGAGTTTATGATATATATTCATGCTGAAACCTTTTAGGTAATAATCTCATTCCATCGAGCAGTAAAATATTATTGTGTGTGTAAAAAAATGTAATCCTGTGAGTGGGTGTCATGTAAAAATGCCATGTTAAAGGAAATCTGCAGTTATTATCTCCAGTACTTTTGCTTCATCAATATATGTGTGCTTCGAAAACACATTATGTAGCAAAACACATAGTAACTAGACTACAAAAAGAGTGAAATACAAACTGCTCAGCTTATATCTCAGTTCTTTCAGGTTTTTAATTTAAGAAACTGTATATGAATTTGTAAATAAGGCATATAATCCTATATTTTAGAAGTTTATGTGGAAATTCTCATTCAGCAGTGCTTCACAAATCTCATTAATTTTACTGCTGAGATTCAGCAACGCTTCTTACCTGGAGTTTGCACTGGGAAGAATTATCCCTTTTTAAAATTTTTCTTTTCACACCCCTCCCCCCCACCCCCGAGATCTAAATTTCACTATCTTGGGATATTGATTTCTTATAGTGTTCAAAAGACCACTGGAAAATAATAAATGAGTCACACAATATTTTCTGCAGAATTTGAAAAGACCTTATGAATGTTTCGTTACCCATGCCTGTGTTGTCACAGCTCATGCAAGAGAACTCAAGAAGTCCCATGAATTCCTAGCTTGAGCTGTTTTAGTAGTCAAAGCTATGAAAATTCACAACACCCCACCCCCTTTTAGTTTAAAATTTTTCTGCCAAAAAAGCCAAAATATTTTTGCAATTGCAAACAGGAAATGGATAATATTATTAAATGAAGGCAGGAACTTTTTGCAGAGGAATAAAAAAAAAAAGATTTTCATCATCTTAAATGGGGATAGTTGTAATTGCACCTATTTTGCAAAGTACAAGTTCGCTGGGTTTTTCTCCACAGTGGTGTGATATTATCTTGTCATGGTGAGCTCTGCTTCTGGGCTATGCATTAATTTAGCAGTAGGAAGAAGCTGAGATTGAAATGCCCATGTTCTAAATAGCTGGTGGATGTAAAATAGCTCTTTCCTGAGGCTAAATCACCTAACTGTTCAAAAATCCAGACTGACTGCCTCACAACTCTTGCCTAACAGCAAAGAGCCCATTGGTGGTGGTATCTTAAAACAATTAAACGATTCTATTTATTGTTAGCAAATTATATATAAATACAGTAAGGATTGACAAATATTTAAACCACTACAGCTATAGCCTATTTAAACCTTAACACAAAATCCCATTATTATTGTATGAGAAAGAACAAGTGATACAGAGACTTGTGAGAGGAGGAACTTATGTTGTTCATAAAGTTCAGATAAGGAACTTCACCAGGGATGAAAACAGGGAACCTCCTTAACCCAGCTTAGGTAAAGTATCTAGCATGTAACAGGGACAGATTACTACATCTATAAAAGTAGTATATATCTATATAGATATATATATTTATATATCTATAAATGTGGCACATAAATGCAACTAGTTATGACTATGAATAATGCTGATTTAGTTTTGCATATTGTCCCCCAGTGTCTAACAACAGAAGATGCTTCTGTTCATCTTCATTAAAAATGCTATTGTCCACTCTGTCCTTAGAAAATCAGTTGGAAATGTGAACAAATATAAACCCAAAGTTTTTAGTGTTATATTTGCAACAGCAAGTTTCCATCTTCGCCTCTATTGGGTAAACAACATCTGAATCATTCTGAAAGCCTCCAGACCTTTTCACAGCAAAGAAGGTAGCTAGCAGTGGGATTAAAAATGATTGGGATAGTATCAAGTTGATTTGAATTTTCATTTTCCCCTTGAATCTACACCTAACATTGACACCACATACACATATTTGTATAAAACAAGCATACATTCTTTTTCTTTCTACATGGTTTCCCTCAAACACAGACTCATTGTAAATTTCAGTGTCTATAAATAACTAACACATTTGCAGTAGCTAGAAGAAAGTATTGTATGTCAACAGGCTAAAGCAAAGTACATCAATCCAGGGTTGTAGCATATTTTGCTATGATATTGTGGATCTTTAGATGTGACAGGTGACAAAATGGATAGTGATACTCATGTAATCATGAGAACTATTTTCAAAAGTACATTATAACTGGTATTCTTAGACATATCAAAACATAGATTTCCAGAACTGAACTATATGCAAGATATATTGCTATGAGACATGAGGAAAAGGCAGTATTTTTTCTGTCCTAATGACCTATAAAAAGCTTCTCTTGTCATGCAGCCTGAATCAATATTTTATACCTTGAAATAAATGCACACTGTAGCTTAAAACTATAAGAAAACAGAAGAATAAATGTACTGATATGTGCTGAAGCCTTAAGCATTATTCTCTCCTGCTAGTGTATCCTGCAAAGACACATGTGTATGTGCATAAAAACAAACAGGTTTTCACATATACAGCTGGTAAAAGCATGAGAATTAATTTCATGAGGATGGAGTCGTGCCAAATATAAAGAAATATCACTGTACTTCATAAGAAAGTTGATTTTTTAGTTAATTTGTAGATTCTTAAAAGAGGATGAATGTTGTAATGAATGATAACTGAGAAGAGTTTTTTGCTTATGTGCTACAACACTTTTTGAGAGAAAACAAGTAGTTTTATTGAGTGCAGTTATGTTGACTAAAATGATATTTTATGGTGGAACAAGAAGTTAGAATATTATTTTATGTACAGCATCTGTTTACCAATTGAAAAGGCATCCTTGCTTCTGCCATTGAAAATTTACTGCTTTTTTGTGTAACACTTTCTGCAAATTTTTCAGCAAGTTAATGGAACTGTCCAAGAGCACTTAACTATCAGTGTCTTCATTGCTAGCAACAAGAACAGAGTTAGTGCAAGGGTTTTTCTCTCCTATTCTGCTCTTGCTGCTTTTCATACTAGTATAACCTACTTCATACTGCCCACACAACCAATTGTATTGTATTAAGTCTTCCTCCTGGGCAGTGGCTGATTCTCTCATCACCAGAAACTATCCCTAATTTCATTGTCTCACCTCCCCTCTCTTCCAGGTACTGACACAGTCACTCTTGTATTCTCATCACAGCAGAGGCAGTTTCTTGTTTGAATCAGATGTGGAAACAAACACTGAGTTAGACTGTTTCAGGGATTAAGTCTTACCATTTTTTATGAAGAATAACACACTAGAACAGTCTGTAATACAAAATATCAGTTCTTGTTTTATAAAAACACAACTGTAAATATGTTTTAAATACTGACATATATCAAGAGGAAACTTAAAAAGCTGCACAGCTTCTAATTGTGTCAAACCTATTTATGATTTCCAAGTAATTTCTTCTTTTAAAAAGAAGAAACTGACAAAAAATTTGCCTTGCCTGTGTGTCACTAATTTCATATGATGACTTCACCATTAGACAAAATAATCTCTATCCCAAAACAAGATACCAATGCATCTGAATTGAGAGTGGACTTCTGGAGTTCAAATACTACATTAAATATTAATGAGAAGATAAGAATTTGGCTTTTGGAGCTTCTTTAATCCTTCAGGTATTTCCATTTGTTCATACACTGCAACACTTTTGCAGCGGCACCTAGACAGATTTCCCAATCCATATTGGATATTGTTGCTTCCTTTGAATATGTTTATTCTTTAAGAGGTTTTGTATGCTTAATTTAAATGAAACATATCTCTCTTTTTAAATCATAGGAAAATAAGACAAGAACTATGAATTGTTCTCCATTTCTTCACTTTGCAAATTATTTTTCCTTTACAATAAGCAGCTGGACCAACTGAACAAGGATGTAACTGTGACTTGAAAAGAAATTGTACAAAATTTAGCTCTCTCAGATTCCACTTCCTTTAGAGTCAATGAGAATTTATGTACATTTCTGCAGTGCTGAAAGAATAATACTGTGGGCTCAAGAATGAGAAAAAATGAGGGTGTTTCTTATAGTACTATTGCATGCAGCTCTAACAAATATTAAAACCCCAAGCCCTGGTAAAATCACAGGCTTGTTTGTCAAGGAAATGAATGGGAAAGATTTTTTGTTTATACAAAAATTCTGAAGTATTGAAAATTTCTGAAAAATAGGATTTATTTACAAAATCCATGGGAATTATATCCTCTAAAACTGCATCCTAACTACAAATATGCATGTATCTTCAGTATTTTGCCAAAGAGATCAAACTGACATTAAAAGGAGTGAAAGAACGCTAAACCTGCAAAGTTGATATTTAAAATTTAGTTAATGCCAGAATTCAGATTGCTCAGGTAATCTTGCTTCTGACTACTTGTGATTATAGATTTAATCACAGTATTATCTCCACAGCTGACACCTCCAGTGATTTCTGAGACTTTGTTTCCAGAGGTGCAAAACCCCTCTGTCTTCTGCTTGGTGAGAGTTTCTTCAGTCAATGACCAGAGCTTGGACTACATCGCCATAGACACTCAGGGACATCCCATCACAGCTGGTCCGTATAGTCCTCACGCCCATCTTCATCGCCCATCTCAGTCTTTTGTTGTTTATTTGTATGGTTTTGCTGTTTTATTGTACGATGAGTGTGGGTGTTTTTTTTGGTGTGATAAAAGTATCCATCTCCTCATTTCCGAACTGAGCAATATGCAAGCCCTTGTTTTTGGACTCATTCAGCTATGGACACCTGACTGAGTCACTTCTTTCTCCTTGCCCACACACTGTTTTCCTGGGACATTGTGCATCTGCCTTTACACTTTTCTGATTATTTCAATCTCCCTTCCTCTCTTGGCTAAGCCACTTCCTGTGATGGCACTTGGGGAGTCCAGAATGCTGAGAGTCTTAGGTGGCTTGGAGAGGCAGAAGAGAGCCTCTGTACTGCATCCCTGGTATTTACATCCAGGAATCATCTAGTGAACCAAACCTTCTCTGTATGCATCCGGAACAAGCATTTTGAGAAAGCATTTTTCATTAACTCCTTAAAAGAAACTCCAGGTTGGTCAAGTTTACCTGTCTAATCTTCCCCAAACTTTTTGCCTCAGTGAATTAATAAAATGGATAGTACTCAGTGAATAGGTAACTAGGCGTATTTTTTTTTTTTTTTTTTTAGTTTTTCTCATACCATTATTGTCTTAGCCCTTGTTTATCCTCAGGGATAGAAACACTGTGCTAAGTACTACGAAGTTATTAATTTGTTAATATTGTCTTGAGCATTTCTTTGAGTAGCTTCTGAGTGAATCTGAATGATAATAAAGAATGTATTTTTCTATATACACTAAAATGATACTCATTAAGATTATATGTGCCACACAAAAATTAAATACCCTTTATCGTTTTTAGGTAATTAGTCAGACTCTTTGTACAGTAGTTGGATGCACATTTTCATTAGATAAAACATTCAAAGAATTTAGCTGTCAACTTGCCAGACATGTACTGAACTCATACCACTTATAACTTTTATTATTTTCATTATTTTAAAAAATATTTTAAAAGTTGTCTTAATTAAAAAAAATAAACATGGGCATTCATCAACTAAATGAACATATCTGATATCTGCCAAACTTCAAGTCACCCTTCTTTCAAAGGGTTGTGCATACATTTTGACATTACATGATTAAACCCATAAATACTTTCTATCTGTTTCCTTAGCAAGAGCCAAGCCACTTATAAAGACCAATTAAAAGAAATCAAAAGAATCAAAATTTAAACTCATCTTCAGTGTTTGCCACAATGAACAATGGACAAGGGTCTCTCTTGGGCTTTCCTGCAGGATCTAGAGAAATTGGTGCTTTGTCCAGAGGATTAAATTAATCTTATACTTACTTCATTTGTTTAACAAAGTACATGCCATTAGCAATTTCATATGCGTATTACTTAATCTTTTTATGATTCTGTGAGCAAACAGTTTGCTAAGTAAGAGGGAAAGCACGCAGAGTCAGGTACCAGGTAACTCTTGTCAAATATTGACTTTTTAATTATGAAAACCAAATCTTTACATTCTCCCAGGAGAGCAAACGGGGATGTTAAGTCCCAGTTTAAGGGACTTAACAGTAGGGGATGAACTAATTTAACATCATTTTTCCCTAGAGTACTTTGTTTCCATGCTATGGCCAGACACTTCATCCACAGAGATCTAACTCCAAAATTGCTCAGCCTCTGCTGAGGGTACAAGCAGCTACTTTTCACATGATATTTAAAAGGACAAACACAAACTCTGGTCTGGAGACCACAAGTGCTCCAAAGACTACAGATTAGGAGATATCTCTGTCAGTACCTTCAAAAGGAGAACATCTACTACCTTTAGGCTGCCCACTGCTTCTTATCTGTGGAACGTTCTCCACGCCTTCTCATTCAGACCCTGGGGGATTACCTGCTGGGTTGAGAATAAAGTTAGTGGAACTATTTTGGGGTGAAATAGATGAGTAATTGCAGTGCTTCCAAATGAAGAAGAGTGAGGACATGGCAAGTTTCTTCAGAATCTGTGTTACTTCTACGCTTATACAGGGCAAGTAATTGAAGGTCTATGAACTTTTCACTCTGTTCCTGTTGTGTCTTCTCATCTTCAAATCTCATAATTTAACACATGATTCTTCTTATTACATAGACCACATTCTACAATAAAAAAGTCTTCATGTACAGACATAATTTTTATTCAAGTCACTTGCTTGTGATAATCTATGGACAATATTCATCAGATGGTTGTTTCATCCATTATCTATTTCTGTCTATGGCAGGCACTAAAACACATGAAAAATATGCAAAATTTGTTTTGAATGATTGACTCTAAAAGGGGGAATGTGTGTGGGATTGCTAAGAACAGACATCTTTTCAGTCATGGCTTTCATTGAAATGTATCTGTTCAAATTCCCTAGGCCTGATCTGTTCCTAGTTGTTAGAGATTTCTTTTACCTATTGATTTGAATTTAAGGGAGATAATTTCATTAAGATATTTAGATTTTTCCTTTAATTATTTAAATATTCTGGATGTGACAATATGCCAAATATAAAACCCATAAAAAAAGAAACAAAACCCCAACAAACTGTGAGAAATTAAAAATCCTAAAAGGGAAGCTGCAAATTGTTCTTTTAAAGAATAACTGTTCTCTTTTTATTATTCACTTAATATTCCTTTAAAACATATGCAACATCATCTGCTGGTTTTACAAAAAAGTCCTTCTATACCTTGCCTTTTCTTGGCTAGCATTGACCAGCTTCTTCCACAGATCATTCCTCAAACACTGAGGAATGTAAACAGAGCTAACAAAATCCATACTCTATGTAATTTAAAATTATGTTAATGTCTGTTCTTTTATCACAGCTACATCACTCTCTTTGGTGTATCTTGCAATTTTTTATTTCCCCTCCCACGACAGATATTCCTACCACCAGCAGTCTCCAGTGTATAAGTGTCACCATTGACAGAAATGTCTCCTACCAGGACATCTACTTTGAAGTGGTTGACATCTCACTAGCTGCATGTTGGCCACCATTTTGGAGCTGCTGATATGTGGTTGCAAATTAAGCAGTGTGATGAAAGGCTATGCGTTTTCTGGGCATGGTAACATGAGTGCCAAAACGGAAATTAAGCCATGTAGGGGTTAATATTGGAATGCTTTCATGTAACCAAAACATCATGTACTTCACTGTATGTAGGATTTTTAAATAGTGCTGCACTGCCCACATCTCTTTGAGTCATGTTAGCTCTAAATTCTGTAGCAAATTCAAATGAATTAAGCTTTCTAAGATTTTCATTAACTGAAAAGTGACAATGAGTGAAAGAATTAAGCAATCAAAACTAGTAAGGATACAAAAGAGGAGTTGCTAGGGGTGAAGATTCAGAAATGTCGTCACAGAGTGGGGAAAAAGTTGATCATTCTATTATCTAAAAAGAGCTAGAAGTGTTTGGGATTTGAAACTGAAATGACTGATGCCTTCAGTTCCAGCATAAATCTATACTATCTATCCAACCATCTTTCAGTGGCTGCTTAGGAATATGTAGAACAAACCTAACATTTTCGGGTATTATTTTCTCACTTTGTCTGCAATCTCATGTCTTGCATGTATCATATGGTTGGAAACACCATTCTGTACTGGTGTCTCAATACATTGGAGTCTTGGTATAAACATACACATTTGTTGGTAATAAGGAACACAATAGTAGATGGAATCTCCTCAATCACCAGTCCCAGTTCCCTCTTGTCATAAGTAAACAAACCATATAATCACTTTCATCAATTGATCTAGCTACAGCAGGCACTAATTAAATTTTCAGTTCTTATTAAATTCAGCATCAGTGGAGAAGAATGTAGTTGAATACTTCAGATAAAATTGTTAATCTTGACATTTAAATAGTCATCATTAAGTTACAGAGTTAGCAGCCTATTCATAGGAGGGAACTCAGGTTTTCTTTACACAGCTGTTGGTAATGAAGCTAATTTCTTACTTTCTATTTGGGTTTAAAGGATCTCCTTTTAGTCATAAATCCTAGAAACACAGATATTTAAAAATGAAATTTTAATCCTTTATCATTTTTGGCAGGTAATTGGTGATTTAAATAACTAGTGCTTGCTATGTATGCTTCATTACAATCCTTCAGTAAAACAACCTGTTTTACTGTGCCTGTAGAATTTTAGTCATGAAGCAAAACAACTGTTTAGAAATTTGCAGATCAAAAATGAAAGTAAGAAAGGAAAAAAGCTGTTTTTCTCAGTGATTAGAAACAATTGCTTTATCCCTTGTTCTTTTTAGTGACAGACTAATATTGGTCTTTATTTGCTCATTTTTTCCTTGATGCATATAAGAGATTTTCTGCCCCTGTTCTTATTTACATTTGAACTAGAAAATTATTAGTTATTTGAATTGTTGATGTTAAATGGTAAATATATTTTTAAAAAGGGTTAAATTAAGGTCACTGGTAAGTAATCTGAATAAATAACCTCTACTTATAGATTAAATGACTGAGAGACTGCAAACTCCATTGTTGTGAAGGCTACATTAATACATTAATACACCTTCACATTGCAGTCGGAAGCACCTGCAACATAATATAGAGATTACGAGTTTTGAAGTTACATTGGTCTAATTGCAGTAGTACTGTGCAGGCTAATCTACCTTACTTTCCCTTAGCTGTAGTACACACTTGCTAGGAGAAAACTTTGGCTTCCCATTTGTCCAGCAATGTGGATAAGTGAATTAAATAACCAGATGTATTTCATACTTATCTTGATTAAGGAAAAAAATTGTAGGCCTACTGAAAATTAATTTGTTTCACCCCATGAGCACTCCAGGGTATTGCTGAATTACTCCTCACTGCTTCCAAGTCTCGGGACTTAGCTGACAAGGTTACACATGTCACATTAACTAGCCTGTGAGATGCCCGCTTCAAGGATTAACGACAAATGCAAATCAGTTTTCTATAGGATGTCCATCATTAAAATACAGAATTCCAGAATACAATACCACATTGAAATGCAATGTTGTTACAATTCCGGCCCCATATTATAGACTTGAAAGTAGGTGTCATCTCCCTATGGATTCTACAAGTGACAGGATCCTATAAAATACTTACTAAAAATTAAATGAATGATTGCTGCAGAGGTTTTAGTAGCACAAATGAAATTGTTATATCATTAGCTTCTTATCAGCTCTTTCTAAAATTTAATAAAACTTGTCTTATTTGTCTATACACGACTTATCTAATATGAAACTAATTTAATTTCATATCCTATGTTTAATGGTAGCTGCTCTAAAACCAGTAGAGAATGTCCCTGTGGTTATTTGGAAAATGTCCCTGTGGTTATTTGGAAAAAGTCCAGTCAACAAGAGCTCAGCATATTTTTACAGGGCTGTCAGATAAATCTCTCTATGGAAGTTGCCATGCTCAAGAAATTCAATAGAGCACAGCTTGGTAGCATACACCACATGGAGTCTTCCCAAGGATTAAGCCTATGTTTTGTTAAAATGTAAAGTTAGTTTTAGAAAATATGCGAAAAGTGATTATTTGGAAAACATAGTATAAGATCAAGAAGAATCAAACTATATTGTTCTACAAGTAGATTTGGTTTCTTTAAAGAAAGTGTCTTATATTGCTCATACATAAACAGAAAAACATGAGAAAGTTTGAAATAAATCAGTATTTTGTGAGCATTGCTGCACTTATTTTAATGCCTTGAAACATGCATTTTAATATGGAGCTCACACACCGCTGTTTAGGTTTTGTTTTTAAACACAAACCCAAAGGTGTGGCTTAACATTGTACTCACACACTGTAGGTAGAGGGGAAACTAGTGCAATTGCAAAAAAGTACAACTCTGTATGCAAGTAGATCACAAACAAGCCCAACATTTACACTCTCATGCAAAGCCTTATGTACATTGCAGGTATGCCTTTGTGACACAAGGGCTTTATTTTTGCTGTTTGTACAAGCAGACGTTTAGTCATTTGCAGATCTGTCCCAGCCACATAAAAATGATGGTATTGGCTTGTCTGAGGATAGAAATCTATGGGAACACACTCATTTCTAAATGCCATAGTGTACACCACACCTGCTGCTGTACAGATCACGTACAGACAATGTATACAGTCTAAAAGTGCACATCATTTGCAGTGTAACAACCATGCCTTTGAAGAATGGGGTTTTTAAAATTTAAATTACCTGTAGCAGTAGTGTTACTTTGGAGAATGATATTTCAATATTACAGAACTGGGCTAAAAGAGACCAGATTGCTGATGAATTACCTTGTCTACGGTATTCATGGGCCTACATTCTACATAGTTCTGGTATACTGATCACAGAGTTGAAAAAATGCTAATGTTACTAATTGCAATTGTATTGAAGCAGCTAAAAATGCAACTAAACTAACAGGTTTTGATAACATGACAATTTCAGCCAGGTACAGCAGTGTTTGGGTATTATTTTCTGAGTTTGCATAGTCTAACACTTGAAATCTTCTGATTTCTGTGAGTCCCTTGTTGGTCAACAAGCACTGGGAAACTTGCATCGGTTATGGTTTGTTGTCCAAGCTGGAGAACCTGTGCTGAGAAGACTCCTGGCCCCAGGCATCCTGGTCGGGATGGCTACTGTACATCTACAGGTCTCACTGGTGTTACCGGAGAAGAAAAAGTCTGGTTTGTGTTTTTTCCATCCCACAGAATAAAATAAAAATAAGGTAAACTTAAGGCCTTTAAAAACAGAATTATAAGGGACACTGCTAGATTTTTATCACTTGACACATTTTTTGAGAAATGAAAGCTCAGTTGGTAGCAAAGAGGGGAAGTTTTTCCTGGGTTCATCCAGCAGTGTTTGATTTTTACCTAGGAAATATGCATCTATTCCTCCGGATAACAAATGGAATAATGACATTTTTATTTATGACATTTTAGATTTCCTATCAAAAGAATACCGTAACACCTACTCTGGTGTACAATTATCTGTACTGTGGATATAAAGAGTGAAAAGGATTATTTATATAGATGTATATATAGCTGTACATACATAAAGAGGTATATATAAATAAGTATGTAAAATGTATATACACTTATTCAAGTTTTCATGAAAGCAAAAGTCACTGAAAAAAAAGACTGCACAACAATAGAGGCCAGATTCTAAGCTGTTATGAAAGATAGAAGCTTGTAGATTAGATGAGAGCTCTTGAAGTTACACATGCAGAATCTAATTCAGAAATTCACTTCTGTACATTCAGATAGGGAGGAGGGGATGGGAGATGCTGCAGCATTTTATTTATAGAGACCATCCATTTTGTCATCTCTGCCTGCAACCCATGAATAATTTCAACTCTGCTCCTGTAACATGGACCAAATACTACTGCCAGCATTCATCCTCTCCCTTTCAAAAAATTCAGAGGTTCAGAGTCACAACAGGAGCTGCAACTTCTGGCAAAATTATGGTGCTGTTGATGCCTTGGAGTGGCTACCTGAAACAGACAATGTTAAGAGAATAAAACAAGGTATTTATTAAAGGCCTTCAACAAGCACACCTTGCGCAGTCAGGTCTCTGAGAGAGGCTACACCCAAGGCAGCTGATGGTCACAAGTTTTTCAGACAATTATAAGTTTGGGCAATTTTCATACCAGGGGTTAATCCTCCAATTACAGCTTCAGGTAATAAAGTAATATATCCCCAGTTCGTGCCCCCCACCTCCCTCAGTTTTTGTTTACACTTTTCAGTGCCTCAGACAGTAAGGTGTCCTTGAGTTTCAGGCCCAGAGAGGAACTGTTTTGTCTGAATAAGATGGGAAGGCAGTAACTAACAGACTATGGAACTTTAGAGTCACACACTAAAGTGCATGATCTGAAAAATATAAAATCTAAAATCCTAAGACATCATCGTTACGTTTTCCTTCCAAGTCTGTTTGCAACTTTTCAGCCAAGAGGTCTACAAATTCAAAGGATATAAATAAATGTGTAAAATACATTTTCTCAACCAGTTTCTCAATAGTAAATGAGTGAGTCAACAATGAATGAGAAAAACAGAGAAAAACATGGTGTCATTTTAGTGGATGGAAGTTAAAGAAAACCTGTTTTGATAATCTTTTACTTACCACTTTTTTTCATCTCAGTTACTTCTGAACCATAAAGAAGCCAAACAACCACACCGATCTTCAAGGACTGGTGTTTTAATATCTTGATTCTAAGTTAATTTTAGCTACCAAGGGTAAGGCTTGGTACGGTGACTTGAAAAAGTTCTGAGGACCTCCTAGTAATCCACACACTTTCTAGAAGCTCAACGAAGAGAGCAGGGTATAGCTCAGAAGTATTGTTTCTTTTCTGCTATTTCTGTCCTAAATAGAGGGTTATATAGGCCCAAAAATGTATTTGAATAAATTAGAGCTTTTCTGCCAAGTCCCCCACATCCCTTTACTGAAATGAACCTCCTTTATTACACAGGTGCTATTCCGCTATTTCTCATGCTAAGAATGTTTTCCACTGAGTATTTAAATATTTGAGATCAGGAACTCAACTGCAGCACAAAGAAAGATCTCAGCTCTGCCTGAGAAATGCAATTTGACAATATACAATATTTCTCCAGGTAGATGTTTCCTAGGATCCAAAATCCCAGTCTCCAGTACTCATGGATTGTTGTAAGAGATGTTATCTTGGAAGGCTAAAAGAGTAAACATTTTTCAGGTAAGAATGTGGGAAATTAAAAAAGTGATTCTTGTCTGCTTGAGTCCAACTCTAGCCAACAGTTTCTGTAAAAAGTCAGAGGACTAAAAATTTGTAAAGCATATTTCTATGGCAGAATAAACACTTTTTATGGATTGGGATTTCCCGGCTTTGGTGAGATGGGAACCCTGTGCTATTCTTCCTTTACATGGTCAGAATGATTCCTGTTTTTGCAGATCATCCAAAGATTTTCTGTGTCACACTTAACATGTTTTCCAAGTCAAGTTGGCAAAAGGGTATTTTAAGCAAAGTGCAAAGCACAGTAGGATGTACTATATAATGCCATCTGTTGAAAAGTGAAGTGCACACATAAGAATAGAACTTCGTGCATTTTACATTAATGCAGAAAATAATCTAGTGTTGGTATATGGATATGTCCCATTCATCCCCATTTAGAGCAACTATCTCAATTTACATGATGAACATGAACAGTCAATTCTGGAGTCGATGGCATTGTGAATGATAGTGTGAATGATTCACAAAGAAGACACTTGAACACATATTGAACATATTTGCATAACCAAGACTCTAGACAAACTGTTTAAGAGATTTTGCTCCCATTCTAGAAAGCAACCCTCATGTCAGACTGTAGAAGTTTTGGTTTGCCAATTGTTCAGTTTTCCAGTCAATGCACCAATTATGTAGGGGGTCATTGCTGGCTAAACACCAGTGCACCCACTAGAATATGTTTACTTATTTTTCTGCTGTGAGACATGAATCAAGAGAGGGAGGTTAAAACAGGCACAAACTTTAAAGGGTACAAAGAAAACACGATTAACAGAAAAAAACAATATGACAAAAAAAATCTTCAGAACATTTCTCCTCCCCCCAGTGACAATGTACAGAGACAAAATCTGGGACTTTCAGTCAGTTTACTGCTTCTAGAATAGTCTTTCTTCAGTCTACTTAGGGTGAGGAGTCTCTCTTGCTATGCTACGGAGACTTCTCCACAAGAAACCGTTCTGTTGTGGCATTAATGTTACAGAGAATCAGCCACCTGGAAAAGGACAATCTGTTTGCAGTGTGAAAAGTCTTTCTCATTCTTTGTAGCTTTCCCACAGCTGCTTTTATGGCCATGTCAAGTTATTGAGGTGCTATTTAAAGGATGAGCTATTCTAACATAAAACAAATAGTTCTCTTCATCTCTGGGAACAGAGGATTCTTATAACTATCTGTGGGGAAAATTTCTCATCTCTCTCTGTTCAAGTTTTTCATTGGATTAAAGCAACGTCTACTTACTTCAGTACCGGTGCCTCAGCCCACAGTTGGGTTAGAATGCTACATCCTGCCAATGCATTTTCATGAGTTACAGGGAAAACAAAAGTCTGACATATCAATTATATCTTCTCCATAAATTAACAAAAATAATTTCAGTCCAAGATTAAGGCATCTCCTCAACCCCCTCCTATCTAGAATTTTGACTCCTTTACTGACCTCAGAGTCCCATGTTGTTGTCTTTACGTGTCTTTGCCCCTTCCTTTTCCTGATTTGGGAGAGAATTGGTGTTGGTAAGTTCATTTGTTCTCAAGTTTTATTAATTGAAACAGTTTTTATGGAGTTTTGTATTGTTGAAAGGTTGATCTTCTCTCGGGTCCACAATTGAATTGCTGTGTTTTTTACTACCAACGACGTGGTCCCTGCCAGCACTGTGCAAGCTGCACTGGCTGCCAGCACCACCCCCCATTTTTCTTTCATGTGGGGCACTAAGAAAAAAGAAAGTAAAACTTCTGCTGCTGCTTTTGTCCTTCAGTCAACAGCATATCTAGCTAGAAGCGGCTAATTGAAGAGTCTATTGAGTTATGTTGACATAGCTGTAGCTTCATGGCACTGCCTGGCTGCTCCAATCTTGACCACCTGGCCTTGACCAGGTGGTTGCTCCTGGTCTGGGATGGAGGTGGCCGAACGGCCACTCCTGGCCCTGGCTCCTCTTAGCTTTGGGGCTGCTCCCAGCGCCAACCACAGGGCTATTCCCAGTGCTGGTCCTCGGCTCTGCTGAGAAAGAGCCCCAGCCACCCTCTGGGACAGGGCCCAGCAGTCTCTCCCGTGAGGAGCTCGGCTGCCCGCTTATCACCCCTCTGAGGGCAGAAAATCTCAGCCCGACTGCCGGGCTGCCCTGGCCACGTGCCAACCTGGCTGCAGGGGCCTGGCTCAGCCTGCTCAAAAAGCTGGAAGATAAGAGAGCTTTTCCTGGGCTTTCTTCACTTTCAAATGTGTTCTTCCACAGGGGCATGTTCAACTTTTTTAAGTGACTTAACTGGGTGTCAATCTTTAAACTTAGCCAACTGATTGGCTCTTCAAAACTAACTAGTTGATTGGCCCCTGCAGGTCCCCACAGGGAACCACCCCTCTCCCCCCCCCAGCTGAAAACCAGGCTTTTGCTAAACCATGACACAAACCCAGATATGATGTAGAAAGAACATAGATAGATGTACTTTCCTGTTTAATATTTTTACTTCCCAAAAGTCATTGCATAACTGTTGCATCAAATCTGTTTCTACTTTTCTATTTCAATCTAAGACTCAAGACCCTTTAGATAGGAACTTTGTGTGCTGGTTTTGACGTTCATTTTTTGTTTGCTTTTTTGAGATCACTGAAAGACTAATGCTGTCTGCTTTGCTGTATATTATTCAACTGACTAAAAGGAAGAGCAGTCAATATGTTGTCCTAATAACTCTGGAACTATTCATAAGCCAGAAGACCTGGAATAATAATTTGCCTTACTATGCTGTCTTTGACATAAAGGAAAAGGCTGTATTTTACAAAATAGGACAGATATTTAAATTTAAAACTTTTTCACAAAAGTCTTTTCACAAAGCACAGGAAAGCCCTCTCATGTACAAATTTAAGCAAATACATTTATAATACAAATCCATGTTTAGCTCTAATTTTGGTGGAAAACTTGCTTTTCAAGCTTTTAATTGGTGTTATTTGAGAGGGCTTAAGCTACATCATACAATCAATTCATACCCAAGAAAGACTTTCCTTGTGCAGACAAACTATTAAGAGTAGGAAGCACGTCTAAGAATTTTCATTATCCTTAATCTTAATTTTCCTGCATTAGAGTTTATTTGATAATTTTCTGAAGTACAAGCTTGTCAATCTATTGGATAAAACTGTTCAAAAATTCAAATATCTGATAATATATATCACACTGAATTGGGTGGAAATAACTATTGCATTGTATTTTTTGAAGTTATCTCAGATTAGTTATCTAAATGTCATAGATCTAAGGCAGTATTGTCAACTGGCAAGCAGACGCTTCAGTTCACTTTAAGTTTACATCTTGCAGTGGATTTAGAATATTTGCAATATTTGTGCCTATTTTCCATCCTTTTGATTTTCTATTGTTTGCTTAATAATGACTTGTAGATAATTCCAAGAGGGGCAGCGTAGCCCACTGCTGGAGTAGAAATTGAACAATAATGTAAGTATAGCTTTGTTCACTAGGATCTAATGGAGCAATTCCAATGTTCCTCTACAGTTTATTGCTCATCCAGTGTTACTGTATGGACTACCTTCACAGGGGTATAATTCCAGTTTGTATCCTTAAGAGACCTACAGGGATGCTGAAACAAATAATTCTGAAGTGGATGAAAACCACTTGTTATTAGGAAGAGAATCCAAGACTACAGTGATAGGTGTCTAAACAGGAGAAAGCCACACCTCTACAGTCTTTTTGCAGTGCATGGACTATCTGTCCTACAGAAAATTCTTGTTCTGTACTCTGCTTGCCTTTAAACAGTGAGTGAATCAGCAAATGCACAGGACTATAGGCAATGAAGAAACCACAGCTGAAGTCCAACGAATAAATTTATTTCATTACTTTGCTGAGTGAAGAGTCCTGAAACAGCACTGGGCTGCAGAGGCACACACAACAAGGATGTAGGCACCATCAGCCTCTGCCCAGTTCCAGGCAAAGCATCAGACCTGCTGTTGGCACCTGTTTCTCAACGGTCCACTTGTGTATTTACTACTACGTTGCAATTTTCCTCTGGGCTTTTCTGACCACTCTCCTAAGAAGGAAGTGCAAGCCTTTCAGTAGAAGTGTCACTGAGTCTCTGTAAACACCTATATTATCTCTACATAGAAATTCAACTTTTCAAAGCAGACAGAGGATAAACAGCAGTAGGCATAGTATATGATTTCCCACACTGTTACTCTCCAGGTCTTGGCATTCTCAGCTGCAAGGCTGCTTGAGCAAATCTACATTCCTCCATGCCATTCTTCCAGTTTTAACTCTTTACTCCCAACAAACAGGATCAGTATTTTGTTTTGGAAAACCTGTTTTTACTGAGTGTATTTAGAAACTGGCCCAACCAGTTTTTTTAGGTCTTGCAAGTTATTTGCATCGTGTTAGAACTGGGTGGACTGATCACCATTTGCTGCCAAAAAAAAAAAAAAAAAAAGTGCATCAGTTGACTTTACGTTTAAGTATTATGGGTTAAGGACAATTTGAGTCAGAACCTATTGCTCCACAAAAAGGTGTAGAGTCTGGATAAACTTTACAGAAAAAGAGAGGAAAGAAATATCCACTTTCTTTGACTGTTTTTTTTTTTTTAATATAGTGAATTATTATATGCTTCTCCATCTTGCTATTTTTGTTTCTTTCCTCTACTCTCTTTTTGGTTTTAAATCTAATTATTTTTATTTTTTGTGAAGTTTCTCTTCACTGTGCTAGGTCTGAAACTGGTGTTTCTGAATCATATGATATATAGCTCTGGTCATAAAATGACCCAGAGAAAGGCCCAAAGCCAGAGTCTCAAATATTTTCATAAATGTCATCCCCTTAATCTTCCTTCTTGCCTGGGGAAAAAAAAAAAACTGAACAAAACGGTTGTGCATAGCACCTCTGAAAGTAAAAGGAGATTGGGAAAGTTATTGTGCCTTTTCCCTATAAAGATAAAGGACATACAAAAAACACATGTCGAAAGATGCAGTGAGGGAGAGGAAAAGATGGGTCAAGAGAAGAGAGTGGGAAGTCCCCAGGGAGCACAAGATCAGTCTTTGATGCAGGCTGGGGGGAGATAGGGCACCCCACTGTGTCACCTGACAGCAGACAATACTGGACTCTCATTAATGCCTGGTCATTCTTCTATGCAAAAGGGCAACCAGCAGTTGAAAGGCATCACAAATAAAGCATTTTCATGCATCCTAGGGGAAAAAAACAGCCATAGAGCCACATCAAAAACTTGGTTGAAAATACCCCACTAAACCAGGGACTTTCCCTCTGTTCTAGAAAAAACTTCAAAAAACTTCTCTCTTTCAGATTGACCATTTGTCCTGGTTTAGAGCAAATTTGGGAGGAAACTTCCAAAGGGGTCCCTCTAGAAAGCAGATTTAAGCAGCCCCTACCCCTACTGGTTCAGGAAAAGATTTCCTTGGAGAAACATGGAAAAAACCTGTTTATTCAACAAGTAAAGTATTCACAAGCATAAAAAATTCATCATATTAAACAATAAAACTTCTTGCTGTTCTGACGAGATGGAAATCTCAGAAAGCCCTTTCTGTGGGGTGTAGCTCAGCTCACTCAGTCTCTCATCAGTCCCTTCAGCGCTGGAAAATGCAGCAACCCCAGGCCCTGGTGGGCCGCAGGTGTGAGCTCCTGGTGTTTTTCTGGGTTTGCAGTTCAGAGCAGGGCCAATCAGTTCCAAGAAAAAGAAAAACCACAGCCCAGGGAATTCTCTCCCTCAGCTAGCTAAAAACTAGCTCAAAGCAAAGGAGAGTTCTGTCCATCTGTCCGTGCTGTATGCAGCACGGTCTGTGACAGAGAATGCTAAAGCTCTTATTTCCATGTTTTTGAATACAACTGCCTCAGACATTCCCCTGCTTCTCCTTTCCCCTCTTCATTCTGAGATCTAGTTTTAAAGGGGCAACACTTATTTCTGAGCTAAACAGATAATGGAACACCATTCTTTTTTCACTTATGAAAAGACAAAACCAGAAAATATTTTAAATTCAATATTGTCTTTTTGTTTTAAATTATCTTCAATTAAACCTTAACAGTACCTATACAATTTTGGTTTTGGGAAAAAAAAAAAGAGGAAACCTGTTTTGGAAAAGCTTTGATTTTTCTTTTTAAAGTAACTACATTTCCAGGGACTCTGCTTCTGAACAAGTAGATGGGATTCTTTGGTACATTAGTCAGTATTTTTAACGGATGTTAATATCGTAAAGGGAATCATAGAATTATTAAGTTTGCAAAAGACCTCTAATATCATCAAGCCCAACTGTTAACCCAGCACCACCATATTCACCACTAAACTATGTCCCCAGGTGTTATATAACATAGTGTCATGGTTTAGGAATGGCATTTTCCAATTTAGTGATCACACTGAATCCATGCACTGCTCTCTTGCTCCCAGCCTCCCCTTCTCTATGCCCTGCTTGGGCTGGAGAGGAGCACTGGAGGATCAGAAGGCAAAGATTGTGGTTGAGATAAGAGCAATGTGCAGGAAACAACGAGATAAGGGAAGAAAGTACAACAACAGCACTGAGAGAGGGTACAAGAAAGAGGTGAGCGATTCACACTGATCAGCTCCACTCAACTGCTCCCGGACCACACCACACTGACCTAGAACAAACCCCTTCTACCCAGAAGATTTCCTTCCCCTGGCACCTCTGGGGAACCTCTGGGGAAATAACATCTGGGTCCCTGCCATGGCTCCTTCTGGCTATTGCACAAATTAACCCTGTTTGTTTGCATGGGACACAACCTTCTATGCAAAGGCATATGACATCAATGGTTTGCCTGTGTTTTCACTATTCATTTTACTTGGAAACTTGCTTTAGGCACTGGCAAAAGTGTTTGTGCTCACTAAAGCATGTAGGAGTTGGTCAGAAGTCTAGTTGCTGGGACCCTCAAATATGGACAAACCTAGTGAAAACTTTTCATGCAAATTCATGACCCACTGTCAGGCTGAGATCTAACTAAGGGGCCTGAGTCATCCCCCAGTACAGGACCCTGATCAGAATGTATTCTCCCAGGATTATACCAAAAGCTCAAAATTCAGATTTGTGGCTAGCCTGTAGATTCTGAGCACTGACATTAACTTAATGACTCAGACCTAGGCTTACTCAGGGTAGAGTAATGGTGAGCTGAAAGAAATGAAAACATCTTTTTGAAAACTCATTATCTCCAGATGTACTAAACACAAAACTACTACAGCTGATGAGCCAGCCTCCTGTGATTAAAGTAATTTCCATCAGATTGAAGTAGGAAACAAAACTAATGAGGGGAAAACAAAAGAGATCGTAGAAAACAAAAGCAATGTGGTTTTAATTTACTTGTATAGGTTCCAAATTATGCGTCGCGTTGTCTGAGAAGTCAGTCTGACAGTTCAGAGCACTGCTGCAGTTTTGCAAGAAAATTCCGGTGTTCTCTTAAATGCAGGACACCTTAAAACTGTTTATATTTTGTGTAAGCAAAAGGTACGCCTACAAATTTATTACAGTTCACTTTAGTTGGTTTTCATATTTCTCAAGCTGCTGTAGTTGGTAAAATTTTCTCAGTCAGATTCCTGTACAAAACCTGTTGCCACTCTTGGCATTAACTTTTCTGTGGTCTATGGTTAAATGTAGTCTTAAATGCTTGTAGACTGCATTTCTGTGGGCTGTGGTTTTGTACTCTTCAGGATATAACTGCCTTGTGATCTAACTGAATGCATCCATGTTGGGATGATTGCCATGACCATCTAGCCTAAACTAGATAGCTTTTTTAATTTGTAATTCACTCAAAGAAATAAAGGAAATTTTCTAACATTATGAAATCTTACCGTTTTTCTGCTACCAAGTGGCATTATTGACTCAGCTGTAGAATAATAATCAGATCAAAACCAACCACAAAATAGAAGCTTCAAAATAATACTTAGAACAATTCTCAAAATTTTTGATTCAGAAATTATGGAATTCATGTAAATGAAGTAATATTTAAAATTATTGAATCTTCTTGAAGGTTTTTCTTTTCAGTTTTGCTATCTCTTTTCATGATGGAAAACATAAAATGACATTTTAAAAGATATTTTAATGCTTCTCTTTAAATGTTAGATAGAAAAAAGGTAGTTACAGAAATAAAAAAAAATACTTTCTATGTTGTAAAATTGGACTGTTCTCTTTAGTGGGATAATTTTTTCAATTTTCTATAAAAATTCCTTAACTAACCAAGATATAGCATTGTTTTTTCAAGTTTTCTAGCAATGTTATCACATTTAGTAGATCCATATATTTTATAGCCAAAAAAAAAGGAAATGAAAGAAAAGAAAAACATTATCAAAAGAGTCTCCTTGTACCAGAAGGGTAAGAATTCTGCTGGATGCAGGGTGGCAGACCTAACACATGAAAAAATTAGGCATCCTTTAAGGAGTTTCTGAATTAAATAGCTGCTAATTTCTGGTATTAGTGCTAATTTCAATTTAGCTAATTTTTAAGTTTAATGCTTTATTTCTATGGCTTCAGTTTGTGTGACCTTTCACTTTGAGCTATTGTGCTGCATAAGGAAATGAGAAGCCAACTCCCTGTGGATGAACAGAGCTTGTTCCAGTTGCTTGGAATACTAGAATTCTTGTGCGTGGTGGTTTGTTTCACAAAGGATTAATTTTGGTAAGCTCTGTATGATGTCAAATCTTAAACAAATCTTTTCCCTTAAGCCATCTTTTCTCCTTATCTAGATCATTCCTTTGTAATATGTAGTAGTCCATCTGTTTCCAGTGTGTGGTTTTGTGTTGGCTATATTGACAAATCCAGATGAAGAGCTGGTGCAGGCCTCTGCCCTGCAAGACCTCTCACTGCACTGTGCCCAAAAGCAACACCAAGCTCACAGGTTTTACCTGAGGCAGTCAGTAAGACAGGGATGTGCATACACATTCCCCTATTGCCGGTAGAGGAGATTTTGGAGAGGGCCAACTGTACTGACTGTTCCTTCCGTAGTGTCTTTTTATGTGCATATTACATGAGGAGAAGAGAATGTATTACAGAAGTGATTCCTTTCATTTAGCTTGTTTCTCTCTGTGAACCTCTGTCAGTGAAAAACCTGCTGGCAGAAAAAACAAGATAACCTGTGATTGATTTTTGAGAGGAGCTTTACACCATTTCCAGAATGTCATCTCAATCTTTGATGGAGGAAATTTTCCTTGGGCAGATGATGTATAGTAGTTTTTGGAGGAGATAATAAATATCCTTTCTTACTAATGCATTCCATTTTATTAGCTAGATCAATATTGCTGTAATTTCTAGCCATTAGCATCTCATTGCTGTATAGTACATAAAAATATTTACATTAACACTGATCAAAATTGCAACAGCATATATTAAAATATGAATGACATATAATCAGAATTTTCTGTTTCTACTGCCTCCAGTTATTTGTGACCCCAGATATGAAGTTCAAGTTTACACCTAATAGCACAATTATGTAAATCTGTAATTCTAACACTGAATTACAGCTGGTAATGATCAATAATTATATTTATGTATGATGTGAAGTTAATACTGCCACCATAGATTAATGTAAACAACAAAATTATTTCTGCAGTCAAGAGCTAACAAATCATCATAAATAAAAAGAACTAAAACAATCTCTTCAGAGCTTTAATTCCCTCAGCATCGTAAACAGATTTTTATTTCTGATGAATGTAAAAGCACTGATTAAAGACAACACATGTCTACAAAAATTGCACAATGGCTGTATCTGTTAGCATAGCTTGATTTTTTCTTTTTTAAAGAATCTTTGAAACAAATTTGTTTGACACAAATAAAAAGTCTCTCCAAATGAATGTGGATAATAATTTTCTTGGAAAAGTTCTGGAGGAAAATAAACCCCAAGCAAAAAAGCAGATTAAAAAGAAAACCGTGAGGAAAAATCCGACACCGTAGTCCACCACTTTGGAGTTCTTCAGTGTTGTCTGTCCTGTAATATTGTTCTTTGCTGAGTAGGGCAACAGGGAACGGCATAATGGGGCAGAGCAGTCCTTGAGTAGATGAGTTGGCTTGAGTAGGTGATACCAATGAAGTTTTGGTTTGATTTGTTCAGTGTTCTTTCACAAACACAAAATCACAGATACAGTGAGAACTTTCTTTGCCTTTTAAAGTTCCATCTGAACATTTTTCAGACTTGCCTTTTACTTTTAATGTTCAGTGTGTGTGAACTGGGACATTCTTCCAGAGTGTATTGTTCTGCAAAATGCAGTTGCAAGACTGCCCAGAGCTTTATGTTTTGTCAGTGTTTCAAACCAGCTTTAACACCTACAGAAATCAGGCTGTTTAGTTAGAAGGACGATCGCATTAATACCATGATGACTTCCTTTCAGGATTGGTTCAAAATTTACCTTACAGAAATGGTAAAACCCAGGGAAATATGTGGATGGCTCTGAAAGAAAATAAACAGTACTTACCCTTCAAGTACGAAGCTTGTATGCCCATCAACATATGAAATGGAAACAATGCAGAAAGCCACTCAGTGTTTGGAGAAGTGTTGTTAAAGAATTTTTGAGGACGAACACTGTCAGACTTGAACTCCAGTTCCTATTTCTTCATAAGTGGCATATTCTCAAAACAGCATTATGAAACACAGAGGGTATTAGCTGCCAGTACAGAGAAAAATGGAAAAAGTAGATTAAAATCTCAGAGCAGGGAAATAATTATCTATCTTTACAAAATGCTAGGAAACATGTTTTTGAATCACAAGCAGAGTGACTTTCTTTGCAGTGCCAATGGGCTGACCCAAAAAGGATCAAACTACTGATTCAATTGAACATTGTCTCATTCCCTACATCTGCTTTTTCCTTGATACATATAATTAAAATTTTAAAGAAATTATTGCTGTTGTGGTGTTTCTGTATAACCTGAATGAGACTTCTAAAAAATTTCTCTCTCTGGAGAAGTAGTAGATTTTAGGCAAACACTTATTTACTGGCTTGGAATAACTGCAAAGCTATGCATTCAACAGGAAGTCTGTGCTGTAGAGTGTTGATGAAATATCAGTTAATGGCAAGGTTGTGTATTACTTACTAATATTTTTTTATTGTTTTAGTAAACACATAGGAACAACAAAAGGAACATTAAATTACACTAATTCTTAAAAAATCATTGCTACTTAACTACAAATGAAGTAAACATGGTTTTGTAGTAGCCTTTTTTGGCACCTAAATGATGGAAGAAACCTGCCAAGTTTATTACTGTTTTTTGATTGTTCTGAGACTGTGGCCTAAGTGGATGGAGAGTTAGTTCACGAATTTCAATTTCATTAATTTCATAATTTCTGCAAGATGTTGCAAAAACAAGAAGATTAAGAAGTAAATATTGAAGAGGGAATTAAACACCTCTTGCAGCAAAAATTGTTTGAACAAAATTGGAAGAGTTGAAATAATTCTGGTATTACATTTTTTAAAAAAGGTTGGTCTTCCCTTTCACACTTCTTTTCACTTTACTTTCTCTTCCAGCTGCAATATTTCCTTGTAAACATTCTTTCTGATTAGGAGAATTATTGATAAATAAATAGCAAAATGCTACAAAACATTTAGTTGCACAACAGAGTGGGAAATTTGAAGAAACAGAAATTACAGAAAACAAAATTACGACACACACTCTTAAAACGAAATCAAATCTTTAAACACCATTAAACCTAATCCAGGAACTTCAGAATAAATTTAAAGCAGATTTAAAATTTATAAAGAGGGCAAAACAGACGACAAATAATAAAAAAGGGAGGAAAAAAGAAGTCCTGAGAAGTTTGTGTGAGGCTCTATAGGGTACTATTTCAAAAATTACTGAGATGATCCTATTTTCTGTCATATTTTGTAATTCACTTAGTATCAACAGGAAAACCAGGGGAAGCCTGTGTTATGGCAACTATTTTATGAAATATAGAGTGGCCAGCATTGAGAAGTATTCGGCAGAAAATTTTGCATAAAATTTTTTTTTTATGTTCATAGTAACTTCAGTGGAGAAAAGAGGTGTGTGTCATACTAAAAACAACAAAGAAGTGTGAGTAATTAACAAAAGTGAAATAACAATCAGACTTCCTCAAAGGATGATTTTTTTATGGGTTTTGTTCATAATGCTCAGCCAGTTTATTTCAGAGTAATCACTCGCTTTGAAACCTTCTCCCAGTCCACACTCAACTTGGAAACTAAAGGAATCTGGGAAAGTATTTCTCTTGGTAGTTTTTCTTCCCATAAAATCTTCATAAATGTTTTTATCATGTCAGTATAATCCATATCTGTAGCTAATCTTGGTAGTTTAAAGAATCAGTAATGTTTGACACACTAGTTATATGAAAAGCCATCCTTTAAATTCAGGTGGAATTTAAAGGAACCCATCTACAATAGAGTTTAAAGCAAAAGACCTGAAGACACTTTTCTTTTGCCTGGGTCACCATAAACCAGATTTGTTTACATACCCTGTAATATACCCTGAATACATCTCTGGATGTTAATTTTCCTGTGGGTATTATTCATTTGTTGGGATGGAACAAGTAGTTTGGATTTATTTAGTGCATGTGGTGAAACAAAGAAAACTGGGTTAGAAAAGATGTATGTGTTTCAGCACAAAATCTTTTCTCAGAGCATGTGAATCAAATAATTTAAAATACTTCCATTGCTGAGTAAAGAACTTTAAAAAAACATTCCTCAAAATATGTGACTAGACCAACAATTAAACAACAATCATGCATATTAGGACAATGGAAATATCATTTTAAATTAATCCATGTGCTGAAACATGGCAGTAAAACTGCTTGTCATATTTGCCATAGTAGAAAATAATGTGGATGAAGATATAAAGTGTAAGTGCATGTTCTGGATTTTTTTTCAATTTTTTAGCAAATTTGGAAACTGATATAAGAAACCTGTAAAGATGAAGAGCTAGTAGTCAAAAGTAACATACTTGAGGGCTAGCCAGAGGCAAAGAGAAAAGAGATAGCTTTGGCCTGTTTTGATACTTCAGGCATTGTGGGGGATTTTGCACATTTCTTCTGTGCAAAAGTGTCACATTCTTGAAAGATTGCTATCCAGTCATTCAAAGCAAAGAACAAGAAACATTCTTCCAATGTCTTATGTAAAGACATGTATTGCCAGTGTGATTTCAAAACAGTGGTAGTACTGCAAATTCTGACCCTTGAAGTGCAACACAAGTGCACCCTGGAAACTCCGGCAGAATATAATAACCCTCTTAAAACTATCCTTGTGAGCAAAAAGATTTCTGATAAGTTGTAAAATGAAATTCAAAGCACTGAAATCTGTTTATACAAGAGGTGGTTCAAATTTTTCTATATGAGAGATGGCTCACAGTACTCTGTGTCAAATAGACTAATGCAGTGAAAAAGGAAGGATACATAAGATAGTAAGGCAGAAGGATTATTGCATTTCACTACAGTTGAGTACAGCAAGATGTTGTGGAAAGACTTACCTAGCCCATTGCTTCTGAGTAAAATAAACAACAAGACTTCAGTGAAAACTATTCTGTTTAACGCCAGCAGTACTGGTTTCATTAAGATAACAGCAGTTCGTAAACTGATGCAGGACATGTCCCCTCTCCAAACCTGGTTATCAGATAGAAGCATAGCAAAGAGAAAGTCAGAAATCTGATCAGATCTTGGTCAAGGAAATTGCTTCAAAACATGCACAGATGTATGTTCAGGAGGTGTTAAAAGCCATCCTTGAGATCTATTTTAAAATCAGTAAGCCAAGCCAAATTGGCCTGATTGTGACAGAAAAAAACCCAACAAATCCACCTGTGAACCAGTCAACCAAAAAAGCCCAAAAACACAACCCGAAAGCCAAAATCACCCAAGCTCTAAGAAGGACTGAAAGCTGCTGGGAAAGGTGCAGAAAGGTAAGAAACCTCTACTCCACAGAAAAGCCTGCCATATGGTTTGATCTGGTGGAGGGAAAAAAGAGAATACAACCTCTATCCAACTACCGCTCTCCATTAACTTGCAGATCTGTGCAAGACCAAGCCACTCCCTGTGCCAAGGGTTGGTGTGCACTCCCCAAACCTTCCATGAGTGGAACCAGGTCAGGAAAGGGCTGGCCAGTCTCTGCAGGTTGGTTGCCTAGCAGTCAGTGCTGGCTATGACTTTAGGTTTTCTGCTGTCTCTCTGAAGAATGACGTCACAGTGCAGAGCTGTGATGATGTCTTCGGTAATTAATTATGCAGAGGAACCAAACACAACTGCTTTTTTTTTCTGGGAATTACTTGGGAATAATGCTTACTCCATGCTTGCATTAAACCTACCGTACTTTTCTTCCTACGGTCAGCACTACCTCCTGCAGCTTCCCAAAGTTATGTGATCATCACGTCTCAGGTGATCACCAACAAAGTTGTTACAAATCAATTAAATTCTTCATTAAGGCTCTCCGTTGCATTACCTTGTTACATTTTTGTCAGAAGATGTCACCTTTAAGAGGCACATTTTCAATGTGGAGTTAAAATTTGCCCCTTATCCCACTTCAGAACTGTCTTTTACCTCTTAGTTCAACATTTCATGTCTTACCTTTAGCAAACATCACACATTTGTATTTGTATTGAAAATAGAAAATGCATTGAGCGTCTGGGGCTAAGGTGTTGGTAGGAATATCTAGGATATTCCTAGATATTGAAGAGATATGAAAAAAAAATAATCCAGGTCTATTCACCATCTAAATGAAACTGCGTTTCAACTGCCTTGCTAACATTTCTGTAATATACTCCAGAAAATATATAGATGATTCACTCAAAACTCTTTTGATATCCGTCTTAGAAATCCACATTTAACATCTGTTATCACTTGCAAAGTACCAATTACTAGCACTGCTAAAATCCCATTTTTATTCTTGGTTCCAGTTACTTGTAAAACAGCATAAGATACCTATGAAATTATTTTTAAATAAAAATTTAAATCCAAAATAATCTTTCCCAAAACATACACCTGTGGGATCTCAGGATCTGAGTCCTGAGATGCCGAGCCACCGAGACCACCCTTGGGGGGCTCGGGAGTCCTGGAATGTTGCCAGAAGTGTCTGGTGGCTGGACTTTGACCCTACACAGGAGACGACAAGGATGAGGGCTTCACCGGGGTGAATGGTGAAGGGATTAGTTAATTAGAGGGTGAGACACAGGGTTTAGGATTTATGTACAGGGGAGTTTAGAGAAGTAAGATGGAGGAATTGGGGTGTGTCCTGTCCTTCTTCTTCTTCTTCTTCTCCTCCATCTTCTTTGGTGATGGTGGCACTTTTGGATTGGTTATTACTGAAAGTGCACCGGGTAATAAGAATAAATGGTATTGGGGAAAAATGATAAATATTGTACACGTAACCATGGGTATAAAGATAGGTGGCTGTACGGAGGGCAGCACAGTGTGCTCATGGCTGACTGCTGAGCAGACCTCTGTCGGGCTGAAAGAACATCTTTTAGATAAACATTTAATAAACATAAAAACAGAAAGAAGAACTGAAGCCTCTTCTCGTCCTTCGATACGCAGGCTGTCCCAAGGCCACTCCGGGCCTTTCCAGGCCCTTCAAACAGCCGTAAAACCCGACATACACCCTTTGTCCAATTCACATCAGTTTCTACAACAGCATTAATTAAAAGCTGTCAAACAATCAAAGAATGACTGGGAATGAAGAAATCAATTGGATAAATTAAAAATTTTCTGTATCTGTGTTGAGGATTTACTAACAAAAAAAATATATTTTTAAGAAACCCCATAGTGATTACTTTGTTTTTTTTCTTTCAGTTTCCTTAGGCATATCACCTAATCTTGCAATTTCCTCACACTTCAGGAATCTGGCACTTCTGATGTTTTTTTGTATAGGGAACTGTCAACACTTTATAAGCGAACTCAGGCTTTAGAAAAGGGGCCTTCAGGGAGGTTGTTTATTTTCCATTTGTTCTAATTTTCCCTCACTGAAAACCTAAAAACCTAGAAACCAAGATTTTTCATAGACAGACTGTTCGAAACAGCTTTTTTATTTATTTTTCTAGCAATGCCAGAGACTTCTGCTATCCCATGTGACAAGGAGACAATACTGATGGCCAAATCCAGAGCATCAGTAAAGTCTGCAACCGTTATTACAATGTAGTAACTTAATTTTAACATAAACTAGCAACTCTCTCCCTAACTTGTCTATTTACATTTCTGGTTTTATGAGAGGTAATGGAATTTTCTCGATGACCATTGTTTCCAGTGTAAACCTACCGGACATATATTTTTTTCTTACACATCTGTAAATGATCAGGTAAAAATGAGTAAATAAAGCCTAATTCAAACTCACTTTGAACAGCCCATAGTCAATTCATATAAGAAATCTGTAATTTTACATAGTTAATTAACTTGCATATACCTATCTACCTGGCATGTTTCTTCCTTGTTCAGCAAAGAAGATGAAAGAAATGCTTTACTGTGCCAGCTGCTACTGTTGTTTGACCCCTTCCATTTGATAAAGAACTTGTGGTTGATCATCTTACCTTTATCACCAAGAAGAAACCTGCTGAACTCTGAGACTTGACATGATTATTATCATCTAGGAGGTTGAATTTATGATCCAATTCATGATCAAAATGATGATGTTCTGAAGGAATTCTTTGCACTGTGACTCTTCACCTCTTACCCAAGTGTTGGAGATTAGGATTTTTCTGTTTTTTTCTTTCTTTTTTCTCAAGGAATTTTCTCCTATTTGTTGCCTAACATATGGGAATGATGGTACTTAAGAGAGACAAAAGATGTAGCCAAGGAGGAGTGGGAAGTGAGCAGTTTGCTACTGTCTCTGAGCTGGGGAGGCTTTCTTTTAGGAAGGACAGAGATACCACAAGATTTCGGCTGAGGGGCTGGGCTCAGTTTCTCTATCTCTCTTGCTCTTGGTACTGGAGGTGAGATGGTGCTGTTGTTGCCATGAGGAGAATTCACTGCCACTGAGGAGTTCTATCCTTTCCTGCTTACTACTGAGTGAGGCTTTGCTCGTAACAGCAGCTGTTGAAACTTGTCGACACATGAAGTCAGTGGAAAGGATCCTCACCATCTACTTGGGTGCCTTGGGAAAAAACACGGGACCCCAACCCCTTCCCACTTCCAGAGGGAGCCTTCCCCAGCTATTTGTGGGAGTCCAGCTGCCACTGACCAGCCCTGCTGTTTGCGGATGCTGCTTTGGGTTTTTTGCTACACTTCAATCTGACACCCTGTGTCCGCCTGACCCCTGTGGCTCCAGCTATGTCTTCGGAGTTTTTGCTACACTTTGTTTGCCATTTTGGGGTGTGCTCAATTCTGCTGTTCTGGCCTGCTGCTCTGAGTTTCTGACTACAGCCCACTTTGCCATCTGGAGCAGCACCAGGACCAGCACCCTGCTGTGAGTTAGTAAAGCAAGCCACTTTTTTCTCTTCCGCCCGTGCACGCGCCATTACCGTGCAAGAGGGAGGCGGCTGGGCTCGTGCCACAGCGCCCCCTGCAGCCGCGGCGGAATCACCGCCCCCGCCCTGCCTGGCCCGGAGCCAATAGCGCCCCTGCCGGCCAGGACTGGAACTGCACCAAGGAAAAAGTGCCTGGCGACTGAGAGGCCGCTGGGTTTCTGGTTTTTGTTGCTGCAGTTGTTGGGGTTTTTTACCTTGTTATACACAGCAGCAAAGAATTATTATTCATTTTCCCATATCTTTGCCTGAAAACCATGTAATTTCAAAGTTATAATGATTTGGAGAGAAGGGGTCACATTTTCCATTCCAAGGGAGGTTCCTGCTTTCCTTAGCAAACATCAGAGCTGTAAATCAGGACACCAAGTCTTATTCTTCCCATTATTTATCTCTTAAAAAAAGAGTGAAACTTTGTGGTAACTTAGATGATCATCAACTCAACAGTCTTGTCAAATCGAAATGATTTTCTCCATCTTTAGTCCAACACCAGGAATTACATAAGTATTAGGATAACAAAGAAAACAGGGTGGGATATGGATTTTGAAGAGTATACCATTTGGATGTATGAACTGCTAAAAGAAATGAGTACTTAAAATGCTATGGGCAGAAACTACATTTCTATTCGCAATTGAAAAATATATTATATTTCATTCTACTTAACTACTTCTGAAAAGCTCTGTCTTCGGGTTTCTAGTTTGTATTACAACCCATTATACGCAGAAATAAAATTATTTACTGTAAAAGTTGAAAAGTACAAGCTGTTGCAGTCCATCTACTTATCAGTTCAGCACAAATGCAATGTGATAGAAATACACCCTTTGCAAGGAATCTTGTTTTAAACAGGCTTTAATTCAAGGATTTTATAAAGTTATGGAAAGACTACTTATCCATGACATTAGGAATCCATAGGAATGTTATGAATGTCATAATTAAAATACAAGCCTAAGTCTAATAATGAGAACAGTTTGTAAATCAAATACAGTTCATTTTGCCTTTACAAACTGTTGGGAAAAAAGATTTCAAAAAAGAATAGAAAGGAATGGAATAAGAACATCTAATGCATGCAGGTGTTTGTACTCAATGAGTAAATAAGGCCAAGCAACTATCATTTCCTCTCATATACAAAAGCGCTATGACACTAGGGGTGAGAAACTGTTTTAACAAATGTAAGAAATAACACAATATAATGGGAGGGAATAAAAGGTAAGTTGAAACAAATATATTAGGTATTTGATTACAGTCTCTTTTTAAAGCAGGTTTCCTCTTACTCTGGAGAAGACAACCAAATTACAGAAAATCTTAGACAATATTTGTCTATATTTCTAATGCAGTAATATGCATAACTACTCATACCACACAAGGACATGATGCTACGTACGACCACACAGCGATTTAAAGGGTTCTATTAACTTGCAGTGAGGACAAATTTTATCTGTGATCCTAACTCTTTCCTTTCAAGCACTTGGGCTTGTGAGACAACTTCCATGTCAAGCAAGAGGATGAGGTCTGGCACAGGAAGAGATTTTTTTTATTCCAATAAACTCAGCTTTGATAACAGTGGAGTTGTCAGAAAAACATTAGCAAGTAAATGAGCTTTTCGAACATACTCTGGAATACTGGGAGTCAGCTTTCGCCACTGAAATAACATCTATGAAGTCTGCAACTTTCACATGTTAATGAGAAGGAAACTCATACCTTCTATCAGAAATCCCTCCAATGCAGAAATTCCCAGCAAAGAACAAAGACAATTCTGTGTCCTTGAAAACTAGATATTGCTTTGGGTGCTAGTCACTGACATGGGATCTGGGATTGACAAAACATAAGAGATTGAAATAATTAGGTTTTATATTAAAATATATTTCTTTCATGCTCAGCTGTATAAAGAAGGTGTAAATGTTTATATACTATAATTGACTCTTTCTCCTTCTCTCATATGTACATCCACAAGATTCATAGCCCTGCTTTTCAAAAGTATCTTGGCATAACTGCAGTTGTGAAAGTTGAGGTCTGATGAACTGATCACTTGTCTCTTTCAGTAGGATTTGGCTCAAATCACTTGTAATTAGTTAAAAAAACAAAAACAAACAGTCCTGTGAGTAAACTGAAGAAAGTGTTATTTCCCCCCCTCCAACTCATTTAAACTAAAACTGGCCTTAGGAACTTGCAGACAGACTTCAATACAGAAACAGCTATTGTAATTCCTCATCTTTCAAGTTGTACCTCAATCAAGACTTCTTTCTTTGGACTCCTCTTCACTATCAAGCAAGTATGAAAAATCCACAAAATATTTGGAAACAATTTAGCTTTTATTACTGTGGTTTTAATTTATTTCCAACCTTTGACCTTATTAATTTCAGATATTTCCTGTATATCTACACTTCAGATTGTCTGTTTTTAAATTTCTCTTGCTTCTGTACATTTTATCACTTTCTATCATCTACTTCACTTCCATTTTTTTTTCTTTTATCTTTTTTTCTCTATTTCAAACCATTTCCCAGGACAACAGCTCTACACTCTTGGATCTTCTAATTTTTAATTTACCCTCTCAATACTCTACTTTTTTTCCCCCAGTTTTTGCCTCCTCTCCTGTATGTTACGGCATAAGCTGTATGTATTGTTAATACCATACAGCAGAGAACATCCACTGAGAGAAAAAGGTAATGTAAGGAGATTATTTGCAAATAGGAAAGTTGTGACAGAGACAAAATTAAAGTAACTCAGTAGGTGGGTGAATTGGAGGAATTTTAAGGTTTTGTGCCTTTTCACTGTGCTTTGAAAATTTTTGGGGGGTGAATTTCTGCCCCTTTCACTTGTCTCTTGTTTTAAAGTGCATTTTCTACCTCCTTCCCCCCCCCCCCCCCCCGTCCAAGAACTCTTGTCCATTGACCATTTTTCTGGACTCCAAACATGTCAGCAAAGAAATCTCAGCACTCCATTCCCAAAACTCCAGCTCAAAATGGAAAGACGAAAAGCAGTCTTTAAAAAAAACAAACTTAAAATATTACTGAGTGGGTGAGATCTTGTGGAGGTAAGCTGAGCTTACAGTTAACAATGCTATGGGTAAAATAACCAGGAAATAAATGCTAACTTTTTATATATGAGTAGGGGTTATTTTTGTTGGTTTGTTTGTTCCTTTTTTTGTTTGTTTTTGTTTGTTCGTGTGTTTTGTTTGGGTTTTTTTTTTTTTTGTTCTCTCTCTCTCTTTTTTTTTGTTCTGCTTTACCCTTAGGGTAATTAAAAAAGGCAGAAAATAAACATTGGCTGTGCTGAGATAACAATGGATAATCTCAGATAAGAATTTGGATTTTAAGAATATCCAAACTAAAATAATCTTCTAATTTTTCCAGTTTACCAAATATTAAAAATAATACAGAACAATTTTTACTGGACAAAAATATTTAACTTTTCTCTAGGAGATAAGTTGAATTTTCATGACTGTAGGAGATTGCAGGAAATTTATTTTACGTACACAATAATAACTCATCACCAATAATTTCATCAGATTATTCTAGAAATAGAAATTTCAAAGCACTTTACACCACTACTTGAACTATCCTGTAGAATCCTACTAGTAAATCTTGTGTCTAATTCACACCAGGTGTATTTCTTAAACAGATAATTGAGGTGTTTCTGTGATGCTTCTTTGCGTCAATTACTGAACTTCTGAGAAAAGTTTCATGAGCAGATTTTTATCAAATAAATTGTTACTTTAACTGAGAAAAATCTGAACATTCATGCTTAATGGTAATATTCTATCTCTTGATCACCTAATTACATGCCAGTATTTCAATAAGTATGGAATACAGAACTCATCATTTTAAAATTTCAGTACAAAAGCCAGTTTTTATTTGATAACTGAAACTTCAGAGTGGCCTCTGGGTGCAACTAATACAAAATTTTGTACCCAGTTTTCAATTTTTTTAAAATTTTGCTGTTCACAAGCAAAGAAAGAAAGCAAAGAAAGTGCCTAAAACATTGGAGGCAGAGACAGTGTATAATTATGTATAAGATATTAAGAAGGCAACTGTAATCAAAATTTCAAATGTTACCTTGGAATTATTATTATTTTTGAATTTTGCATCTGAAATGGACAAAAAAAATTTGAAAATGGTCTTCCATGAGGCTTGATTTAATACATTGTCAGTGGCCCACATTTTGTGCTATGTATGGGTTCAGGTGGTTTTTCTTTAGGTGCTAAAGATTCTGAAGCACCTCTCTTGCCAAAAGCTATTAATAAATGCTTCATTCATGTGGGATGGAGTTATAGTGAAGGTATGTAAACGGCAACAGAATAAAGGCAGCATCCTCTTTATTTCCCCTGCAATCCTAATTCTGTTGCCTTCAGCAGAGTCAGCTTCTAAGTAACAATGGGAGCAGTGAAAATTTAAGCCTATATATGGCCTTTTACAAGAAATAAAATGCCTGAGAAAAAACTCAGCCATGCCAGAAGCAGGGCAAGATTATATTAAAATGGCAAACTCACCATTTCAGCATAATGGCCACTTTTTTGCATCAGTTTTCCTTTTCAGTTTTGTGTCTTGAGAAAGTAAAATTGCAAGGAATAATTTTTAATAATTTTAAAATCAACCTGTTAGTCCCAGTTGGTGGGCTTACCCTGAGAGATTTTCTTATTAAAAACAAAAAAAAAAAAAAAATTAGAATTGACTGAAAGGGTGAAGGTAGGAACTTCGAAAATTAAAAATTAAGCCCTTGAATCATAAAACTATTTTTCACATTTCACAAGTCATATCTTGGGTGCTTCCAAAAAAGCCTTCATATAGCGTATGCGTAGCATATGTGATGGGCATGCTCTTACATTTTACAAGCATAAAGGTTATATGAAAAATTTAGGCCCAAAATTATTTTTCAAAGGCTGCAAAGATTAAAGATCATTTTACCTACACAGCTGCCATCTCATTTAAATTTGCATCCAATCTTCAGTAATTATGAATACACATATATGCATACACACACACACAGACACACTGTAGTTATGTACTATTCTAGATTGAATAAAGATCCTGTATAAATGGAATCTCTATGCATTTCTGTGAGAAGCAACAGAACTAAAGAGAAGGATCCATTAGGATGCATTGTTCCAGATTTCAGAGTGTGTATTAAATACTGACAAATACTTTTCTTCCCAAGAGGAAGAAAATGTCAAGTTAATTCAGTTTTGAACATTTATTTCAGAAAATATTATAGATTTCTGTACTAAGATATTAACCCACTTTTGCTATTCATAAGATGACCTTCAATTGAACTGTGAAAAGTAAACGGCAGGAATGTTTCCTGAAAAAGTTTAGTGAGGATATAAGAGATTAATGAACATATTTGTGTTGGACACTCACCCCTGTATAGCATAATCAGAGTGATAGAATCACATTATTTATTGGGTTTTTTTCAGATCATTTGCAATGTTAATTTATATGAGTTTGATATCGCTTTTGTCTTCTAGTTGTGTGTTATTCTGAGAAATCCCTGGGGAACGAAAGGATTTATATGCTTTGTGTACACATTCTGCAGACTAAGCACTCTGGCATAATTATTTTTGGCATTCACTAACTGATTAAAACATCCAATTTAACTCATGATCAGTAAGATTAAACCTTTTTAATATACCTCAAAAGTAAATTATCATTTGCTACTCAAACATCCCTTTCTGTACATGTCCCTAATAAAACTGTTATTTTATTTTGTTGATGTACCTTTTAACGAGGATTCCCTTTTATTTCTTCCTCTGGGCAAAACTGCCTTTTCTTTTTTAGAGAAGTATGAAAACAGATGAGCTGGAAGCTGACTATGCTACTACGTATCTTTCTAAAGTCATACCTCTTAGATGTTACCTCTTTTGTGTGTGTGTGTGTTCTGTACAGACTCGGATGTTAAAGAAGACACATCTTTGTTTTGTGTTTACTTGATGTACAGACAAATGTACAAACAGGTGTTAGGAGGAAATAATATTTTGAAAAATAATTTGCATGACTCAGAAGAATATTACGCAGGCTCTTATTTCATTTCTTAATAGGTTTTTTTTTAGGATAAGTTGCATTTTAATTTTACAAGAAACTATTTGAAAGCATGTCCTAAATATGCCTTAGCATTGAAACTTGAAGGAAAGAAAAATTATCTGAGAGAATGAAAAACCCTCTTCAGCCCTACATGAGGAAGGAAACCCTTTTTTCAAAGCCCAAAACAGCATGAGCGCCCAGAAAGTTATTGCTGGAAATAAAATTCCACAATGCTTTTGATCAGCACAAATAGTGTTCTCTGCGTACCTAGGACCAACATGGAAGTCTAAGACATCATAAATATAAGGCAAAGTGGTGAGCATAGGTTTTGTAGTGTTAGTCACCTAGATTTTGTTAAATTAGCTCAGAATGATGTATCTGAGATTAAAGAGGCCTTGCTTTAGAAAAATTGGGTCAACTTGGCTTTCTTATGTAAGTGATGCCGCTTATGTGATGCCACCAATCCAAGCTTTTATCAGTTCCCTGAAAGAATTACATCTGACCTGCATGAAATATACTTTTGTGATGAGTGCTCTTAGTGTTTCAAAACAGAGGCAAAAGCTGGGCAGCAGTTCAGAAAATGTTCAATGTGAAATAAGCCAATGTAAAATCAAACACTGACTTACAGTATTAGTACGTGTTTTCCTTATTTGTCTTTCCACAGAGACAAGGGTTGTCATAGAAGCAAACTACTATCAGAGTTTAGAAACTTGAAAATATAACTCTTTGTGTCTAATAAAACCAAAGAAAACAGATTCTGAGAAGGCAGCTCCAGGCAGCTCTCTGTGCCCAGCCAAGTTCATTAGCAGGCTGCACTCTCAGCAGTGATGCAATATGCCATTACCCTCTGCTTTAACTGATTTATTTTAAGCACAGGAAGAAAAGTCAAGATAGGACACAGAAGGAAACAATTGGTTTTGGCCTGTTGTGGTGGAGTTTACATGTAGAGGTGCCTTGTAGCCTAGTTGCTGAAGGGAAAACAAGCACAAATATCTATGCCTTGGCTGTTAGGGTCTGATTATAAGCACTGTGCTAGAGAATTCATGGATTATTCATGTGTAATTACAGATAGCTATTGTGCTCTTTTAAATCATCCCTATAGCCCATTATGGCCCATAACAACTGAAATAGCAATTGTCATAGTAAGGTTTGGGCTCTGTCATAGAGTGTAGGTTAAAATCAATAATGATGAATTGCAAAATTTAGCATCAAGCCAGAGAAAGTCTAGTTGCCTCTTGCCATAAATCTGTGCAAATATCAAGTTGCACAGCTGCTGTATCTGGAAAATCTAAAAGGCAACACTCTCCCGCCACCCCCTACACATGCACCTCTATAAAAGTTGAAAAAGGAGAAATGTGCAATATGTCCATTCTAATAATCCACATGCTGTTAAGTCACTTTTCTATTTATTCAAAGCAGGGTGAACCCTAGGTTGTTTTCAAGGTCAATTCCAGGTGAAAGGGGGGTCATCTGGAGGCCACCTCGACTCCCATGCAGGTCAATAACGTCTCCTTGCTGCCCCAGAAGACAAGCTGCTCACACCCAATCAATCCACAAACAGTCCTGCGCACCCAGTGTAATGAACAGTGAATAAATGTAGCCTATCATCACAAAACATGCTTTTTAAGTACCTTCCCTTTTCATGTAAAACCTCTAGCTGTCAAATTCTACATTCACTCATCCAGCAGTGAGTAGCAAAAGTGAGAAATCAGGCTCACATTGGGGTTGGTAAAAGGTCATTGCTGACAGACACGGAGGTTAAACTGCCGAGTTAAAATACTGTTCATTACCCACTGCAGCTTTTTGCTAACTACACTTCTTTGTGTTACAGTCAAGCAGTACATCAATATGCTCCTCCTCCTAATTCATTAACAATTGTTGAATTGTGCAGGAGGGGGAAAAAGGAGGATTGATCTTTTATACCTTTTTTTAATCTCTTTTCCATGTCAAATACTTTTACATCTTTATCCATTCTGTATTAAATACTCTGCTTACAGGCTATGCTGTCTGCTTGAACAGTTATCATTATAGGCACAATTCCTGAAGGCAGAGACGGCCAGTTCATATGAAACCCCAAAGGTCTGGGGCTGCTCAAGCAATGGTTTCTTTTCTCTTACCCTTTTTATTAATTGCCCTTAGAATAGTGACATCTGTATAATGACAAACTAGAAATTTTGCGTCACAATTGTGTCATATTAAAAGAGGTTTGGATAAAAGAAATCCTCCTCCCCCAGATGAAGCAAATTGGTTAAAACAGTCCTAGCATACTAAATTGATATTTAGCTTAAATAAAATGCCTGTGTCCTGTTCGTGTTGAGTAGGATGGATCTTCATCAAATGCCATCCTTGGTGTAGATCTCAAGACACTCCCTAATCTAATATTTTATTAAGAAATTATTAATATCTGCATTTTCCACCATTAAAAAAAAATAATGAATCTAAAAGATATTTAGAGTGCAAGGAATCATTCGCGTTCAAATGGAAACAGCAGAGAAGGTTTCATTTGTACTGAAGGCAGCAATTTGATGGGAATTCTTAACAGTAAGGACCAATTTCCCAAAAGGAAATTCCATTCTTTGATTAATTAATAAGTAGATGTGATTCCCTTTATTGAAATGCAAAGATTTTGTATTCAAAAATAACCATCTTCTAAAAAATATTCTTACAAAGCAATAGAAAAATTATCTCTAATCATGAATAAAGTAAACGTTTATTTATGTGCACATTATAACAATAGTTTTGACTCAACAAATTACCATTATCTATTTAAATCTCAAAAAAATGCATTCAGAGATATCTGCAGGAAAATATATGTTTTTTTTTTCTCTATTCTTTTTCTCTCAGTGGGACTGAAAATAAAATGTTATGACTTAAATCACAAGAGGCTAACATCATTTTTAGCAACAAGGGCTGCATAATTTCAAGACTGTGAGTGAGTGGCTGACTTTAACTAAAATGTTTCAGTTCTGTGCATATATAGGTACATAAATAATTCAGAATTAATCCCTGCAGAGGGGACAATGGGAATCGTAAATTATCCATGTGCCGTCCTCAGCGTTAGAGGCAATGAACCTATAGTAACAAACTATGAGTGTTACTCATTACATACATTTCACAGACACCTTAACCTTTTGAATATTAATTTCCCTCTGCAGCTTATAGCTGGATGGCATAATTCCCTTCCCTTCCCTTCCCTTCCCTTCCCTTCCCTTCCCTTCCCTTCCCTTCCCTTCCCTTCCCTTCCCTTCCCTTCCCTTCCCTTCCCTTCCCTTCCCTTCCCTTCCCTTCCCTTCCCTTCCCTTCCCTTCCCTTCCCTTCCCTTCCCTTCCCTTCCCTTCCCTTCCCTTCCCTTCCCTTCCCTTCCCTTCCCTTCCCTTCCCTTCCCTTCCCTTCCCTTCCCTTCCCTTCCCTTCCCTTCCCTTCCCTTCCCTTCCCTTCCCTTCCCTTCCCTTCCCTTCCCTTCCCTTCCCTTCCCCTTCATTCTTTCTCCCTCTCCCTCCCTCTTGCATTTCTTGAACAACATATCAGTTAAGATTTTGAGGGGTTGTGATTACTGAAGGACTATTGATTATTTTCCCAACTAAATATTTACCAGAGAATATTTTTTTAAAGACTAGATTATTGTTTCAGCAAAATTGCATGCAGCCCTTCATGTACTCAGAGCTTAGATATGTGTAGAATAATTGGCCTAGCTCTTTGATGTAGTCTGATGCAAGTAAATCCTGAATCATGGCTACTTTCAAACACTAGAAATATTTTGGAACCCTTAAGTGGCAAATAATTTTATGATATCTAAGGTTTCCAAGTTTCCCATCAGAATGGTGGAAAGTGTATTTCATCAAAATTCAAGAGATATCACACTAATATAGCTTTCAACCTAACATTTTTTCTCTGACAAGATATTTTGGGTTTTTTCCTGTTTGGTTGGTTTTTTAAACTCTAAATATGGCATATAAGAATATTTCCCCCCTAAAAACTGGATTCAGAAGGAGATATTAAGTAAATCACCACAAAAAAACTGCTTCTTGGTCAAAGTCAGGAAACAAATTATACTGACACTTGCACATTTTATGTTTAGCTGAAATTATACCCTGGCTGTTCTGTAAATCCCAACTTCTCTTAGGGAACTCTACTGGGGCTTTTCGTAAGAGGGTTTAGAGGATCAATATCCATTTGGTAAGCACATGATGCTATTTCTGTTAAAAAGTGGAACAGAACAATACTGTCAGGAGGTTAATCCCCTGATTTCAAGGGGACTTTATTCACATGAATAAGAGCTTCGAGTTCAGGCTAAGGTCTGTTAGATGAATATTACGTATTTCCTATTGTCTATGTATATTCATATATTTTTCTGTAAACTTCTACAGCTGCTTTGACAGAAACGCTGGGCTAAGTAGATGTTTTATCAAACCCAATAAAAGGTAAAAACAACTTTTTTTTTTTTTTTGCAGGTGCATCCAGAGAAGTTATTTGCTGTAAGTTAAAGTTATCTCCATGTGTGTACTGGTTTTGGAGGGGGTAGAATTAATTGTGCTTGTGTTAGGCTGTGTTTTGGCTTTCTCCTGAACACAGAATTAATAATATAGAGATATTTGTTATTTCTGAGCAGAGCTTACACAGACCCAAGGCCTTTTCTGTTGCTCATACTGCCACACTGGCCAGGAAGTTGGGGGTGCAGGGGACATTGTAGGGAGGTATAGCTGGGACAGGTAGCCCAAATTGATCAGACAGATATTCCAGACCATATGACATCATGGTCAGAATGTAAAATGGGGAAAAGAAAGAGGATAGGGGGACATTTGGAGTGGTGACATTTGTCTTCCCAAGTATCTATTCTACTTGATGGAGCCCTGTTCTCCTGGAGATGGCTGAACACCTGCCTGCCATTGGAAGGAATGAATTAATTCCTTGCTTTGCTTTGTTTGTGTTTGTGGCTTTTGCTATTAAACCATCTTCATCTCAACCTATGAGTTTTCTAGCTGTTACCTTTTCCATTCTGTCACTAACCCTGTTGGTGTGGGAATGGGTGAGTGGCTGCATAGGGCTTGGTTGCTGGCTGGGCTGTAACTACCACAGACATGCACGAGACATGCCAGTACACAGGAGTACTTTTGTGCTTAGCAAGGAAGATAATTTTAAACTGATAATTTTAAATTTTTTGAGCATGAACAATTCAGATGCCAAGTTTCTACAGGATGGCAGAACACGATTTAAAGTGGCACCTTGTCACCTTGTGAAATTCCACTGACATACACCAATTTATTCCATTTATAGGAATAAAAACACCTTTTACTCCACAATGTCCAGAAAACTATGTCAGAGAATACACTAAATCAGAAATCATGCTAACAAAAAAATTAAGTACATTTTCAGGCAGGAAAAAACAGTATAAAGTACTAACAAAACCAAGGTTGTGTTGCTATGTTAATAAAAAATGGAAAAAAAAATTATGTTATATAGAATTTATATAAAATGAAATTGCAGTAATTGTGTGCTAAAAAAATAAATCATGTTAACCCACTTGACTGAGAGTTAGATGGTTTCTCTTAGAGAAAGAATCCTCATAAACCACAGCCCAATTATTTAATTTCCCTTACTAATTATGGAAAGTACTCATTTCTTGGCCTCAAGCACTAGATGATGTATCTCTGAAGGGCAATGCAAGATTTATCATAATCTATGACTCTCTTTATTTAATGAGAATAAAAATAAATACTTCAGTCTAGACTGGTACATTCTCTTATATATCACAATTCAAAGCATTTTCTTATGTGAGGTGGTTGCAAAGATTGGGGTATTAATAAAATGTAACAAAGCCCAAGTACAGCTAAAGAAAAGCTCCAACAATGATTTTCTATGACTCACCATTACCTGGTTTAATCAAAACATGGAGATGTTATCTGCCATAATTCATTTAAATACAATTCCATATAATCTTAGATCATCCTGTAAATGCATGTAGTTCATCTGCTTTCATGTACATTCAATGGATATCCTGAATTAGTGGGTAGGAGGTGCCTCAAAGGAGATGGACAATATCAAGGAAGAGCTAAAGAACTGATCTGGCACACATAAAGTACATTGGATCCTGCAATGGGGTTCAGACAGTTATTTTCATTCTTGGAAAAAGGAATAATCAATACAAAAATTTCTCTCTGATAGTAGAAAAAGCAGCTCTTGGAAGATGTTCTTCTATGTCCACATCTTTGAGCGATGCATGAGAGGAGGGATTCACCTTCTAGCACATATTTTTGCACCAGGACTGTTTGCACTTGTGTCTTTGCAATCGCCAGAGAAAATAATTTCTGTGGCACAAAAGACAATCTCAAATCACATATCTAAACTGCGTTGATTGGGTAATGTCCTACAGGTGCCTGATCACTTAATTTCTTTCCACTGCTGTAAAAGGAGCCTGGACTCAGCTGTCTAAAGCTGTAGACAGGTGAAGTTTTGGGAGACAAATCCCACACAAACTATCCCAGTCTAGCCCGAAGTATTTACTTGGAGCAAATATTACTCTCTTTCAGCATCAAATGTGAAACAGGTAAAAATAATAGGAAATGGCTTAGTATATAGAGGGTAAAAATCTCTTATTCTGTGTGTAAAAGTAGTAACCCAGTCCAAAACAATTCTGGACTGACAGCCTGCAAACTTTTCATATAATTGACCAGACAGTTTGTAAGCTCTTTTAATAGCACTTTAAATCAAACTGTTTTTCTACAGTGTTTTTATCAACTGTACATTCTGCTCTTGTAACTTTTCTTCCTAGGTTTTATCCTACTGTACAGGAAATTGTGATGATTGTTTGGGAGTTACAATACAACAGTGCACTTAAAAACCATTATCATAAACACAGCCACATTTTTTCTGAAATGCTTTATCCTCAGGTCAGATATAAATACAGCTGTAGTGATTTTTTAAAAAAATAAAAAACCCCTGACTTATATTCCATCAAGAACATAGACTTCCCAAGTAAACTTTTAATTATTATCAACCTTTTATTTTGAAAAATCCATGGACAATATTTGAACCTATGCCTGGGAGAATCTGACCTGATCATTTGCTTGTCAGATGCTAGTCTGTATTATACCCTAGCTTCTAGAAAGAGATGGAAAAATCTGTCAAACCATAAATTGGATGAATGGTAGGACTATTGATAAAGAGAGTGGTTTGGGAGTTTGTAACTCCTGTTTGGAGGTATCTCAATATTATCTGAGGAAAAGATTGGTGGAGAAATTTCCAAAAGTTAATCTTGAACATTGTGACTCCAGGAAAATTAGAATAAATTAACAAAATCTGTACAAGAAGAAGCAATGTATGATAAAGATCATAAACAGCTGTTGAAAGGACATCAAAGAACAGCCAGAGATGCCCAGTCCTAACACATACTTAAGAAATTATTTAAATGAAAACAAGCATATATAGTTCCAAAGAAAAAAAAAAAAGTAAAAAAAAGGTTAAAACAAAGGGAGAACTAACACCAGAAAAAAAAGACTAAAATGGAATATATCCTGATCAATGGGTGATGGACCTAATAGTTCAGAGAACAACATATACTATTCTGAAATGAAATTATATGATGCCTCTGCTTTTCATTTTAGTCTGCTTGAGCACAATCAAGGTAATTTCCCAAACCAAACAATGACAAGGAGAAACAAACTACTATTTCCTTGTTAAAACAAAATCAAGTCTAAACACAAACAAGGATAATACCAAACATCTGATTTCAGAAATATCAGATGATAACTGAGTATCTGTCCTAGCAGTAGCATGTCCAGTAGGAGCATGAAATGAGGTGGGAAAGAGAACAGGAGGGAAGAGGAAATGATCAAAATATCTCCTCATGTGCAGCTGAGGTATTTTTCTCTAACAAAGAAGACTGATCAATTAATAGAAATTTGATATTTAGGTTTGGTTGGAAAAATATAGTTAATTACTTGTAGGACTATAACTTACATTATTTTTGAGAAAAATAAAAGTTACAATAATACTGGCCATGATTATTGCTGATGTATCTTCTCAGGTTTTCTACTCATTGCAACAGCATATTGTCATAATAACATACCATATTGGCAAATTTCACCTGACTTCATTAGCATGCCTTTATCTAAATCTGCCCACATCTGAGAGCATTAGAATACATAGTTACTCTAGCACATAGGACATAGCATTAACTGGAATGCCGCATGCACTGTTTCACTGTTTCATACCATTTGAACTTTGCACAGCTCACTTCACAAGAGAGAAGGTATGGGAAGTGTTGGGTATTAGTGGTGATCATATTTAAAAGTATAATGCTGGGACACAACAATAATTATATCACATGGGCATGCCCTGTCTTTTGAACCTGAGATAGTTTAGTATTCCCTTTTTCACAAATTATTTTTGCTTTTTTACCACGCAGTGAACTCTACAAAAGCATTATGGTAAAACCTGTAAGAAAGTCAAGTAAGTATCTCTAGAAAGTATCAAGTAGAAAAAAACCTGTCCTGTGATGGCGGAACATCTATTCATAGTTCTCACCTTTGATAAATTAATTCAAAGACCACAGCCATACACACTGTATTGTTTTTCAATACACTGAATGTCCATCTATTCTCCAATCTGTCCTGGCATGCAAAAGGGAAAATAAAAAAATCTCAAAATCCCCTCTTCAATTACTTTTGGAAAAGAGAAAGCCAAGTAATACTAGAAAATAAAAGCTTGAAATTGAACCTTGAACAATAATGTAGGTCACATTAGGATTAACATCAATTTTTATTAATATTGGATATACTCTATATCCAATATATATCAATATATTGAAAATGCATGCCATTTTCAAACTAAAACTACTCGCTCAGACAGTCTTCTTCTGAAGTCTCAACTGTCCGATGACACAGGCTCAGGCCCAGAATCATCATATTTCAGGCACTACACTTGAAGGATAAGGAAAAAAAAGTAAATCTCCAAGTAATCCCATCAGACAACTTAATTTTTCTGTAAATAGAAATTAAAGACTATGACATTGAAGTAAACTTTATTTCTCAGCTGCAAAAATGATAAAAATATTTTAGACGAGTTTTTAATACTTTGGAAATGAAAACATTCAAAAATTTGGAGTTTTGTTTGTTTGTTTTTTTTCCCAGAGGAAGAGGAAACAAAAACCCCAACCCCTTAAAAAGGTGTTTGGAAGCTCATAAGGAAAGGTGAATTTGGTAAATCACAGGGCAAACATATCAACAGTAAATCTGGCTGATTTGGCTGGTAGATTTTGAAAAAAAAATTAAGAATAAGTAAGTACATACCTATTACTTTATAAATTCATAAATCTACAAAATTCACATAGTTCAAATTATACACTAAACTGAAGATAGTGTAGCAAGTAAAGAGATATGGCTATCCAGGAGTCAGAAAAAAAAAAATTACTTCAGGCTTGTTGGATTTTCAAGAACTACAGAAAGAAGTAACTTGGCATCTGGTTTCAGATGCTGTGATTGAAGGCAGACTCAGGACTCAACATTATCTCAAAAAAAAAAGTATATTGTGAAGTATATTAAAATTATGACAGGTAATGCAGGAGTGTTTTTATGCAGCAAGCTAATTAACAAACAACATAAAAATTATCAATTTACCCAAGTGCCCCATCAAGGAAAGCACTGATGGGGCACCATCAAGTGGCTTAAATGCTCTAATTACTAATTTGTAAAATTTTCCTAAGTGTTTGAGTATCTGAGCCTCTGAATAAAAAAAAAAAAAAAACAAACAAAAATCACTTTAAATAGAATGGTGGAAATACTACAACACTTAAAAACTGCCAAAATGTATATGTGATATATATATATATAATGATAGGAGGCAGACTGGCGTTTAGGTCATGACTGCTTCAAAATTGATGAAGTTTAGGGGGAAAACATGACACAGACATAAAAGGCTATTTTATAAGGACAAAACCTAAATACTAGCTTCTCATAGCCTCAGGAGTATGCTTGTTTAACTTACCTAGATTATTTTATTTTCCAAACTCCCCTAGTTAATTTTAATTTAGTTTCCAGCTATAGTCATCCCAAGATTGTATTTATTTGTGGATCATTAGTTATACTAAAAGAAAATCTTTCTTTCATTTATGATCTCACTGCATCATCACAACTTTTGAAAAAGATCTTTAGATGGTGAAGTTCAATGTATTTTTAGTTTAATTTTTGCCTTTCAGAATATTCATTAAAATGTCACTATGATTTAAATAGAAAATAATTACATATGACATTATGCTAGAGAACCAAATATCGGGATTAAATGTTGCACTGTTCTCAAAAGCACTTTTTTCCTATTCCTTCCCTCAATAAGCAGGTGCAAAAATCAGAAGGTTGTGAACACCTGCACTGAGCCTAGTGCATTTTCTATTCTATTAGAAAACCCATCAGTAAAATATCTTGCTTTCCCCTTTGTGAGGGGAGACCCTTCCCTTTGCCTCTCACTTTTTGTTAGTTTGTTTGTTGAATGATGGTTGGCTGCACAGTGGAAAGGGCATTCCTTTAAGACTTTAAAGGCAAAGTAGAAAAAATGACATTAAAAGCCTGGCTTGGATCTGATTGATGCACTCTTATATTTGAAGTTCACTCGCAGCTTTGTGCTAGAAAACCAGGGTCACTCCATTCAGTCCTTTAATGAGACTGTGCATGAACACTTGCAGCTTTGTAGGCCTTGTTTTAATCAGAGATTGAGAAACACTCCTGACTGATAGTCTTCAGGAGCAGATCCAGACAGAAAATAACATCCTCAATTTGGCCTCTGAAGGTGGGTTGAGCAAATCTTTGTGATGTATTGGAGTATTTGCTGAGTGCAAGCACACGTGATATGGTTCCTGTTTCTGTCGGCAAATAAAAATTTTTCACTCAGCAGGAATAATCAGAGCTAACTCAAGAGGAGAAATAACAAAAGCTCAACAGCCCTTAGCAACTCAGCATGGCATAGAGGGATTTAAGACTTTAGCATTTTATCTCTATCAGTATGAAAATGTATGAGGAAATCTGAACTTTGGAAGTGCAAATAAACACATTTAACACATTATAAACCACCTATTCTATGACTCTTGGGTCTTTTTCTATTTTTTCCTTTTCTAGCCTCCATCTCCTAAAATAATAAAGCCGGTTCATTAATTTGGATTTAAGCTAAAATCAGTTTGTTTTGACAGAGTTACTTTGAAGGTAAGAAAGTGTTTGCAATATATTTTTAGCATTTCTAAAATGATAAGGGAGAAAAATAATGTTCTTCTTTTCATAATGTTTTTCTTTGCAGCTCCTGTTTATTTCCCTTCTCTTTGCTGAGAGATGAATCCAACCCAGTGCTTAAATTTGCTGAGGATATGATGGCTTTAAAAATGCTAGGTAGTTTACCTAAATCTAAACTAGATAGCTGTGTTCTGCAAAAGTAAAAATCATTGTAATTTTAACTAAAATATTTACCTTTCTTCCTAGAAAATACTGTGTCAATGCATGTGGTTTATAATCACAAATGCTTCACTATAGAAACAGAAACTTTGGAAAAGAAAAGAGAAAGAAGAAAAGAGAGAAAAGAGAAAAGAGAAAAGAGAAAAGAGAAAAGAGAAAAGAGAAAAGGAGGAATTTTTTTACATGGGATAGTAGACCATTAAAAAAACATAAGAAAAAGAAATTCACAACCTTATATTAACATTGAAAATAATTTTAAATACTGAAATTTTAATACAGTTTCTCACTCTGATTCCATGTCATCCCTGTATTACTATATTTGCTTTCTATATCGTCCTTTTTCTTTTTTGACCGACAACAGTTGCATCTCATCCACATGGTATTATCTACACCATGTTATCTGTGCCCTTACAGCAAACATGGCTGTATTCCTCTCTCCTCTGAATTGTGTTCTAGGGCTGGACATCAAAACCTCCCACACTTGCATGTCAGCCCTGTGACACATTCTCCTCCCATGGAAATGTTCCAAAAAGTATTTCTTCAAAACAGAAGAGAACAAGAGTGGATTTCATAGCCAAGTAAATAAACAAAAAGGAAAAATATGAAAAAGGAAAAGAAAGCGTGTAGTCTGTCCTAAATTTTGAATGATTTCTTTGGTTTATTCCAGATTTCTCTTCAAAACACAGTTTTTGATAGAGATGTTACACGTAAGCTACAAAGAGACTGCTTCTGTGTGGAGCAATTCAGAAATGTAGATTTAGAAAATCAAGTTTATAATGGGAAATGTGATTAACTTTAAAATGAATCAAAAGCCTGAAATAAACTAGTGAATTCCTTCAAACTGACAGATTTACAATTCCAAAATGGTACATTTCAATTTCTCTGCCAGGATTCGCGCAGGCTTTACCTGTTAGCACTAATTTTGATGTCAAATGCCAGGCTGTTAGGATCACTATTTATTTTCATTCCCAGTAAGCTTCTTTTCTATTACTTTTAGTACAACTACAAAAAACTTTTACTGAGTAGATCTAGCTGCTAACCACTTACTCAGAGCTGAAAGCAGCAATCTGTTATGAATCATTCTGTGGGTATTAGAAGACAATGAGTTCTTTCACATCTAGTGGTTTAATTCTTTCTCTCTAGATAATATCCCTTATTTCAATTACAATGTTTATCTTTTTGAAGGCAACTTACCCTCCCCCCTAATTGCAGTATTCCTAGAAGCACCTGGCACTTTTTTCCTTCATACTTTACAGCTCAGTATGAAAAACATTGTCCTTAAATCTTTGCTATCTCATGGGCCACAACACTGAAGAAGGTAAATATTGTTTACTGTCCACATCAACCTGACCTATGACAGAAATGGCATTCCCATTTCTAATTCTTTTGCAGAGTGTTCAAGATGTTGCATTGTATTTCCTAAGGGCAGATGTGAATTTGAGTGGCAATCTCCAGCTACAATGCAAAAATTCCCTAAAATGAGGTAGTTCAATCATCCAGCTGCAATGTGGCTGTGTCTTCAGTGAATAGCATATCTGAGGACTTTGCTTAGAGACAGGAGAAATTGAAGGATGAAATCCCAATCAGCTGTATCATGAGGAAAACCTTCTTTCAACCAGGGTGTTTGCAAATATTGAGATCAGGGATGTGCTACTTTGATTCCGGAAATAAAGAAAAACTTTTTTTTAATGATCCTTGTGGATTCCTTCAAATTCAGGATATTCTATGATTCTATAAACACTGTAATTGACTCACATTAGTTTAATCTTAAGGAGAGGATCTCCTGCATAATCTATATCCTCATGGAAATCAGCCTACCGCCATTTGCTCAGAGAAACATCAACAGCATTGAGCTTCCTCCTGAATTTCCCTTCTCATTTCAAGAATGAGAATTGGTTCACACAGCTCTGCCCTGGGAGAGCTGTGCTAAGGAAATTTGGAAATATAGTAATAATTACCTCTGCTCAACACCAACATAAAACCATTATTTTACTAATTTTCCTGAGACTCCAAAACATTTCAAAAAATATCATGTTTCCATTATCTGGAATTCTACTGAACAGGACAAATAAACTATCATGTTCTTTTTTTTTAGAAAGCAGATATTTGTTTAAGGTTCTATTTTTCTTTGGAAACAATCATCTTCCCACTCCTCCTCCTTTTTAAAATTACCTTAGGGCTTGCTTGATTTCTTGGTGAGTTTCCAGTTTTTATGTCTTCTCTAGTCAGACATCCAAAAAGTCCTCTAGTTATAGCCTTAGTTCACTCAGAGTTGCCACAAAAGTAAATCTCTTTTATATAAAGAGATATAAAATATAAACAATAAAGCCCTAATAAAGCCCAGCATCTTGTGCCTCAATAAAAAGTTTATTATCAAATATAATGTTTTGCCTTTCATATAATTTTTCTAACATCAGTTCCACCTAAGATACTCAGATATTATTAGTTTAAATATTAGTCTTATGCTAAATTAAAAAAGTCCCATTGCAAATATTATTAGCAAAATATCTGTTAGAGAGCAGTTCAAAACAGCCCTGTACTTTTGAAAAGCCTGTAACTGATTCAGTTACATATATTAGTAAACTGAAAATGAAGGATCAGAGAGAAGAAAAGGTGAACTATGATGAGACATGGGTGAATGTTGATTTTAAAACAGCTCTTATTCCACAGTTGCTGACCACCTATTTGTCTTCTCCCTGTTCCTGAATTGTATTTGCTGCCATACATGGTCTTTTCTCAAGCATCACAGGGAAGCAATAAAAGTATGGATGAAATAATAAAGGATATGAGAGTATTGAAAAGATCTTGTCTAAGGAGAAATTAGCACGCTTGCAAACACTGGGTCAAATTCTCCTATTAATATCAGCAGTGAAGCTTATTTAAAATCATTGCAGATACAGCACCAAAGCAGAAGAAAATGTGCCCTTAAAAGCTGGCAGGATCCATGTGCTGTGTAATGCTTGGACCTGCTACTGTTTTCAGTCCAATCATTTACTTTCTCTAATGAAGAAACATGAGGACACACAGTGCAATTGCAGTGATGTCTGCCTATAATAATACAACATAATATAGCATTGCCAAAACTCTTTTCCACATTATCGAAGTACATAATAAATCACACATCATAAATGGTACTTTACCCAGATACTTGTATGGTTGTGTAAGAAGCACACAGATTGGACCTGTAATACTTCCATAAGAAGGGATAGCTAGTAAAAACAGAAAATGAATTATTGAGATACTTTTATTTAAACAAGTATAAATAAAAACAACTTTTTGATGATATTATTACAAAGCTAGTGAAATTATACCATGAATTCACATTTTATTAATGCAATGAAGGATGAACAGAGCCAGCAAGACCCAAACTTAAGCATATATGAAGCACAATACATTAAACAGGCCTCAAGTTATTAAAACATAGCAAGTAAGGTTTAAAAGGAGCATGCCTTCCATTCTTAGACAAGAATCAGTTATAAATCACTTCTCTCCAAACAGAAATGTTTCTCAGTCAAATAAAGAAAAAAAGGGGGAAAAAAAGGAAAAAGCAAAGGTCTAACTGCCATGTATACTCAATTTATATGTCATGTCTTATTAGAACCCAATAAGTGGAACGTCTGTTTTCCTTCTTTGGTTGAGCCATCATATTTGTCAAAATTTTATGATAATTAAGTCCATCATTCCTCAGACATTTGAATGGCAGACAGTCGTTGGGGAAAAAAAAAAATCCCTGTAATACTACTATTCATGTTAAACTGCCTCTAGAGAGTTTTTTAAAGTACACCACATCATGGTAGGAGCAGAACCCTAAACTTCTCAGTTTCACTTATGATTTGCTGCCTCTTTGGAAAATGACAATAAATTGGCTCTCTACTATTCTTGACCTCTTGACTTTTGAACTCTGGCTGTCCATGCCTTAACTTTGCTTGTTTAAGTCAGCAGCTATCATATCACTCTGATCCTCTCCCAAAGGGTCTGGAGATTTAAGTTTCCTGAACGGTTAAGCTCCCCCTCTAGTGTTCACTGCTCATCACATTATTCCTCCAAGAAAGGAAGAGACACATCACTTCAGTCACTTCATAACTTCTCGCAGAGATGGCTTCTCATTTATAGCTTGAGACTTTAATGGCAGTAGCCGGAAAGGGTAAATAGAAACCTTTAAATCTGGGGGTTTTTTTCGGCTTCTTTCAGCTAATTTTGTAAGCACAAACAGAAAATACCAATGAAGATCTAGTCTGAAATTAATGTAAAAAATGCCTGGTATTTCAGAAAAGAAAATAAATCTAGTGGCATGCAAAATATCTGAAATAATCAGGGTTTAGAAGGCAAAAAATAGGATACCATTGTCTATATTTGTCCATAGATCAGTGAGTTAATAACTAAAAATCGGGTGTTTGGAATCTTCATTTAAGAGCTCATTTCCGATGAAATATGGGAAAGAGTTTCTCACATATATCTCTTTTCTTACTAAGTATTGTTATTGACCTGCAAAATACATCCTTTTTTGCTTGAGAGTCAACATATTCATATATGTACAAGTACGTTGATGCCTTGGATTTGCATCCATGAAACAAAATCTAAACATAATTTAGCTATAATAATCAAAATCTGGAAACCTGAAAGGTTAGAAGTTCTGTGTCTGTGTTAAACACAGCCTTGGACCTGCATCTAGACACAACTCAGAATTTATTGTACTGTAAAAGACTGAAAAAATAAACCCCAGCTTTTCAAATGAGAGTATGTCAGCATATCATCTGTAAATCTGATTTGATTTAACTTTAAATAACATTTAATGGTGTTTTAGTTAAAGAAAGAAATGTACAAGCCTTCTTTGTAAATTTAGAACATAAAAAACCCCAAACAAAACAAACTTTCACAAAATATTACTAAAAATATTATTAAAAGTATTATTAAAAATTCAAAGCACAAATGATAATCTGTGATGGAAAATACTCTGGTTTTTATTAGCCTGGATAATTTTTCTTAAGTGGTATATACCTGTGAGTGAGATATGCAATACTTCTCTTGTAGCAGCCATTTTTTAACTGCACAGAAAAAAAAAAAAAAAATAAACAGATGTCAGCTAAAACCACATTTTTTTTTGTTTTGTTTCATATATGAAAACATCTATTAAATTATCTCCAAGCAAAAGTCTGATGGAGCATTTTCCATTGTTCTCCTGACTGTCTTGCAAAAAGAAAGCCTTTGAAAATTATGCTCATTGGGGCAAAATTTTCTTTCAGAAGAAAAACAGAAATTATGCCAAGTTTGATAACCTGTAGATGGCCTTTTTAACTTTTGCCTTTTCAATGTGGCTTTTCTTCTTTTTTTCCCCCAGAGTACTAAATATTGCAGCATGTAAACTTTGAAGTAAATATGTAAAACTTATCTGCAGAAAATCAGCCACTTTAATCGATTTAGAATTTTTTCTCATTATATTCTGTCATTAGCAGTTTCAATATCTGGATTTTTCATACCAAGTCACATTGAAAGATTTAGCACTCTGATGCAATGGACAATTCTGCCCTCTACACCTCTCTGTGAGGTACACATGTTAGCAAATTTAGGGGTACTTATGGCAAAAAATATGTTTCAGAAAATAGAGCTGCAAATTTTGTGAGCTTCTTAAAGTTCTTTATTTTGCTAGTGTGCAGCAGAGCTCTGCAGTCAGAATATATTTAGACTAGTTAGATCTGTGAGCTGCAAGTACATGTGGATTATATCTGTGCTGAGAAATTTCTAGCTGAAGTGGACAGAACTATAGAAATCCATCTTAGGACAATCTCTTTACAAAAGTACAATTTCTAAAGTACTATCTATGGAAATAAGCTGTACAAGAGCAAAGGTAGGGCATGGATTGATTATTTTGGAAGAGAGAAAGGGGTTAGTATGAAAAGATGAAAGATCGTATTTAATACCATTTATTCTGTGTACAGGGCACTGTTGGACAGAGAGCTAAAATATAATGAGAATTGACTAATGAGGCATTAAATCATCTATAAAGCAAAGTCTGATGTCTCCTCTATGCAGAACACTTAACATTGCGTGCAGAATAATACACACTTGAGTTCCTCAGTGCTCATATACCAGCGCCCATCCTGCCCTTCTGTCTCCCAGTGAACATCCCCGAAAATAACATGCCATTGAGGAGGTTGTCTGGTATCATACTGGCTGATATTCCCCAAAATGGGCAGATGGTTGTCTGTGTTGCAATAGGGATGGCCTGATTCACAGACCAAGGAGATAAGTCAAATGAGGAACACAACTAAAGGCAGTATGTAAGCAGGACTCCAACTACAACTCAGCATCCTAATCAGTTTCTAAATTGTTCCTCTGACAAGAAATCAGTTCCTGTGTGAAGGGGAGCAGGGTGCAGAGGAGACAGTCAGGAAGACAAAAAAATAAAGACTCAGATATTCTACCCATAATACAAAATTCCCTTCACCAAAGAGTCAGAACAGAGTAAAAGACACAGCACTTTATCAGAGTATTTGCTCTTGAAATCTGGTTTCTTCAACAGTAAAAGTCTGAATAAAGCGATATGAAGATTGTTTCACATATCTAAGACTGAAAGATGGCATGAACTTCAAAATATGTATTAAAAATGGTATTGACTGGTAATGTAGAGGTTAAATGAGTAATGGAAAAGTTAAAAATAAAGAAGGAAAAAGAAATTTTGTCTATAATTTTTCTGGTCAAAGAAAATTCTTAAAAAAATAATAAAGAAGATAGCAATAGAACTGATGTGAAATTCTTTATAAAAATGCATATAATGTCTTATTAATCAATCACACTTCTCTTGAAGGATATTATGCTTCTAATGTGTTTAAACTGGCAATTTAACATACTTCTGAATTAAAGAGAGAAACACAACAAAACAAACCCCCAACACTACAGGTAATAAGGTTGCAGTTAGAAGTCCTATACAAGATTAAAAGAATTATTTACCTAACAATTTACTGTGTTTGCAAGGTATCCTGAAGAAGATATTTGAGAGTCATTGAAAAAATGCAGACACTGAATATGGATTAGAGCTTTGTTTTCTACGCTGCCTCTGTGACTTTGATTTACTTGGAGAGTGCTTGAATTTCTCAAGTTCATTAAATCATTACCCAAAGAAGTTATATGTGATTGGACAACACTCTTGCCTTTCAATGAATAAAACCTGCTAAATATCATAATAAACTTCAGTTCTCTTAAATTATTTTTTCCTTTAACACCTGGATTTATTATGTGATATAGATGTTTGTCTATAAACTTTACAGAGTTATAAAAATGTGAAACCTGCTTTATCTGAAGTTTGTATAAAGCTTCTTTTGGTACCCAGAAAATATTGTCTTCACTAATTTCTCAAGTGTAGCTTATTTAACTGCATTATTTTGTTGTAAAATCAGGAATGAAACATCCTGTTGTAACTTCAATTAAACAGCAGTATTTCTGGCTTGTTTATGACAGTGGTGGGACAGAATGCTCACATTCTTTGAACTTTCTTCCTACCTATTTAAAATAGGACTTAGGATATTGCTTCATTACTATATATTCATCTATCTCCTACTTTATTTTTTTAAATTAAGACTACATAGAAAAAGCCATTTCTAAGTACTTTTATATCTTTATTTCCTTCCTTGGAGATTGTAAGGGAAAGAGTTTGATTTCCTTGTTGGTTTTCTGTTTGTTTGTATCATTTGGTGAGACTGTTTATGCTTGCGCATATTTGCTATATATGTATGGGAAGGAATTATTTCTTGGGAGGCAATCTCTGAGCCTAACCCTGTGGTCAGTTTTGTGCTCTTTCTTATTTCTTGTGAGAGTTAATTCCATAGTCAAGGCTGAGCCTCTGAAGTGGGTAACTAAGCATCCCTCCTGTTAGTCAACAATTGCACTGAACTGCTGCCACAAAAGGTCACAGAAGGAAAGCTGATCTCTTGGATATCACGGATCAAACCTTTAGAGGGATTTGGGCAGCGGATCAGAAACCTTGAACTGGACACTTCCATCAGCACAATATGAAAGGGAGAGCAGTAAAAGTAGAACTGACTAGTAAGCAAAATGATTGACAGACCTTCTTGGTGGAGCATACACACCAACTCCCACCCTGCCTAGAGTTACTAGCTGGTGCTTTTTCTGGGTGCTTTCCATTCTTAGATATATTGAGCAGCAATTATATTGTGTTATATTTTTCTTCCTCTTTCATATTCATAGCAAGTAAATGCAGACCAAACCAAAACACATAAGCCCCAAGGCTATCCAATTTTCCTTTACCTAAATACTGCCAGCTGCAAACAGTGCTATCATTTTAACAGGTTTTTCCTTTGTAAGTTCACCTTTTCTGTTTTCCAGTATCTTTTTTTCTTAAATTTTCTTGATGAGTCTTATCCATATTATTCTTCAGAGAATCAATATAAACTCCTTTTCCTAGTGCAAATCAATCAATCAATTTCTTATGCCTGACAAGGCCTGTTACATACTAGAGAGTCACAAAGCATCCATTTATGTTTCCTTAACAATATGTTTTCCTGTGTTTATCACAAAGAGATTGCCAAATCCTTTAAAGGACAAATACACAGACATCTATGTTACTAACACTTATAACAGGTGTCATTATTATCTAATTTCTGGTATCAGGCCTGTCTTTAAAAGACCTTCCCTACCTTGTCATAGCAATGGTTGGAAATATTAAACTGTACAGAGGTACCACATCTATCCATATTTCCATAACACTATAGCTATTTAGGGAAAAAATTCTCCCTATTTACTTTCATGTTCAAACTGTATCACTTCAGATGGGTAGTGTAGAAAGGACAGTTTTTAAGTCAATGCCTTCTCTTCTTGCTGTTACATTGAAAAGAAAAATAGCTTTTTCTGCTTTGCTAGGGTGCCTGACACCTAGAGGAAGATGATGGACAGGAGCTGGGATGATGGACACTCTACTGGCCTTCTTCAGACTTTGAGTTAGGTGAATTGAAAAGAACGGTAGGAAAAGATTATAACCTATGTTTGTGGCCAACTTATTCTGGGCTTTGCTCTGACTCTCTTAAGAAAAGCAAGATGTTTTAGTTTTCTAAAACTTAATTTCTTAGTTTTAATGGGCTATGTGCAATTTAGGCCTATTGTTTTCAGCTGAAAGGATTTGTTGGGCAACTTCTCTATAACTCCTTATGCAGTCTTCTGCTTGTGAAAGTAGAGACAGCTATACAATATCTGAAAACCTATGCACCTCCAAAATTAGCTCTTACAGTTCTTACGTGCAAAGAACATTGCTCCAAATCTTCTAAAGAGCAAAATATATGTATACCGGTGCCTAGGTTCCTAACTCAAATATACTGCTATTTGGAGACAATTTTTTTAAAAATTCCATTAATGGATATGAATTGTTTCATGGATCTTACTTTTTTTTTTTTTTTATCTGTTACCCATCCCTTTATACTAATAGATAAGGCTGACAGAAATATGGATGCTCATTTCAGAACAAGTGTTTTCCAACCACATATATGGGAGAAATTACCACTGAGATTTGTTCCACGTTATTTTTAAACTTTAAAAGAACATATTTTGCATCTCTTAAAAGTACTGCATTGATCACCACTGAGGTCTGTTCAGTAGCACAGGCAGCAGAAATGAAAGTTTTCTTGCATCTTTTTATTTGGATGGATTTTAACCTTAAGATGATCCACACCTGAAAATTCTCTACATCCATTTGGTGCTTAAAACTTCTTTTCAAGTGGAAATAGCTTTACTGGGTACTCTGAGAAATGTACAGACAATCATATTTCCTGTTGACTATGGAGAACGACTAATGAAGTGTCATGACTTTAGCCAACCAAATAAGGCAGCTATGATTTAAAATGCACTTGAGTGTGATTTTACTTAATATACTGAATGAATTCAAAAGCAATGTTTCCCATTAATGAAATGGATAATTTTTGAGGGAATCTTTCTGATTCTCAGAGACAACTAAAGAATGTACAGTATAACTCATTTAATGGCAGGAGTTAAAGTATTGTTGAGTTAATCTGACATTTCCTCTGATATAGGACAGACTTGCCTTATGCTAGGGGGAAGCTACAGCACTCTCAACACTTGTCCATATTATATTTGCTGTGAAGAGGCCAGCTGAAGTAAGGCCTCTGCAAAGAAACACACATAATTTTCTCAGTCATTCACATATGCCAATTGCAGGACTTGTAGGAACTGCAGAAGTAATAGAGTGTCAGTACAAAGTCTTTTTACCTGGAATTGAATATCCTGGTATTTGTCAAAATTGAAGGGGAAAAAAAGTCTAGAAACATTAAATATTTTTCATAATCTTAGAAAAGAAGTGATTAACTGCATAGAGAAGAAATGCAGAAATGGGGTGGGGGATAGTTAAGCTTTTCCTTAGTATCCTATAATGCTTTGAAACTCTTGGTAATGAAGCTAACAAAAGTAATTCTCACTATGCTTTTAATATCCTGAACCTTTCCAGAATCAGTCAATTTCCTAAGAAGTAATAATGTTATTCAACATTTCTTATGCAGCTAGATTTAGGATTAAATGAGAGAAGCCATGTCTGAAATGAAAGATAAATACAGCCAATGTGAAGACTACAATAAAAATAATAAAAATGTCTTCCAATTAAGAAAGCTAAGTAATGAATGTAGAAAAGGAAGTGTGATGTTTAGCTAAATCTGTGCAAAATTTTTATGTTTCTTCTTCTGAAAAAAAGCTAGAACACTCAATTATCATTCAAAAAACAAAACTGACTTGGCTTCACAGTGTGAGACAAACCAAATATATTCCAACCATACCTCAAAATTAATGCCGTTACGTAGTGAGTGACTTGCAAAATCACCAAAATGCTTGAACATCTAACTAGAAGGAGACTGGGTCTACCATTAGTGTTAAAAACATAGCACAAGAGCAGCAAAAGAGTGTCCATTTACTGTTATGTTCCTATGTCATATACATGTTTCAAGACTTCTGATCATTTTTCACTCTATCTACAGTAGTACATATTGCACAGCCTTGCATAGTAGATAATTGTAAAGTTGAAGTTAGATGTTACACTGAAATGATCTGAGATGTATTTTCTGACTTTGACACCTAATCCTACATATAATCACATAGACCTCCTGAGAAAATTTTGCACACCATACATGTTATTCTTCTGACCAGGTAAATTTTTACAGCAGCACTTTAAAAGGTGCAGTGTTGGGTTGGGCTGCTCAAGAGACTGAGATGACGTTCTGCAGGCAGCATTTTAATTTGATTACATTCGTGCTGGTTTACACCAGATCCAGTGTGGCCCATTCAGAGTATAAAATTACTCATCATCCTACATCCTGCAAGTAACACAAAGCTATCTGTGATTTCTGCATACAGAGACAGTTTGGTAAAACCAGATGAGAATTACTCTGCTTTGAACCAGCCTCAAACATAGCGTAAGTCCGGACGTTAAGGGCATAATGTTGGTTAATGTAGATTGCACTGTATGAAGGAGACACAATAACACAAGCAAATGGCATGAAACAGCAGAAATGCTTTACTCTGATTTATCCTCTCAAGACTTGGAGCGTAGAGGGGGCAGGATATCCTCTACAATATGTTTTGAAGTACAGCACAAGAAGCATATATCTTTCCCCCAACTGTAGCTACGTTTTTCTCCATACAGTAGTCACAATAACCTTTTCCCCATGTGCTGGGAACCATGAAGGCATTTTTCTTTTCCTGCTTGCAGAAAGTTTAGAAGATTCCAGAGCAACCCCCAAAATCTGGAAGATTTAAGATGGTTATAATGCTGCTTGTGCATACTACAAGATCTTATTATCCTTAGAATGAATTGCCAGAAGACCTTAATTCCTGTTTTTGAAAGCTTTTCTAATGTGTTTTCTGTCCATATTTTCAGAAGGAGCTATTGATAGTGGATATTTTGGTTTTGTGGCATGTAATTGAAATGTTTTACTTTAAAAATTATTCTACTAGTTTCTTCCATCTCTTGTAATTGTCTAGTAAAACTTTAAAAATTCGGACCGCTAAAACTTGTGCTACATACAGTTTAACATGGAAGCCATCTATTATCCCTAATTTATCTGTATTACTGATCCCTAATCATACACAAGTATTTTGTGTGTGTCTGGTCTTTCTTCATGAATAGTACAAGGTTGAAGTATTGAACCTCAATGCTATGTGATCTTGAGATTAGGAACTCTGAGAAGAATGACAAGAACGTATTTTGATAGGATGAATTTAAAAAAGGGTAAGAAGCAAGATGGCATATCAATGTCAGCAATTTCAAAGCAAGGTTAACTTGACAGTTCTTTGCATGAAGCATTTTACTGAGTTTTCTTTCTAAGGGTTTTGTGGAAAGACCACTAACATACTGCAGATAATGTTGCTACACAATTAAGAAGTTACCCATCTGAGATCCTTATTTACTTGCTGATTAGAATTCTAAAACAGCAGAAAGTTTACAAGGTAAGAAATAAGTAGGCATATTATCATCTGTAACATTATGCCAGATTAATTTATTTTTCTTGAACACCTCACTAAACAGTTGCCACAGACATCTTTTCCTAAAAATCCTTTCTTTAGGATTGTTCTCCCTTCTGAGAAGCTGTGGAATGCAACAGGTGGATCCGTGATTGGTTTCCTGTGGATGTCTGGATTTACTGACCACTCACGGCAGACCTGCTCTCGCTTTCTGCTGAGACACAGACCTTTGTTATTCATTCTTTTCTACTCTTAGATTAGCTAGCTTCTGAGAACTTTTCCTTCTATTTCTTTCTAGTATAGTTATAATGTAATATATATGTATCATAAATTAATAAATCAAGCCTTCTGAACATGAGGTCAACATTCTCGCTTCTCTCTCACCCTGAAGACCCTTGTGACCGCTGTCACAAACAGTATTATAAACAATTATTGATTTTATTCAGTACTTATTATTACACAAAAGAAGACAACAAATGAAGAAGACTGCTGGCTTCTAAACTTGTGGGGATGGAAAAATTATCACCTTCAATTAATAGATAAAATGTGACTTCAGTGAATCTTTTACTGCCTTGATGTTCCTTGATGTTCCTTGATGTTCATAGGTTATTTCACTAGGTAATTTGTGTATTATGCTGTTGAGATTGTCCACTTCAATACTGTCAATAAAATGAAAATTACTCTAAAAAGTGTCAAAAGGAGAAAAACCATAAATATGGAAGCAACATAAGAAAAAATCATGCCTTGAAATAAACAGAAGTGTGATAGGGTTGAGTCTTAAGGCCAATTTATGTTTAAATTAGAGTCAAGTAAACATTAAAATAATTTACAGAGGACATCTTGGCACAGAAACTGGATTGCATGAGAAAATTTGTTCTCCATTTCTTGGATTCAACATGAACACCATTGCTGTTCCTAAATTTCTTCTGAAAATTGGCTTTTGTATTGTAATGGAATTGTTGTGCAACTATGGCTTACTACATAAAATTGGAGCTATTATACTTCCCCTTTTATGGTTTTATGCGAATCTATAAGAAGTTTACTATGTGCCCATGAGACATAGAAGATACTGCCCACTGATGCCCCACAGTCTGTTCAGGGATGGAGATTTGTTCTTGTCCTTATCAGTAAAGCAAACAAACAAACACACACACACACACAAAACAAAAACAAAATCTTGGTTGGTTCTTTCTGCCTGATCTTATAGAAGAAGACATCAACTGAAAACTTCAGTTTAAAAAACTCCAAATTCTAAGATGCTTAAAATATAAAAGAAAATCTTGATACTCAAAAAGCTCTGAACTCTTCTTTTAATCTTATTACTCAATATGATGAAGTATTTTATCAAGATCTATATAAATAGAACCTGATGGATCTTGTCAGACTGAACTATTAGAGTTTTAGTAGAAAGAAAACTGGTGGACATTTCCACCTTTTCTGCTTGTGATGAAAATTAGTATGTTTTATGTATTTAAAATTAAGATTTAAGATTACAAGAAAATTAATAAACCTGTACAAACTTGTTTCTTGGTATATAAAAAAACCTCATTGAAAATGATAGTTTAGTTGTGAATTACAGCTATTTTAGTGTGACTATTAAGCAATCTTATTCAGTTTATCTGTGTAAAATATTTTTATAACTTATCAAAAATTTTATTTTCCTTTCTCTTGTTCATTTATCAACAGAAATAACAGACAGTCAAAATAAAATCTGTGTCAATTGGCTGAAACTTCAGAAAATTGTACTCTCTTTTTATAGGAAAAAAAATCACCTATATATGCTCCTGCTGTAGATTTGCAATTTGGGTTTTATACATGCATAAAAAATTTCCTTGCACTAAAAGAACCTCCAGAGGTGTTTAGATCAAGCCAGAATATCCTTAGAGAAAGTAAAATCTGGCATCTGTGAACATCAAAAAAGATAATCCAGCTGTATGTTTTGTGATGATGAGAGCAATGGAAACTAATCAAAGATAGGAGCAGTGTTACAATTATATTTTTTGTCAATTGATATGTTGCCATGTTTGAAATTTGATACTGATCTCTTTAAGTTTCTTGTAGAGCAAAAATATAGATATAAAATCATTTTTTCTGTACTAGCATGAAACAACAATACCTTTAAACTTCAATTCATCAAGAGAGACACAGTCAACAAAAAGTTTTTATTTTGTCAGAATCAGGAGTGGCAACAAAAGGTCCTAATGAAATTATCTGTTTACAAAATGCTAAGTGAGGAGTCTTTTGGAAAAGTGCCTTAAACACAATTCTGTTTTAAATGTGGCTTGGAAAGCTGTCACCTGAAGCTCACCTGAATGCAGTGACATGACTTTTCAACAAACCCCAACAAATCTAAACCTGAATTACAAACAGTTCAACTCCCCCATCCCCCATCCTCCTTCCCTCCAACTTTGCTATGGCTGTCTAAAGAGCCTCAGAGAGACAAATCAAAATCTGAACTGTAACCTTACACTTATATACTTGTTAAGTGACTTTTTAACAGTCTGTTTTTGCTAGAAATTGGATTGTTTTTAAACTAATGTTGTCTGGGGGGCAAAAGTGAGTGAAATCACAAAGCCTGGAGGAACACTAATTACCTGTTTTAATTAGCAACAACTTTCACTAGAGTATAATCTCCCTACAGGCCACTTTTTGGTAGGTGTGGAAAATTTAAAAAAAAAAAAGGTACATAGAAACAAACCAAAAATCTCTTATTTATTCCTAAATGACAGCTGTGCTCTTATTCCACTGTAGGCACAGGCTTTAGAGGGAGCTGCTCACTCCAGGGGGAGTGGGGCCTGCAGCACTGGCTGCTTCACTTGGAGACCTTTGGCAATCAGCTGCACAAAGCAGTCCCTTATTTTATGCAGCTACATCATAAAAGTGCTCCTTTGTTACATTTCCTCCCTTTAAAAGGACTTAATCCCCTTTTCAGTTCAGCCTGTAGTGAATTCCTCAGGGACATCTCACTTGTCACAAGAACTGCAATGGCCCACTTGGAAAATCTTTCAGCCTTTTTTGAATTCCTTGTTTTTTTTTATTTTCCACATTAAATCGCACTTTTCATTCCCCTCAACACAGGGCAACCCCCTAAATGATAACAGAGAAATAGAAATTTCTACACTCCCCGCTATGTCACAATTTTGTTGCTGAGAAGCAACTTCCGAGTCCAGAAATCAAACATAGTTTTCAGCAGGTGGACACACTGAAAGTCATGGGTAAGAAATGGGCAGCCTACAGGGAACTTGGCTTGCTGCAGCAAATTAAGTTGTCCATGAAACCTTTTCATTTACAGGGAACTGGATTTATGGCTGGTTTTAACATCTGGAAGAGCTGGAATACAGGTGCTCGTTGTGGAGGGTACCTGGGTTTGTTTGGCTGGATGATCAACACAGATGATTATTTTTTGTCAATAAGTGACAAAATTTCAAGGCTGAAGAATAGAACAAGTACTGCTGTTTTGATTATTGCTAAGAAAAGAGTTAGAAAAAAATACTAATCTTAGTTAAATGTTGTTTGGAGTCATAGGGACATGGTAAAGCCCATTGAAAATGTAAAAATGTGTTGAATTATAGAAGATATATCCATATATAACCCGATACATATAATCACAGAGAATCAGATGTAATGATTCCTTTAATCTCATAAATTAGGGGAAAAAAATATTGGCTTTTGAGAAGAAAAAAGAGAATGTTCTTACCATTTGTGTTACATTACATTGAGCTGACCAAGCTTCTTGAAGCAACATGACTTCAGCACTTTACTAAAATTTCAGGTTTTACTAAACTCTAGAGCTATGCCAACTTTTGTCCCTTGTCTGGAGAAGATATGTTTGACGTTTTCATCTGCCATTTATTTTTCTCTCTTAAGTGCAGAAACAACGAGGAACAAAAGGAGCAATTTCTTAATTATAGAATTTCTTAATTATACATTATTATTTATATGCTAACCCTTTTTAGCTGGAATTTGAGAAGGACAACATAGAAACATACTTTCTAATGACAAACATACTTTTGTGTTTATTTATACACATATATGTACACATACGTGTATACTTTTGAGACATTGTGGAAATCAGTCTATAATATCAAAGTTGTTGAGATGAATGTCTCTATCAGCGGAGTAAAGAGCACAGGAAAGACATGCTACCAGAAATGCAGGTTACAGAAGCTGGAGTGACAGCTGCCACCTCCTGATTAAAGTATTCATCTTTTGGTCTTAATTAATCTGATGCAATGATATTGGGGGGGGAGGGCAGGGCTCGGGGCGGAGGAAAGAAGGCATTTTTACCTACTGCTTTTTATTTGTTTTGTATTCCACCTTAGAAAGTGGCAAGCTGGTATTATAACATCTTTATGTGAAAGTGTTTTACAGCTTTATCCTTTTGTTACAATCTGTCATGTATAGGCAGGATTGCCACATTTTGTAATATGCTCCAAAACACACTTTGTGGTGCACTTCAGGCATGAAAGCAAATAACTGCTTTTGTTAAAAAAAAAAAAAAAAAAAAAAAAAACAGAAAACAAAACAAACAAAAACCACACACACACAAAAAAAACCCCCAAAAACAACACAAGAAACCCCAAGAAAACCCCCAAAACGAACAAACCCCCCCCACAAAAAACCCCACACAAACTCCCCATGTCCAGAAGCAAAAATCCCCACAAGCTTGCACAGGGATGAAATAAAATCACAACAGCAAAAAACCAAAAGCACCAAGGAAAAGCTCTGGACATTATCACACAATGGATTCTAATTTGTGCTGGTTTTGCCTAAGAAGGAAAAGTGTCATTCCTTAACCTTAATAGATAACATTTTTACCATCTGGGGAAAAAAGAGAAGGGATACAACTTGAAAATATTCACTGGGCATATTAAAGCAGCATTTTTGTCATTGTGGATGCACGTGACCAACCTGCATCCACAGTGAGAGGTGAGAGACCCAGTTTTGGGTAATAACACAAGGAGAATTACAAAATGTATTTAATAATAGTATTCATCATCATCACAACAGCAACAATAATAACAGCAATAATAATGATAACAGTAGTACCAACAGCTACCACTCCTATTACTACAATAACAACAGCAACACCAACATTAATAATCTGATTTCTTTGCCCCCCTTCTCAGGATGATTTTTGGCTGGATTTGGTAGTGTTTTTTACCACAGTAGACATCTGCTGGATTTCATTTTCTCTTTCTCTGCCTCCCTTAGCCGGCTCCAGCGAGCTGGTTGTCTGGAAGACTGAGACTGAAGGAAGGAGATATTTGAAAGAAAAAAGTAAATATTACCAACAAAGACTATAATTGAAAGGGGCTTCATGAACAAGGGGTGTTGTCAGAAAGCAAAATAGGCGAGGGTGGGGCTGCCTGGGGCTCTTTGTCTGCGTGCACACTGAAGCTGCCTGTTGTGCTGCATTGTACTAGGCAGGAATTTACCAAATCACAAGCAGGCAAATAGCTACCTCTACAAACAAATCAAATTATAAAGCTTAAATATTTATAGCTATTTATGACTCCATTTTAACTTTCAGTGGCCGCTTCTACTTTCAAGACCTAGGAGTTTTGGGAGTTTATATATATTTTTTTAAAATGTATGTGTTATACTAATTGCTCGTTAGTCTACCGAGCACCATTCCCGAATCTGCATGCTCTGCCACCCAGAAATGACAGAGGGAAAATAGCTCTATAACAGTTATTTGCTGTCTTTTCAATAGAGCAGTAATTTAGAACTACAGTTTCAGATTCCTTACCTGGATGGTTAGAAATATTTTTGTGGGTTTTTTCATTTAAATTTCCTACAAAACTGTTTTTTATCATAAATTTGGTGCCACTTGATATGAATAGAACAGAAACAGGGAAAATACAAATGGAGAAGAGAAGCGATGTTTTAGAGGGTAGACAGTTACTGATAGTTAGTTGCTTGAAAGTGAAGCAGTTTGTGCAAAGATATATATGTTGAAGCATCTCATCACTAAATGTTAAAGCTTGGAAATATTATCAGGGATAGCTTTCATTACATCAATTTTAATCTAATCTATATGTGTATGGGATCTAAACAGAAATTTCAATGCAGCACACACACCTATACATTTTCATTGATTGCACAAACTCAAGTGACTTTACATTTTGCAGCTGTAGCAAGTGTATCAATTTAAAAAAAATCAATGAGGAATTAATGTAATAGCTAAAAAAATCACATGCTAGAAAATTCCTCAGAAAACCTTGATTACATTCTAAAATGTCATGACGTTAAGATCTTTTGCCTAGGTGTAGTTTCCTGACTATGGTGAAGACAATGACAACAATTTTGTTAATACATATTCTCTTTTACCATAATACCCTCATAACTCTGGGGGAAATCTCAAAAGTAGACCTTAAGAAAATAATAGATGAGTTAAAAGGATGTGGGGAAGTTTTCACTTTGGGGAAGGCATCGCTTTTGGGCATTTCTTTTTGTTTGTACCTTTTTTAAGGATAGAAAGATCCCAAGTGCCATATGTCAATAAATCCTCTCTCTCTCCTCTCTGTACAGCAGCTACACTTCAAGAAAGGTTGTGATAACTACCCTGCAAGACCAGCATAAGCTCTGCAGTTGTAAGCAAAATTGCTCAGTGTGGAGTGTACAGAGATGTGGATTTGCTGCAAAAGTACTAGGTTAAACACATTCTTTTCTGTGATGCAGTGTACTCACATGGTTATATATGTGAAGGGTCAGTCTCTGAAGCATCCTGAAAACTGGTAACTGTTGGGTATGTGTAATATGGCATGAGAAAAGAAACTGCTTTTTTCATAAGTTTAATAAAAAAGTACTAATGATCACTTCTGTCAAACATTTTATATCTACATCCAGTAATGTCTTTATTCCACCTGAGATAGTTGTCAGGAGAATAAAATGATCACTTGATATACATTCCACAGTGGTGTATTTAAATACTTCTCACTTATTATTTATCAATGTTAGAAACTTTCAGAACAATTATAATTTTAACTTTCTGTTGACCTTTTCCCTATTCTATTCTCTAATTACTAAATAGGAGCTGCAGGAAACATAGCACCAATAAATGGTAGCAAAAAGAAGACACCACATACACACTTGTCAGATACTAAACACTGAATAAGGCTATATGAAATATTTGTGTAAAAATGCATGTGATTTTACTAGTTTGAAGATTACTATCACGTAATACTCCATTCTAAATGGAGGAATAACACAAATGAAGAGTTTACCAAAATTTGCTTCATAAAATGTGTTCATGTTATACCAAATTTGATGTCCTTAAAGTTAGGTAAAGCTATAGGCAGAAAAATTTACCATGTGAAAGGTATAGTTTCTGCCATGTCTGAAATTAGAAAACATATTGATAATGCTTCATTATGTACTTAAAATCTGGAAAGGCCTAGCATCTTTTTAATAGTGTCTGAAGTATAATTTATTACCTTCTGTAGGAATTTCAGAATTTTCTTGAGGATTGTATTTCCTCAAACAACAATAAAATAATAATCCTCCATATGAAGGTTTGTACCATCTCTCTGCTGCCTAAATTCCTTTCTTGTTACTATAAGGATCTGGAAAATCCAGAGACTAGGAATAGCTAAACTATTTCAGAGAGAGCTGGATCCAATACTTATCAATCATTGGGACAGACTTTAATTATAAAGTGTTTAAATAAAGTTAGTTACTGATCAAATCTGTCGTAATGACTGATAGGAATTGTAGTCCACTCACAGACAGCTATTGGAGTCATCAGGACTCTGGAGGCTACTGCCTTGCAAGAGTATAAAATAGAATTCAGGTTGTGAAAGGTAATATCCTTCAGGTTTTTATCTCTCTAATCTGAGGCCTCTGGGAAGTAAAAATTGCATATTTCATTTATGGTGACCCTGAGAAATGATCGCCTCACAATTCTCTCATGACCTTCAGGCAGTATAAGCATCCTATGTATTTGACTTTGTATTCTGAAGGGAAAACAAGAAAATATAACTAACCAAAAGATTCACAAGCTGGTAGCTGGCAGCTCTTTATACAAAATTTGGAAACATTGAGGGTGCCAAGAACCACAGATTCTACCCTTCACACTCTAAGCATTGAGAAAACCCTCATCACCATGAGAAAATTCTTATCACTGTGAGGAAGCATGAAGCACAGATCAAGTACATATTTTTGGGAACATGAGGTCCTGAGCTTGGAGGAGGAAGAAACCTTTTCTGCTGCAGGTAATTATTCTGTGACTTTGCAAAGAGAAGACAAATTGTCCCATTAGCAATGGAACAAATTGAATGTAGTTTCTTGAGGAGTTTGATAGAGATTTTTACAGCCATAATTACCAGTGCACCCCTCCTATTCCCACACTGAGATGATGACTTTAGGAACTAAATCTCACCTACCATTGATCCATTTGGCAACAAGAACATCTTGGAGGATTTTATGTAATGGAAGCACTGATCCTGCACTGAGAGTCTGAGAGCACTGTTTACTGACAGTCTTGTAACACAGAAATAAGTTGGGTCTGCCCTTTGTACCCAGTCACTAATTTTCAGGAAACTTACAGGAACTGAGTTATTTTTTTAATATTTTGTCTGAAATTTCTCTGAAACAGGAAAATTGGTCAAAAATTACTAAAGGGGAACTACCAGGCACACAGCCTTATTTTCCTGGAAAAGAGACTATGTCTTAAAATACCAACTACTGTTGCTGTAATTATTTTCTCACATGCATAAAACATGACAGTTAGTGACCTTCACAAAGTTCAACTAAGTGACTTGGATAAGACACAGTAAAACAGGTTCTTCAGTGTCAGTAAGAAAGGTAATTCTCTCAATCCGTACGATTACCTGTTGAATGGTGCTTCAAGCATATCTGCAGAACGTAGCTTCTTCCTATTAAATATAGCAGAGTTTTTTTTTTTACTTAACTTGTTATCTTGGAAATAGAGACTTGTCTTTTACCTTTTTCTCACCCACCTCCTTCACTTATGAGCAATATTAAACCCATTTGCCTGCCTGTCAAACACAAGTTTACATCTATATTCCTGCACTTATCTGAATGTAGCCCTCATACAATAAATGCTTTCATAGAGCTGATTTGTAAAAAAAAGACCACCTTGCTCTATCTTCAAGATTAATATTTGTCATAAGGCTTTATATGAGATCACCCAACTACTCAGCCAGTTCTCTAGAAGGAATAGACAGCTCTTTCTTTTTCTGTAAAACAATTCCCATAAAGATCTGAGTGTATTGATCTACATATGCATATTGAGGAGATTTTTTTTTTAATGTGATTTTGGGCTGCAGGAGTTTTGTGGCTGAAGTTGCTCCTGACAGGTTCCTCCTTCTCCTTCTCTTTAAAATCTCAAATATTGGCTGTCATAATCTATTCTGCTTAGGTAGTTTCTTAGGTCTGGTGGTATCTTGTGAATGAAAATAATACAGATTTCAACTGAAAATACTGTCTTGTCAGGAGAAGCTCATTTTGTGATTATATGAATTTCCAGTATATTAAAAAAAAAAAAAAAAAACAGAACAGAAAATAATATGAGAATGAAAAGAAAATTCTTCCTACTTTACCAGAACAACAAAGTTTGTGTGCATCTAGTGATTCTGGAAAATTAATAGTCTTTGCATATGAAATGGACTGTTCTACAGATATATCTTGCTGCTGGAAGGAACCCCACTGAACCCTCTGAGGAGTGGGAAAAAGATTTAGCTCAGGAGCTTGAATGAGCTCTAGTTAAGAAGTGAGTGATAAAAAGAATGAGTCCATTTTAAGAGTGAACTTGAAAATATTCTTCAGAGGTGTAACATTCACATGCCAAAGTAAATATCACAAAGCATCTTTTGCTTCTGAAACTTAACTGCTGTCATAATGACCATCTGTTGGCTGTTGGTTTCTAACATTCCCTGACCTATGGCATTTATGACAAATTACGCACCAAAGTGCTAGAGACATCTTGTTAAAATGAAGCCTGAGGCCTGCAAGTTCTAACCCCTATTGTCTTTAAAAGCATGGGTTAAATGGGAACAAGAAGTAGTTTAGACAGAAAACAGACATGGCCATGGCTAAAAGAAAATGAAATCCTAATCCCCTAACCCTTTGACTTTTGCAGCTTGCTGCACAGCAATGTGCTTTCAACCATTAAACTACCTTAACCTTCTGAAGAGCCAAATCTGTTCAAACTGAGTGAAAATTTGCACATTACCACACAATCTTTGATTGATTCTTGTTTGATAATTTTATGGAAGACAACCATTTAATGCAATACTTTTAACTAACAAAATATGTTTCACATTCACTTTCACTACATATAATATTTGGTGTCATATAAAATCAATGGGAAGGAACACTTTTCAAAGCCACGAGTTAGTTCAGCTGTAAAACCCACTGGTGTCAGTTAGATCTAGAGAGAGCTCTTCAATTTTTTTAGGGCTAATATTTAGAGGAATTAAAAAAATATGCTAATTTTTTAAAACTCTTTCTTTGACGCGTTCACCAGCTTATCCTGTTGTGTTACTTCTGGGCTTTTAGTTAAAAATAGCAGAACCTCAACTCTTGTTTCAAAATGCTAACTTTCATATCCATCTACATATATATAGATATGGATAGTCATATATATATATATATATATATATATATATATATATATATATATATAAAATTATGAACCTGACTAAAAAGAAATATAAACTACATTAAAATGAAAAGGGAAAATTGCAATTTTTATCCAATCAATGTAAAACTTCTTGACTTCTAGCAAATGATACAAAAACATACCATAAACCCATCAAAAAACCCTATATGCTCACACTACATTTGTAGCATTATGCTTTGAAAGGTCAAAAGTAGTAAAATGACACATAAGATGCTTTAAAACAAACACTTATTGATGTTTCAAAATAAAATATTTATATTTTTTCTCTCATCTAGAATCTCAATTGAAATAGCATAAGTCAGCACATTGAAAAAAAAGTATCACAAAATCATTATTACTGTAAGTTTCTGATTAACACATTACAAAATGTTATATGGGATATCTAAAGTCTCCATACAGTGCCACATGCTTTGAAAAAACTTTTTTCTACTGCATACCATGATCTTTATATTGGATAATTACCTGTGAAAACAAAGTAGGCATTACATGATTTGGTGATTGGACCTGTAGTCATACATCATGATAACGTTATGACTACAGGATGGTGGTTGGTCCAATCTCTGTAACACTTCAGTATTTAAGCAATGATGGCATATATCACAAGGGTATGAGCAGAAAACTCCTGTCACCTAATTTTACTGCATAAAGTCTGCTAAACTTGCATCCCTACAGTCTTCTGTTACCTGTGTTTCTTTCATCTTTCATCTTCAAAAAGGTGGTTTTGTAAATCTGTTATGTTTCTATCAACTTGCAGGCTGCAGTGATTGACTTTGTCTTAGACTATGCCTAACCATTGACTTCTTTCATACAGTAGGGCTGTCCTGACATGAATAAAAACTGCCAAAATGGCTATTGGCAGGAATGAGAGTTTATTTTCCACCAGAGAATCAACTGGGATTGTCAACTAATCTAGTAAGGAACAAAAGAAAAAAATCACACAAGGAAAAGTTGCATGTAAAACAAGAAATCAAAAGAACATTTTGAATACATCAGACTCACCATTGAGGCAATAGTTTAAGCAACTGTGAAAATAACTCTTTCTGCATTCTTTGATTAAAAGCTTTGTTTCAATTTGTTATGCTTTTAATTTATTTCTGTTAGAAAAATATGAGATATGCTCTTCATCTCCATAAAAATCCAGTAACCTTAATTTTCTGCCACATTGATTTACATGGAAGGAAATTCAGGAACATGCAACTTAACTAACACCAAGTAAATTGCTACCTATTGAGGTAAAATATCTCCAGAGTATTTTTATCTCACTTCCAAAAGGCAGAGGAGACAGTAAATGATTTTCTTATGTGACATGGGTCTATAAGATTTTCTTGAAATTTTCATTTCACAACAGCGTAATAGGCAGAGTTTGATTGTTTCTTTCTCCTAGAAAGAAAAGGAGAAGAAAAGGAAAGGAAAAGGAAAAGAGGCTGAAAAAAGGATAACAGACAGGTTACTGAGCTCAGGGAACATAGAGAACAGAATATTTGGGGTTTACTCCTGTGCTATCAGTTTTCACGTTCTAGTGTTCTACCCCATTGCTGAAACGATCGTGTTATGGCAGTCAGAAGACTTGAAAAATACAAACACAAAGCAACAAACATACAGCACAACAAGTAAACAACAGAAACACAAGGAGATGGTGATAAATCTAAATTCCATAATTATTAATTGCTAATAGAAAATAGAATGTCCACAACTGCTGAAACTTAGGCCCAGACCCACTTTGAATCACTGAGGCATGAATCTCAAGCTTGTCTCCCATGTTGTCTAATGAATGTAGTGCCCACCAGTCAATAATCCTGGATTCGATCTTAAAATGTTCTTGGAGGCTGAGAAAATTTTCATATTCAACCTTCTGTGCTCTTCCTTTCTGCTCCCCACTATTCCTCAGTGGTTTCATTTTGATGATCTGTATTTTTTAAAATTACACACATAAGCCATAAGAATCCCAGTCTAAGCTAATTATTAAATGGAAATAAATTAACCCATTTGAGTAATTCTGGGGTGAAGAGACTTCAAGCTAATTTAATTTAACTCTTAGATTCATTACAGAACTTTTCACATTCTTAGGCAGAAAAACAAATCGGTACTGAACACTTACAGATGAAATGCCTCAGCAACTTTGTCACCGTTAAAGTACATCTTATTTGACCTCAGACACTGAGCATGAAATGTCATGAAACTACACCAGAAAGAGTATACCCAGACTCTTGACAGGATGAGCACAAGTTTATGAGAAATAGATAGAGAGAACTTCTACACCCACACTAGAGCTGATGTCTAGGCTGTTGGGCATCTGGTCTTTCGAATCATCAGGAGTACTTTATATGTGGCTTAACACAAACACTCCTAAAATTCTTTGGGTCTTCACATAAACACTTCTTTGATCTTCTAAGCAGCTTATTTATATAGACTAGGAGTTCCTCTCCTCTATTGCTCAAGAGATATTAAAATCTGAATTTTAGTATCTTCATTTTCTGTGTCTTCTAAAAGGCATATCCCAGAGGCTTGAAATTTTGTGGAACAGACCTCACAAAACTTTGTCATTTTGTAAAGCACCTCCAACTGACTGCTCTAAATCAGAATAATTTAAAGGCACTGAAAAATACGGGACATTGATTATGTTTATAAATTGCTTTCTTTATGCATCTACGTTTAGTGTGCTGTCCTAAATTACTTACATGTTTGGAAGTAGAGGAGACATGGAAAAAAATATAAAACAGCTAGGAGAGAAATAGTCATATAGACACAATAGTCAGAAATACAAGTTGTGATTACAGCATTAATTATGAGTTATACATACCAGTTCAAACTCCAACAATACATGAAGACATTAAAGTCATTATAAATACTGTATCAAAGAAAACTACTGGTAGGAAGGATCATGATTTTACATACAGTCTTGTCAAAACCCATTAATCAAAACAAATTAATATTATTAAGGAGACTTATTAAGAGATTTAAATTTTCTAAACAAGTTGAAGACTTTCCTCTCCAGAAGTCACAGAAATTTGTTTGGACGCCAGACCAAAAATTGGATCCCAGTTTTGCAAACGCTACTCCGTACTTTATTACTAGTGATCTTTGCAAAAAAAAAATCTCATGAAGCTGTCATGGTCTCTTCCCTCATCATGTTTTTTTTTTGTAATCTACTAGATACATCAAAGCAACCCTGATGCTACCTACAAATAGTAGCAATAAAGACTCACTTTGCATGCTATGTAGAGGTAACAGATAACAAAAATGTTTCCATACAGGTTTGAAGCTCTTTAAATTAAAGATTTATAAGAGCAGGTTAGCCCTTCCTTCGCCCACTATGATCCTTGACCTCAAAAGACATTCAGTACAACCAAATGCAGGACATGTTACAACAATTGCCTTGGGCTTGTCCCATGTGGAAGATAGCAGCCTTATATTTTAGATTTGTTGGTCAAATACTGCTGCAGGAAAGCACTGAGACCATAAAGCATGTTACAGTTTTCCTCCATTGCCAATTTGAACTCATCTGTCCTAAGGGCTTCTCATGAAATCTTTGCTGCTCCAGCCATGGCCTGTTTGTCTCAGAAGCTTCTGCCAAGAGAGGTGCTTTGGTAAAGCTCTGCTTTCGCAAAAACATTTTGCAGAAAGAAATAATCTTCTTGCTATGGTGAACTTGGTAAATTAACTATGAAGTTGTTAAACAGTTATGCCAAACAGAAAATATCAAGAGAGGTGCTTTTATAGATATCATCTAAACAGAAGCAGTAAACTCAGTTTAGCTATGCTGGAATTTTCTCCTCAAAAACTCAATATTTTGCCCATACAACTGATTAAGCCCAACTGGTTTTGCCCATACAACTGATTCAGCAGGAAAGCAGCAGGAAGAACACCAAGCTGAATGCTTAAGCTGTGCAGTTCCTTATTTCTTTTAGAAAAAGAAATTAAATAGTGCATATCCTAAAGGAAGCATTTCCAAAAAACGGTTTCCAGAAAAAAAAAGAAAAAAAAGAAAAAAATTACCAAACAAACAAGAAAAAGCCCCAAGCCTAGTCATCACATTACCATTACAACATTATTTATAAACCTAAAATTTTATGACACAGAAATCCTGAAATAAAACCAGACTGAATAGCTACCATGTTATTCCAATGGTCTCATATTACTGGGTAATTTTTTGTTACAACAGGAAAGATATACTTAATGGAATTTGTAGTATCTATACTCATGGCTTATCCAGGAGATGACAGCATTGTTCACACTAAATAATAAAACCATGCAGGATCTTCATGGGTTCATTTTCCTTAACCTCCTTATCTTTGCATAAAGAAATAAAAAGACTTTTTCCACCTTGTGCCAGCAATGATGGTAAATTTACTGAAAACACTGTAGACACTGCCTATGAATAACTGGTGTCAACATATGCTTGAAAATAATTTCTCTATCCTAGTATACAGAGAACAAATACCCTGTAATTTTTGTATCAAACATAAAAAAAAACAAGCAGTGAACATAGAAAAAAAGCATGAGAATTGCACAGATCTAAATTTGTACTCTATCAGATTGTGAAACCATTCATTTCACAAAATGACTGAAAATAGTAGAGAAAAATTACATGAGATGTTACTTGCCAGTTATTTCAGTTTTTTACTGAAGTAGCATGCAAAACAATTTTCTGCATGCATTTAATTTAAAAAAATCTTTTCTATTTATTTTAAAAGTTATCAAAAATAACTGTACTTTTTCCAGAAACAATGTTTACTCTTTCAGTTAAGACTAGCCTCATGCAGGCTATTATATTTTATAATTTCTTTTCATGGTGTTTACCTATTTTACATGTCTCTGAGATGCTATTAGATTTTACAGAATCCTGATCTCTTTCCATTGAAGACTAGACAAAGGACTCCCAGAGCATGGAGAACAAGACACGATAATTCATTTTTGTAGCGTGATTCCACCTCTCTCTAAAATGGCAAACAGGTTCGTTCTTATAACAATGATGTTGTCTGAAGCAGGTATCTGTAGGAATGTGGTCAGGTGCATTGACTTAAAAAATTTTCCACCTGAAGTGTAATTGGTTGTGTTTTATCAGTGTTTAAAATGTAAAATACGGGCTGTGAAATCTTCCTGCATCGTTCACAGGAAACTGGCATACATAACCTCAGACTTCTGGGGAGCAACTCCTGATGGCAGCTACCTGGCCCAGGACTAGGACAGGGAACCTAGTGCTCTGGAGGAATTTGCAGAGACTTTAGGTCTGAAAAACAGCTTATGCTCATTTTAATTCTCACTGGGAAAATCTGTGGTCTGAACGAGATACACTGGTGCAATAGAGATGAAGGGAGAAGTGTTGAACACCTCAGGCAGCCAAACTATATGAAGGGCTGATGGTCACCAGCAAAAAAGACTTTACCTCAGTGTGCTACAGAGCCTTCCAACTCCCTTAGTAGGCAAAATATCCAGATCCCATCACAGGAGTAGGATCTCCCCTCTGTGATACAGGTCTATCTATACTACAATACTAAATGTGTTACACGTGCATTGGTTTGATCTGAGGAGAATGCACCTTTTTTCATGGAACCAGGATGAACTAAAGTTATAAAAGATTTCTGAGATCACATCTGTGTTAAATTCAGGTACCTTTATGTTTTCAGCACATAGAGGGGAGAAATTAGCTAAGTATTGTGACTTTGTATTTCAAATACAAAACTAGGATGCAAAATACCGAGATGTTATTGGTAACTGATATAGGGAAGGAATGAAACAATAGCCCTTCTCTGTCTCTAAGTGTTTGAATGAAATGAACAGAAAAGAAAAAAACATAGAATCATAGAATGTTAAGCGTTGGAAGGGATCTTAAACATCATCTAACCACAACCCCCATACCACTGGCAGGGACAATTCCCATTAGACCTGTTTGCTCAACCTGGCCTTGAACACTTCCAGGCTTAGGGCATCCACAACCTCCCTAGGAAACCTGTTCCAGTGCCTCACCACCCTCACAGTAAAGAACTTTTTCCTAATATCTACCCTAAATTTCTCCTCTTTCAGTTTGTACACATTATTCCTTGTCCTATTACTACAATTCATGATAAAGCATCTCTCTACAGCTTTCCCCTTCAGTTACTGGAAAGCTGCTATGAATTTTCCACTTAACTTTCCCTTCTCCAGTCTGAACAGCCTCAATTTTCTTAACCTGTCTTCATAGGGGAGGTGTTCCTCTTATCAACTTGGCCCTCCTCTGGACTTGCTCCAACAGTTCCACATCCTCCTCCTGTTGGGACACCAGAACTGTACACAGCACTCCAGGTGGGTCCCACAAGAGCAGAGCAGAGGGGCAGAATCATCTCCTTCCTCCTGCTGGCCACACTCCTTTGGATCCAGCCCAGAGCACGTTTGGCTCGCTGGGCTGTGAGCGCACACTGCCAGCTCACGTTGAACTTTTCATCAACCATCACCACCAAGTCTTTCTCCTCAGGGCTGCTCTCACTCACTTCTCTGCCCAGCCTGTAGGTGTGTTTGGGATTGCCACCACCCAAGTGTAGGACCTTGCACTTTGCTTTGTTGAGCTCTGTGAGGTTTGCATGGACCCAGTCTCAAGCATGTCAAGGTCCCTCTGGATGGCATCGCTTCCTTCCAGCATGTCAGTTGTAACACACGGCTTGGTGTTGCCTGCAAACTTGCTTGGGGTGCACTCATTCCACTGTCCACTTTGCTGACAAAAATAAAACAAGAAAAATATTTTTTGTGCTGTTAAACCTTTACAGTGGACTAAGAATGGAAAAAAATAATCTTCTATATGATGCAGCATATATGTACATCCTTAGATCAATCTCTTAGACAAGAGTTTAAAAAAAGAACACAAAACTGAAATTATAAATCAAGCTTCCATATACTGAAATGTCATATTGCCATGGAATATATTTCATAACTAGACAATTGTTTAGAAAGCAGTATGTATTCTCCATATATCCCTAAAGTAAAAATATCTATATCTCTCTATCTAGCTAGCTAGTAAAGAAACATATTAAAGCACATATTCAATTTTCACAAAAGTGAGAGGATCACTTTTTGAACATGATAGAGATTGCATGCTACTCAACCAGAATGACCAAAGACGTCCTAAACAGTTCACACACAAACGTGTAATATTTGTTAATACGTATGTCTCCAAGTCCACTGTGATATGAAATTAAAAGTATTAGCTGTATTAGTTGAGCAGCTCAAATATAAGAGTTGTGACCCTTTTGCATGTAAAGGGCTATGTTCATTTTCCAGGTAATAAGAGACAATTTTTCAGGCCTAATATTCATATCAGAATTAACAAAGTTTCATCATCAACTTCATATCCAGGAACTTATGAAATACAGATGTGTCTGACACTCTAACTCATTCATTAAAACGCTCACCTGGTCAGCTAAAGTCAGTTAATGAATGTTGCCTATGTAGCTTATGTGTACTGCATATTGATGAACTGTAGATCTATTGCATAATCCTTAGGCTGCAAAATTGGTGTTTAAACTAGAACACAGAAATTGGAGTTTTGTAAGTTAAGGTTATGTTATCACAGGCAACAATGTCACTTATCATTGATTTCACTTTACCTTGCAAAAAACCGCCTGAAATTTTGACCTTATTCTTTCCTCACTTTCCTGATATTTTACAAAAATTCCACCAACAGGGCAGAAACTAAAAAATCTGCATACCCAACTACAAGGTTCAATTATCAAAAGCTAAAAGTTCTGTTCCTATAGCTCATGCTGATGAGCTTAAAACAATATAACCCCATTTTCCTATTTCACAGTAATTAAAATGTTAATTTGCTAAGAAATGTTACCACTTTTCTGAAAAGCTTTGGATTTTAACATGTGAATATCAGATTTTGAAGACCAGCAGCCTCACAGTGGGATACAAAATCTGTGAGCCTGGATAATACCTTTAAAACATTCAGAAGTGACAACGAAATATCTTTTTTGGACATGCCAGAAGGAGTTAACTGTGATTAATTGCTTTTTACTCCAGCTCATTTCACAATTATGATTTCTGTCAAGGAATAGTCAGTATGAAACAATATATCAAAGCATAAATATCACTAATAAAATGGCACAGAAAGACATTCTCTGACTACCTAAAACTGAACGCATTTTATTGAAAATGTCCTTATTTTGTTTGGCAGTCATCCATGACCTCCTACTGTTGACAAAACTAGCAGCAATTCCTGTTTGAAGTGTACCAGAAGATGATCCTGCTCAGCAAAAGCTGCTGCTTTAGAGCATTTAGAGGATTTATCTCTAAATTAATATTTTCACCTAACACTCTCACTATACACCTTACATAATCTTTAAATTATAGGAAAATGCTAGAAGGGAGTTCTGAGATTCGGCAGCTGAAGTAATGCTGGAGATTTATAGCTCTCTGAAGTCGACATTTGTGACTGACCCAGAGCACACCAGGGCTGCTATTTCACTTTCCTGATTCATGATAAGTGTAGCTGTCTCCAAATAAGCCTCCAGAGCCCATTAATGCCCAGTTCCCTCCCTTATGGTAAATATGCACATATCTAGCTTCACTTTTTAATGCTCTTCTGTTAAGTTGAATAGAAAATTGGGCTTTCTTTTCCCCCTTTAAAAATAAAATTTTCAATTACCCAGGTAGAGTTGACTTCAAAGACTCTGGTTCACACATTTATTTTTTTGTCTAAATAAATATTAAAGAAAAAAATGCTATTTATACACTGAAAGCTGCAAAATCATATTTCACTTGATTGACGAATTTTTTGTTTCTCTTAGTGTAGTCCCCTAGCTTCCTTGAATTTGTTGTGTGAAGCATATACAACTAATTAACAAAATCATTTGCATGATGGTATGAAGGTAAATATTATAAATAAATAGAATACACTTTCATAAAATGCTAAAAAAAGCACTAATGCATTTGTCATCCCTGCTTCAATTTATTTTTCATTAATAAAATATACATTGTTTTCCATTTGGAAAATTTACTAGTGGCAACACATTCAGCATGCAGCTTTGTCTCTTTAGAGATGAAGCCTTTGTTTAAGCATCAGCAATGGGTTTTTTTGTGCCATTGTCTGGTCTGTCAGATTGGATGAGCATGTGTGTTTAGGGGTGCAAAGATGTGCAGCCACATCTGCTGTGCAAAGCCGTGAACTCACAACTCTCCCCACCACTACAATGTATTGCACTTGGAGCTCCTTTGTTGTGATGGACCTGCTGGTTGTTGCGTGTCTGAAGTGTCACAAGTGTCGGGCCTCATTACGGTCATGATAATCACTCTGAAACAACCACTTATTTTGACCATTTAATATTGAAGGGTAGGAAATTAAAGGCTAGATATTTAATAGGTTTTGTGATATTCAACTGATTATACATTGGGATTCAAAACAACAATGCAAAAAATAAAAAGGTCTGTTAACAAAATAATATCCCTTGCTCTTCTAGAGAACAGTTTTTTTAAATGATATCAGTAACATCATGTAAACACTTGACAAACCATTTAGATGGTTTAGCAAGACGTCAATTTCTTCTATGGAATTATTTCTGTAGAATTATAGAAAAGGAGATTAACAAACCACAAAGATTCCTTAACCTAGTTTTTATTCTTTTTCCACATTAATATTTTAAAAATTCTATTGTCTTCAGCACTGCACTGGGCTTAGCATTCAGTGTTTATGTTAAAAGGAAACAAATCTTATTAGTATTCGGATCACAGGCTTTATATTAACTGATTACAGAAACAACAGCTGTCAAATTTGAATCAGAATATTTTTGAGTTCTTCAAAGCTAGATGGAGTTCAAACTTGCAGTTTTGGTTTTAGGTATATCTATATGATAGTTACATTATCTTTCAGTCACTATTTGATTTTACAGTTAATTTTATTAATAAAAATGAAAAAGTAATGACTTCAATAGGAAGGTGAAAATTCTTGCATCGTATAGAAATAGGAATTCTGTCAGAAACTCAAGTATTTGAAAAGATTTGTATTCCACATTGAATTTTTCTGAACACATTTTCTTACTTATAAATAATATCTTTGACTATATTTTTTCTTCACAAAGTTACTTCTCAGTAAGAGTGTGTTACTGGTTTGGGATAATTTTTCACTACAGTCAAGTTACAGGTGAACATCACTAATTAAAGAATACAGCTGATGATCTTTATGAAATTATGCTTACACAAAACCTACATCTGTTGTCACTCTAATAATATTCTGCAGCCCACTACAGGATTAATCAATTCTAATCTAGATGGGCCTTTTTAGAGACCTTAGACCTGTATGGCCTCATTAATTCAGATGGTACGTGACAGTTCAGAGGTTTCTTAAACCAGCCATAATCTGCAAAAACATACTTCTGTGCCAGTTTGAGATGCACACTGTTTTCAGGTTAGAATTCCTGTCTTGCACCTGAAGATAATGGGTAGCAAAATTAAAATAAGTGACCTCAGTTTTCATCCTGAAGTTTAGGGAATTACACACAGCTGTACTCACAACACAATGAAGGGTGAGAAATTTTATGAAACCACCTTTATAAAGCTCCAGTGTCTTCCAAAATATTTCAAGTACTATTAAAAAAAAAAAAAAAAAAAGGTGGCAAAAGACATGACAATTAAGGAGAAAAATGGAAAAATACAGAAGAGCTCAAATATACACTGACTTAAGTTTGATCCATTTTATTTTTCCTATAAATTAACCAACCAGAATTACTGTTCTACATAGGCAATGTTGTTCACTTCTTTCCATCTCTCTGTGAGACTTTAACACTTGTCATTTGTCTGAGGTCCTCTCCTCTTCTTTTACTGATGTCTCTTACACCTTTCCAACAAAAAATAAACCTCTGTTTCTCTCAGCAGGCATTACGCCCTCTGTGAAGGTGTTAGTTACTTTATTCTGAAGAATAACTCTACCCTGCCAGAGATAAAAAAATTGAATACAAGGTGATAACACTACTACTTCCTCTACAACCACTCTGGAAATAGGAGTTGAAATCTTTAGACCATATAAATCCACAGGTACACAGCTAAATATATATAAGATTCTTAATTTTTGCCTATGTCAAACATATGAAGGACGGATATAAAATACTATGGATGTATTGTCATCAGTCTGCTCTCATGTATGGTCCTAGGAAGGAAGCACAGTGGTGTGAATGATCTCACTCAGAAACTGTGCATGACCGCTTTAGCCAGAGATTAACACACCTCCAGAGAACACCTTTTAAAAGCACTGTTCCTTTAGTGTCCTATTTTCATGATCAATGAGTTCAGTACCCTGCAGCTGAGTCCCTAAAGAATAGACTGTAGCAAACTTTCCCGGCCATAGCCCTAAAGAAAGTTTTATTCTAGCTCATTGAAACAGAACCATATTTAACTCTATGAGAGAGTAATGATTAGCTAAAAACCATATATTTCAGCTGCCTGAACATGTGGAGACTTGTGCCCTTGAGATCCTGAACTGATACAAACTGAGTTACAAGTAACTCTGAGAAGATCTTGCACTCTGCTATGATGACATTAGTAATAAGATTTTACTAAAACAAATAAAACAATTTATGTCAAAGGGGGGGTTAAACGTCACGGAAAGTTCACATTACCTATGAAACTTCTAAATTCTTATATAATCTGAACTTTGCAGCTCAAGCTGTTTTATTTAGAATTATATGTAGACAACAATTCTTTAATTAGGTCAATTAAAATTAATATTATAGGAACAAAAGGGAAGCTTGGGCACAACAGAAACACTGCAGAATGTCCAGATTAGGATGCAGCAGACCCTGCGAAGCAGACCGCCTTATAACATTATAAATCAACAGTTATTCATAGTGCCAGGCTTTTTCATTACTATTAAAAGAATGCATTTTAAAGAAAAATTTTTAAACTTCAGCACTGAAATAGAAATAATTTTCCTCCTCTGACTTTGTGGTTGCTACAGAGAACAGAAGCATGACTGCTTCCAAGAAACAAGGTTCCCTGCCAAAGGAGTATGAAAGAAGCAACACTTCCCCAAAACTTGTGGTATTCTTGGAAGGTGAGGAAGGGACACACTAGTCATTCTGAAGATGAAAATTCTGTGACTAAGGACTGACCCAGACCTGCTGAAAGACTCTTTTATGCATGACTTAAAAGAAACAAATTGGGACTAATCCTAATGAGAGAAAAAGCCTTGTACCTCTTCAGTAAGTACATTAAAAGTTTGTCGAAGTCAAACTTTTAAAATATCTTTATTGCTTTTTTTCCTAAATCCAGAACTGAGATTAAAGGTTTGTCTTTGTAGACCAAAGTTGTGGAAGGCAAATTAAGCCTTTTACAGCTCTGTGTAGAAAAAAACGCTACTACTACTAAAGATAACACCATAATAAAACCCAACAAAAGGAATTATAGGAATTATCAGTAAAGTGAACAACATTCACTTTGAAATACATATATGTATACTCTTCTCCAATGAATGTGTCATTATCTCTTTATTGATTTCCATGCTGAAAGAAATTTTAACTTCTCTGAATGGTCAGGGTTATATTCAAAGCAGATAATGTGGGCATGTCCGCTGTGTAATCAGATAGCCTGCAATAACCTGCAACCTAGGAAAAAAATCAAGGTTTCCGTTTTAAAAGCATTTGAATTTGTTATTGCTGACACATTTTAAATGTTATTACTTTTGAGGGAATGCTAAGAAACCATTCTACTTTCCAAAAGTTTTAAAGTTAAATAAATAAAATTAGGGATAAACTGTTGATATTGGAAATGAATATTTAAATCAGAAGAAAAGAAAGTGTCATTTTTTAACAATATATTTTTGCTTCATTATATCTCAAAAAGTCTCAATGTCAGTATTCCGAGTTACATTTTTTATGTGCCAGATATGTGTCTTTGTATTTGTTTAGATAGAAAAGCAGACAACAGACTATTTCATGGACCATAAATTCAAGATAGTAATGAGGAGGCAGTACTGCCACAGCTAACTGCACACAGATTGGAGGGTAACATTTTTGACACAGATCTAGTATGGCCCTTAATGAATCTATACACTTGATTAAAGTTACTAGCTTTTATAGCACTAAATAGCTTTTCATGGGAAGCTAGTTAATTTCAAACAGAGTTAAGAGAGCCATTCCGTTCTGAAAGAAAATAACTTCTGGAGTTTTAAAAAAATTTTTAAAATTTCTTTATTCCAGTATGTTCATATGCAAAGAAGAAGACTAAATATAAATATTGCAAAAGACAAAGAATGTATCCAAATATAAAATCCTTGATGGAACAGTATGTCAAAAAATATTGCAGAAACTGGATTAATTTATCCTGAAATCTCCATTCTACTAGTTTCTTCTTTCTCTTCTCAGATTATTTTCCTTTTTTTTACCACCCTAACTTCTCAATTGTTTTAAATGAGTATGCCTTCACCTAAAATGCCCCTGGTTAATGAACTTATCAAAATTCTCCCTTTCTTATCTTTGATACCAGTTGTCAGTTTTCCATTTCAAGATCTTGTTTTCAAAGTTATCTGTCTTCATTCTCCAAATTCCTTTCTGTTAAATTTTCTCTCTCCTGTCATAGGTTCCTTATTCTCAAAATCTATTTTTCTGTCAGGAAATGTAATTCTTTTCCCTTTGTTAGCTTTCATAAGAATTCACATTAAGCGGAAGCCATTTTGAAGGGTGAAAATACAGCTCCACAAAGATCAACAGTGGGTCTTGTCCTGCATCATGACCTCTACCAAGGAATGCCAGCGGCATCACCAACAATTGCAACCTACAAATAAAACCTGTGCTAATAATTCAGAAAAATGTATTCCCATTTCTAATTTAAAAGATCACAAATTACTGTTGCTCCATTCCAAGCCATTTTGCAGTGAAACTGCATGAATAACAATCCATGCATGTCCCATATGGAATCTGCATAAAACAAGAATAATAGGGTGCAATTTGTAATTCTTTACCTGTGAACTATCCAACATGTAAAGTGCAATTTCCATCTGAGACAAGCTTAGCTTGGCTAGGAAGAGAAACCCATTCTGGCCTGAGCTGATGCCTGTGCATGAAGCAGAGTCATATTTTGAGCTTCAGCTATTGCAACATACAGACCAAATACAAGATGTACAGGACTTAAAGCAAGCATGCATGATGTGATAAAAAAATAGCTGCAGCATCTAACCTCAGATTATAACAAAGATGATGTAGCCTCAAATTCCATCTGCTTTGGAACACAGCCATAGGACAAATTATAACCAAATTTGAAAACAGACATATGTGGACAATGCATTTTCTTTGTTGCTATCTAATCTTATTCCTTGGGGAAATATCTGTATGTTTATACATCTTAAATTGCTCTTTTGCCATACAGATATTTTTGTCACAGCTCTTGATTAGTAGATACCACAGACTAGCAACTTCATTGTAGGATCAGATTTAGCGAGACCTGTCATATTCTTGCTTTTTTTCTGCATTCTGGATAAAGAAAAAGATCATCTGCGCCATCACATATCCTTGAACCTCTACTTTCAGGCTAGCAGTGTGAACATGAACACCTGGAATACAATTTATTTCTCCTTTGTATCACCTTTGCAATGTGTTAAGGGCACATGTTTGTCTTCTAGTAAAATATATTGCACCTCTCTATCTCACTCTAACAACTCTACAGTATTATGCTACAACACTACAGATAGACCTTTTTTATTTTTAATTCCAAGTTGTTAATAATCTTTTCCTTTTTGGCTTATCTTTATGCCCTCTTGCAAAGTGTCACTACAGAGACCATGGCCATAAAGCAGCCGGCATGGCTTGTGCTTTTTGTCACTCTGCCTTTCAGGCACAGGGATGGTGTTTTTATGGGTGGTTGACAGCACAGGTCTTAATGCACAGAATGATGGCCCTTGTTTCATTCACCACCAGGGCATGCTTTTGAATGGAATAACAGATGTATTAAAAGATGAAAAACAAGATAACAAAATTGCTTTCAGAGTATTCGGCCCCACCCCCAAAAGTTTAACCAGAGTCCAGAACTGAAACATAAGGTTGGACAATTATTAGAAACATATGCATCTTGCATGTAAATTTTGGGCCAGAAGTCTAATTTCACCAGGTAGCCAGAGTTACAGAATCCTATATTTAATCACAGTTTAACTTTCAAAACACCATTCCCATTCCAAAACCTCTCATAAAGAGGCAGTATTCTCAAAACACAGGCTTTTAGGATGCATACGTTATTTTTCCATGCAATATTCAGCCAGAACTGGATGAGCTGTGAAAAATTGAAAACTAGATTTCTAAGAAATGATATTATCAGTTCAGAGCCGAGAGCAACACTGAATGCTGGGACTAACCTGTTTCTTCAGATGTAATTTTTCTGACACATGCCAACTGTAATCTCCTTTTTCTTACTGTTTCTAACAAGACCTCGTTGTGGAAAACTAACTCCAATGAAGATTAACTGATTTACAGTCATAGAATCGTTTCCACTATCTCTTTACATTTATCATGTAAGTTGTAGAGCATGACACAGGTAAAATCCTGTTGCCTGCTTTGAACTAGTGAACATTTCTATTGCCCATGCCACAAAACAGCTAGGAAAATGTTTAATGCAACAGTAAAGTTCAGTTTTCTACCAGCGCTTTGAAACAATAAATTTTTGTCTTCAACAGCCGACATTTGTTTTCTGAGAGAATAAAGCATTACTCTTTGTGAGTGATAGCAATCTGTTTTTCTGTCCTAGCAGGAATACATTAACCAGGAAGCCCTCTGCACATGATTATATTTCTTAGCTTTGAAGTGACAACCATTATAATATATCAATGAAAAATAACGTCTTTCTTTAAATTAACTAATATCTACGTTTAATGAAGCTCAGTTTATAGTGATTTTCTGGATGAAGTGCTTTTCTTTCAGCCTAATTATGTGCACAGCTTTCAGACAACAAGGAGTGTCTTTAACATTAGATAAGAACCTAGGCTTTTATCTCAATCAATAGTCTTTAGCCTTTGAACTCATGTCAGAGAAAGACCACTCCGTCACATTCAGTTCTACCTGACCTCTTTCTTCTTAATGCACACTGCCATTTACAGAAGGAAAACACACAGATATACAGTATATGACGAAGTGTTCAGGGTATTTTGTGTACAGGGGGGATGGGATCTTTTATGGCTGTAGAAATGGGTGACTGAAATGATGATGTTAAAATTTTCTTGTTTCCTTTCACTGGGCTTTGTGTATCTCAAAGGAGCCCCATATGGTGCTCTTTGTCCGTGTCATTACCTCGTTACAGCCGCTGTCTGCCAGCCAAAGGTAGAACGCTGCAGCTGTAGACAGCGATACAACTGGAATTGTCTAAGGTCAACAGTGCCGTAATTACTTTAAAATGTCAGCGTACAATAAAATACAACAGTTCATCTGGCAGAAAGCAAATTAGCTTTGACCATAGCGTAATTACCCTTTTCTCAGCACCATTAGAAGAGATCAAATCTCCACATTCAGTGTTTGAGGAAAGGCCATCAGAGTACACTCTACCTGACAAGGATGCACATTTGCCATTTTGAGATGTAATGAATTGTCCCTATAATAGAAATTTTTATATTTGACTCTGGAATTGAAATGCGTAATAACCTGGCTTCTTCATATTTAACCATTTCTACTCTGAGTCGATATACATTGCAAAGTGAAACTAAGCTATATCAACACAATGAAAACATGTTAATCACTCAATCAGTAGAAAACTGAAGCAAAGTTATTTTTATTAGTTGTCTTAAGCTTAATTGGACAGCCTCTGTGCTCACCAACACAGATGTAAATCTGTGATAATTTTACTAAAGCAACTGATGTGACTCTGGATTTATACAGGTTGCTTTGACTTTGGAACTGGTTCATTATGTTGTTTGGGCTACAGAGTTTTACCTAAAGGAGAAAAGAAATTAGGAGTCCAAAGCACTGGATACAATAAACAAATAATTACCTTTCCAAAACTACTACCTTTAATTCATCTTTTCAGTCTCATCTTGTTAAATGAATATAACATTACTTATTAGAGTTCAACTTCAAATCCTGACCCTGATCAGAACTTCAGCCAAAAACTATTGCAATGAGATGGGGCTGATGAACCTGGGGTGTTGGGACAACTACCTCATATTGAAGCAGCTACTTATTCAAGGGTTTTTTTACCAGTATGTTTGCATATATGTTCACCAGTGATGTGTTATTCTGGTTAAATGGGGAACAAATAGTAAGAAGCAGACCTGTGGCTACAGTTGCCGTAGGGCAAAGCACAATGCCTTGCATGCATGTTCAATATCATTACTATTTAAGGGTTTTGAGAGAGGTTTTGAAATGATTTGCACTGTCTGAACAGTATTCTGTTGTATGTCTCAATGTGGATTAACATGGAATAGCTATTTCATACCAGAAGTCCCTGGTAGAGTATTTACCAAATTCCACCAAATGTGAGACATTACTATGCATTGTACTGTGGGTTTTATTTGTGTCTGTAGATGTTAAAACTGCAGTGTGCTCTTGTGACTCTAAAACTAAACCATGAAAGATTTTTTTAAAATAAAATCTCTGAATATGGCTGGTAAAAAAGATAAAAATGTTATAGTACATGCCAGAAAGCACATAAAAATCATGGGTTTTAAAATATATTTGCTTTGAAAAGCATGTATTTTTATACTTAAACATACTTTTGAAGTGCAATACAGCAAATAACACCTTGAAAACTAAGAGAATACCTAGACCTAGTTGCAATACTTTGACAGGTTTTAACCAGCTCATCTGCCTACAGTATTTGCCTTGTCTCAAGTGTCACAAGCTCTTGAATCATAATTATGCCATGATATTTATACATACAATATGAAAGGAAACAAAGCCTCTTTTCATTGAAATGAATTCTCAGCAGGACAGAGCAGATAAAAACAAACTAGAAGAAGACTGAATTTTTTCTTTGCTTTAAAAAAAAAAATAAGAAAAGAGGTAAAAAAAGGAATTACAGTTGTCTGCGGCTTTGCCTACTTTGTGCCCACAGCCAAAGTAAATGTGTTGTACTGCATATACATGGTGCATAAAAGTGTTGTACTGCATATACATGTTTGAGGGTACTACTGAAGGTCTAATTTAGCTTTCCACGTCATGGAATCTGTAGCTCAATCTTACTAATGCACTCATCATCACTTTCACTTATAATGGAAAGTTAATTGAAATTTAGTGTAGTCAAGTGGGAATGAGGAGGAAAACACAAAAATAAACAAAAGCCGAATCACCAAAACTAGGTCAGAATAGAACTCAGTTCTTTATCTCATTTTGAAAGTCTATATAGAAATGTATGTATAACAATAAAAAAATTTAAAAAATGGATAGAAATGACCAGTAAAATTTAAAAAATAAAAAAAATATTTAGAGAGAAAACAGTGATGAGAAGTAAACACTTCCCACTTATTTTGGCAGCTTTCTTTATCAAAAGATTATATATAATAATATAATATTCATAAATATTTTCTCTTTAGTATCATTTAGTCATAATTTTTCTACTGATTGTAGGGTGTGGTGGTTTTGCATGGGAGGCATTTGCAGAAGTGATGCAAAGCATCTATGTGATTGACAAGCTGTTTGAAAGATGTACACACCTCTCAAAAACACATGTTAAAGATGAAGGACACTTGAGAACTTTCCCCTCCAGCTGGCAAAGAGGTTACACGGCCAGCCTGGCCTCTGTCTCAGCCAGGCCAGGCAGGGCAGCCCCCGCTGGGCCCCACTCCCGAGTTGGCCTGGGGTGGGCAAGGGGAGACAAGGACAAGCCATGGGCCCGTCCCTGCCCGCCCCAGGCCGAGTTCTGCTCCCCCAGCAGGCTGCCGGGCAAGGGGAGACAAGGACAAGCCATGGGCCCATCCCTGCCTGCCCCAGGCCGAGTTCTGGCCGGGCTGCTGACACCCTTGCTGCTCCCCCAGCAGGCTGCCGAGCCCGGCCGGGGTCTGGTGACCATCTGCAGGCCCCAGGTGAGATATTAACTCTGCCAGTGCTGCCATCCTCCCTCAGGTGCAGACGCGTAGAGGGACAACATGAAGACACCGAGGTCAGTGAAGAAGTCAAGTCGCAGAGGGGAGGGATGAGGAGATGCCTTTCATTCACTCTTAGGCTACAATCCTCTTGTAAAGACATGGAGAAGGGCTCCTTTTTTCCCATATAAAGCATGAAGGTATGAGGAGATTATGTTCAATTGTAGATATTGAGCAAAGGCCTCTATGCTAAGGTAAGCAGAGGTTAAAGTAGCTGTGATCCCGTGAGAAGTTTAAACAGACAAGAAGAGTGATGAAGATCCTGTGCCCCCAGGAAGAGAAGAAGATCTCTGTTCCTAGAAATGAAGATAATTTCAAAAATAGATAATGAGAACTTTAAACATCTTTAAAACAGTACCCCATAAGCCCATAAACACAACTGTAGGAAAACCTTGTAGAAAATGGGAGGGATTTCATGATTGTTATTTGTAGAAATTGAGACCCATGAAAAAACTGTTTTTTTGTAGAGAAGTGTCCATAACAATATCAAAATGGACTGCTCTCCCTAAATGAACTGGAGAAAGACTATTCTAGAGGTAGTAAACAGACTGAAATTTTAGGGTTTGTGTCTTTACAATATCATTGATAAAGAAAAAGTTGCAAGGAGAGGAGAAGTAACCTGAGGGTTTTGTTCTGATTCTTATTACTCTTTCTTTTAATTACTGTTAATAAATTTTTCTTTATATGCTTTAAAGTTTTAAGCCTGCTTTGCCTTTCTCTTAATCCTACCACACAGCAGAAAATAAGTAAGTATATTCTAGTGAGTGCACTAGTAATTAGCCAACACTAAACCTACCCACACTAATTAGTGTGTTAGCTGAAAAATCTCAAATTAGGAAACCAAAACCATTTCACATAACTGGCATTTCTGCCTGGTTTCAAACTGAAACCATCGCATCTTCTAATAGAGAATGCAAGGAATTGATTAATGCTATGACATAGGGATTTATTGAAAGAAATAAATGGCAAAGCATATATTTGATCATATGGTTAAGTAGAATGACACTGGAAAGTTTCTATTGTACTTATGGTAAACATCTAGGAGTGAAGGTTAGTATAAGTTTTTTCCCTTCTGTTTAATTTAGTAGTTTTTATTATTCTAGGCAGAGGTTGCATATGGAATGTAGTTTTGATAATAATTTTTGACACTTGTACTTTGCAGAGGTGAGGGGGGGAATTTGTATGGGAGGCATCTTTAATACCCTGTAAATTAACATAACCCATAAACACAACTGTAAGAAAAGTCTTACAGAAAATAAAAGAAATTTCACAATTATAGATTTCCCCAGCAACTACTATTCATACTAAACTCACCACACTAATTAATACATTAACCAAAAAAACCTCTCAAACTAACAAACCAAAACCACTACACAGGTCACCTGCATAAGCCTTCAGGAACACAAGGTGAAAGGAAAGACCAGAAATGAGCAAACGTTGCAGCAGCCATAAAAGCTGAAAGACAATAAAATGCCAGCAGTACCACTCCCGGCCACAACAATCATGCCTAAGAAATTCATCTGAGAGAATACATCAAACAAAGATGTATTGAGCCTGGCCTTGGTCTCATGTATATCAGTAAAATAAAATCTTTTTCAATCCCAACTCAGCTGTAAACACACTGCAAATGAAATCTGCATCCATTTGAAAGTACATGTTTGGACTGCATTCACATACGGCAGAAGACAGAAACAAAATTTAGAGGAGGAGGCTGAGGAGCAGCATGGTTTGAAGTAGAAAATGCTTTTCTCCTAATAGTCATATTTGTCAGCATTTCTGGAGAAACTCTAAGAACTTATTGTTTAACTTCTGTATGAAAGCAAAGCAAAGACTTTTTCCTTGACTTAACCTCTTAAATATTGTCCATGGAATAACAGCTCTTTTTTTTTTTTTCTGCCATCAGGTACATTTTTATGAGGACTTGCCTATGTAAGGAAAATACTGACAATTTTACAGCTGTAAAACAATATATTCAAAACCAATTTTTTATTTATGAGGATATGCAAGACAAAAAACTTAGGATTAATGTATTCACATCCCATAGAAGCATGAGAAACACACTACAAATTGTAACTTTTTGTTTCCTGGCTGACTACATCTGTTCACCCACTCAGTACCATTGCATGGTTTTCTTTCAAAATTCCTGAAGAGTGGAAAGATGGGGTGTTGAGGTGAGGTGGCATTTCATCAATAAAAGATAATGTCCACTTGTGGTGTTTCCGATTACTTTATCCAAGGTGTCTTGCCCAAGTAATGTCATTATTCAATTATTGATTGCTCATTCGGATGTCTGAATAATGACTAGCCCTCTTCAGAGATATCAGAGAAAAATTTTAAATCCTCTCTACCTCTAAGAAGCACATGTAGAAATCAGGAAATTGAGATGTGCTATTCATAGGCAGGGCTGAAATGATTTAGTTACCTGAATTATCCTAACACCGCATGGGGAAATGCAGAGTGGAATAAAAATAGCTGCTGTACTCTTTTCCCAAACCTGATTAGGTCCATCCTTCTTGGGTTCTTAATCATAGCACAAACAAGTTCATGCACACACATATGAAAAGCTGTAAGTCCATTTTATTCTGGATTTCACTTACAAAATATTCCCCTGCAATGAAAAAGAGACATGGCATCTGATGATTCAGCTCTATCTAGTTTATATCTAATGAACAATAACATTTCAAATTGCTGATACATAACACTCTAGAAAGGAAGAAAACAGATAAGCATTTTAAAAATGTGTTTTGATGGATACCAAAATAATCCTAATTGATTGAAATTCTTTTTCTGGCTAGTAGCCTGCTTTGAGAGAAAGAGATGAAGCACTTCAGAGCAGCATGTAGTTATGCATAGCACAAGCATCTTCTGATATCCAAGATCATAGACTGCACTAGATCTTAAGCATCTTTGTTTTCTGTTTAAAGACATAGACGGATAACTACTGAAAACAAAGCACAACATGCAGTTGTTCATGATGTTCAGTATGGCACTCACTCGGCACTCATAATAGCGCTTTGGTTACATAAAAACATCCCTGTGTTTCTGGAGAAATCCTGTCACATACAACATTAAACATTATTTATATTTAATTAGGCAAATCAAATCCTGCAAGTTAGTTCATTAGATTTCTCTGAGGCCAGTCATTTATGTTAGCACCAAATCATTTACATGCAGCTACTTTCATAATTATGAGGCTGTCAGATAAGAAACCTGCTGCCTTGGACAGATAAAGAAACTTGGAGACATTCACAGATATAAACCCTGATTCAGCTCTACCCTATTTGAAAAAACTTTAGCTAGAAATGCAGAGTCACTTCCCAATACCAACCAGACACACAGAAGTGAAACAATAAACGTCACATTAATATGACTTAGACAATGTCTTGCTTTGAAAAGACAGGTGTCTGCTAAGGAGGGCAGGAGCCTCCATTGAAATGGAAAATGTAAACCACCTCCTTCTGAATTACTATAATTTTGAAATTAAGGCACTATCAGACAAAGATATGGAAGTAGGAATAACAGTTCTTTATTAGGGGAAAACAAATACAATAATATAAAACAACACTGACAGAGTCAGAATATGACCCTGTGTGTCAGGGTGTTGGTAGCAGTCTGATTAAATGGTGGCTGCAGTCCTCCTGGAGTGACAGCTGTGGTTCTGTTGGAGCAGTGATCCTGTAGAAGGGTGTAGTTTTCCTCTGAAGGTCCAGTGGTGGTGCAGATGGGCCTGGTCTTCCTCTGGGAACCTAGAGGAAAAGAAAGCTGCCCCTCTGGGAATCCAGAGGGAAAAGGCTGCCTGTGTTGTTCCAAATCTCAGATTCTATCCAGGTACGAATTAACTCCTCCCTCTGGGCAGAGCATCTCCCAATAGGATGATGTAATTTTATCAGTCATGCAGTGACACTCAATGGCCCATGGACAGAAGGTATCTCCCCTGAGGGAGGATGGGTTGTGGAAGAGATAAAGAAAACTGCCCCACCTGGTTTTAACAGGTGGTCCAATTAACAGAAAATAACCGCCCCACCTCTAACACATGGCAATAGAATATACAGCCCCATTTGCAGCCTAAGACAGACAGGAAAGCAGAATAGAAAATAATGTCTGTAAACTCTTACTGCATTTTCAGAAAGAAGGAATAGATAAAGAAGTTGAGCTAAATTGATTTGTATAATTCTATATTTATAAAGATGGTGAAATTGTACTTTCATATTTGACAGGAAAAAATTTTGTTTTAAAATAGATCTTTTTTCAGGCAGCAGCATCTCTGAATTGATATGGTGAAATTAAAGGTGGGGCCAGCATGTTCCTACAGAGTACAAGGCAGGATACTTGCCAGTTATCTAACAGGAGAAAGATAGATGTTACATTCTTCCACATTCCTTTTCCTGTGTTTCATCATACCTTAACGCTTCCCACAACCACCACATAGGCATGATATGGTCTACAGTGGACTTCAAGAATTCTTCTAACTTCATTAAACATTGAATTTAACTGGTCTTCTAAGGCAGGTTTCTCACTGGACCTTCTTTTATGGGACACTTTATCTTCAACTTCTAAGTATATATAGAATGAAAATACCCATTTCTTGAGGGTGAAGCACTAGCTTGCCACAAGTAATGGAAATTCTCTCTCATTTGAAAATCGTTTCAGCTAAGGACACATCTTGACATGGACACAAAAGTACTTATAGGAGGAAAACTGCCAATTAGTAAGTTTTCTTTAAAAAAAAAAAAGTCTAAATATTTATGTAGAACCACACTGCCAATTCCCAGAGACATTGACAAAGCTGCTTTGTAGGATGCAGAATTTACAGAAGGTCTTGAAGTGGCCATTGGGATAGGCCTAAGAATTTTGCCCTAGAATGGCTAGTACGTCTGGAGTGTATCACAGACCTCACTTCAAGGACATGAGCTTATCTATATAGAGAATGTTCTGTTCCCGATAAATTGATGTTGTCTGTCCTAATATTTGTTGGTATTATCCTGCCTTTTCTGCTGCAAACTCAGAGCAGGAGAGGACCAGAGCGTGGTGGTCTCCTGTCATCAGCAACAGCCATAGATGCACCACATTCTACATAATATTGAAAAGTCTGACAGAGATTTATCCAAGATTTCTTGTGGTAGTTTACAGTACCTGTCCCATTGTTTGTTGACATATCCTGCCTTTCATAGCTGCAGATCCAGGTAGGGACAGGATCATAGAATGAAAGTTTCTTGTACTCAGCCATACAGTCAGGGATTAGATCCCTTCTGCAAGGAGGCAGACTGAAAGTTACAGAGTTAAAACTGATACCAGCTCTCGGCTCCAGCCCCAGTGATGTGCCCTGTCACACGGAGCCACAGGCTGGCTGCGGCCCATGGCACTCTGGGACAGGTGTTTGCTGGCTGACAGAGATGTGGGACTGACAGCCTCAACCTGAGTCTGGCAGAGCCTTGGGAAGGGTTTTGCCCAAGGTGATCAGGGGTTAATGCCCAATACTTTGTTGTTCTGCTGTTTAGACGTGTAAGTTCACAGAAAGACATGTCAAGAGCAAGGTTCTGGTCTCATTTCATTCCTCTGGTGTCACTCAGACAGATTTCTCCTGTTTTATACATAGCCCTTCACTAAGACGAAGGAAGAATACACATTTCCAGGATGGACTGCCCCATTGTCTTTGTAACTAGGAGGTTTCATTGAGGGGAGGATGTGTCTCTTCTGCCCTGGCTTAAGTGAAAGAATGACAGGAAATGGCCTTGGGTAGTGCCAGGGGAGGTTCAGATTACATATTAAAAAAACAAGAATCACTGAAATTGTCGCAAATGTGGTTAGGCATTGGGATAATTGGCCCAGGGAGGTGGTAGAGTCACTGTCTCTAGAGGTGTTTCAAGAGGTGTGCCCATGTGTGGCCTAGGGATATGGTTTAGGGGTGATTGTAGTGATGCTAGGTTAATGGATGAAGCAGATTATCTTGAAGGTCCCTTCCAACCTTGATTCTGTGTTTCTATGGTCCCACAGCAGTAGTCTCCCCAAACTGTGGGCAATTGAGCTCCATGCCACTAGTCCTTCATGTCCATAATATAACTGGAATTACATTTTCTGTTTCATGAATCATTGGCTTGTTCCTCTGGTTTGTGTGGTCTTTCATGGAAACCTTATGGAACTTTTTCTTATTGTCCATATTACATGTGATTTTTAGATTATAAATTGTGTGTAAAGTTATATTTATCTTTATATGTGATATAAACATATAAAGTATATCTTCATCCTCCTTATGTGAAGGAAACAGGGAGACATACAGAGGCTACTCTGAGATCATGTGGGTATGGTAGTTTCAAAACATGGAACTCAGACCATCACCGAGATTATGAAAACATGTGAGTGCGTGCCAAAAGAGCAGTCCTTTGTCAGCTAGATGAGGGCAGAGGGGGAGGTCAGCCTGTGGTACAGGAGCTCCATCCAAACCTCACCATGAGGTCATTTTTTGTGCACAGCTGGGTGTTCTGCACTCTGCCTCTGGAATTTTTCACTGAGATCATCAAAGGGAACCTCTCACTACATATCACAAGCTGCTTTCTTATATACTTTGCTGCTGGCGTACCTTTTCAGATTAAGTACAAAAAGATACCAGGTGCCATTAAAACTTCTCACAATATATAACTGTAAAACTAAGCAGTCATAAAAAAAAACCCATTTTGCTGAGACACTTCATTTTAAGTCTTATGTGACCATGCTGGTATATTCATTAGTTTGACAAAATCAAAGCTTTACATATTCATTCACTATCTAATGCATGTCTTAAGTTTCAACAGTTTCAGCACTTTCACACTTTCTCTGCGTTCTTGTATTTACACCAATGGACTAGGTAAAGTTATTTTTGAATCTTATGCATGATCTATTGGTCTTTTACAGGGTTTAAGCATTGTAAGCACTCTTGTACCAGAAAAACCTTTGCTAAATCAATGGGAATTTTTATTCCATAGGTAATGATCTTCAAAATGTAAATCAGGGGGTGCTAGAGGAGGAACAGAAAATGTCTGAAAGTAATATTTGGTTAAAAATTATGTACCCTTATACAGTATATTTGGCTTTCAGATGATGCCTTACTAAGGCACTTTTGGACATAGACAAACGAAAGGTCAGGCAGAATAAAGCTATATTGGGCAGAAACTCTGCAAAAATTGAATCTGTTATGTTTATTAGTGGACAAGAAAGTCCTGGCAAAACAGAGTTATGAAAAAGATATACTAAGCATGTCCTTTATGAGAAAAAATAATGGTCACTGAAACTACATAAAAATAAAAAAGGAGTTTACTTGTTAGGTGGTGTAGAGCCTACATAATGAACTTAATGAACAAGATTAAGATATAGATGAGCAATTTATTGCTGGAAATGATGAGCTGGATGATGAGCTGGAAATGTATTTTTGGCTATGCATATGTATATTGGAATAAAAGAATAGAGATTAATCATGAATAGATTATGCATATATTTTACATATGCCTAGCTTAAAGGGATTCATCATCAACAAAAATATCTCTTATTTTGCAGGTATTGATCAACTCTTCAAGCTGTGTGACCTGCTTAAACCTTTGATCCTCTTCTCCAGCAGTAAAACACTGTAGGTGTTTGGCAGTCTTCATCATTGTTCCTCCCTATCCTGCCTCTATTGGTAAACATATAGCATAACATTAATCATTCCCTTAATGTTGTCATAAAAAATTTCTTCTATATTGTGCCACCTCAGGCATATTATAAAAAATACTACAAAAGACAGAATGAGGACCAGTTGAAAGGCACATCCAGATAAAGCAGTAAATGAGTTTTTTATTCAGTAGCATGTTTTCCTTCCTTTCTCCAGCCTCAGTCTCTAAACATGCACAATTGTAACTCATGTGGTGGTGCTCAGCAGCATATAAAAAGCAAGCAACACTTGTAAAAGGATATTTTTATTGTAGTAAGCAGAAGTAGACAAATCAAACGCAGTGACAGAGCAAATCCGAAGCCAACCACATGCTTATTAAAGCAATGGCTTTTAAAATTTTTTCATAATGTTTACATGAATCAGTTGAGTGCAAACGAAGGCTCTGTGTCTGGGTTTTGGCGAGAGGAAGGAAGTTAAAACTGAGATCTGAGCTCTGTTAAATAACTCCTCCTTGAACGAACCCTGCTTGCCTGTTGGCTTTCAGTTACAGAGGAGTCAAAGAGCAGACCTCTAAGCCATAGGGTCTTTTCTTAGAGGCTAGGAATTTTTAAAAAGCAACAGAGAGAAGCATTTAAACCAGAAGGTGTCATTCAGCACAATCCATCATCTCATTTGGAGAGAGGATACTTATGGAAGATCCAAAACCTTGAGGCAGAGTTAAAGAGTGAAAAGCTCAAAAGACATTTTTACAAACCTTCACCAAAGCACTAAGAGGCTGACATAATTTTGCTGAAAATTTTTGTAACATCCCATCCTTCTAAACACCACATAACCTGGGTGATTTATCTTATTTTATTTTCTTATTCTTTTACCAAGTGAAATTCCTCACGGGGTCCAATGTCTCATAATTCCTGTGCTGAACAAAGTAAACCCATGTCTTTAAAAACAGAATTCAGGATGAGATTATATGCTTGACCTATGTATATGTCAAGCACTACAAATTCTCCATGCTTGCCCATCAAGTTACAAAACCACAAGTACCATTTTCCTAAAAATCACCTTTCAAGTAAGCTGCATTTTAGTGAAATGTGACTGCTACTGTGTACTATTTTAAAAATGGCTTGACAGAATTGCTAATGTTCTCATTCCTTCAGGATATTTTCTAATACTTGTAGCCTTTTCATGTTTCTAATTAGGCCAGTAATGGTCCCTGAAGTTAAACCAATTAAAATTATTTACTGTGACACATAGTGTGGAGATAATTATCTGATATCTGAATCCAACTTCTGCTTACTTCGCAACATTACTTAAAAGAAAACAGGGAACCTGATGCCCATGCTTTCATTTTACTTGTCTACCAAATGTGTTTGCCCTATAGCAAACTGTTCAAATAAAGCGTTAAAATCTTGGTGGTGCTAATCAAAATGTTTAAAATCCACTCACACTCCTTTATAGTACTGAGAAGCATAAAAAACTCTCACAAGTTACCTTTTACACTGTAGTTGCTGATCACTGTAGTATTATATCTACATTGTGCATAGGTAATGCAGCTTATGTAGTTTCTAAAAACATTTCCAGTTTTTTTTTTCTTTTGAAAACATACATAGAACAGAATAAAGACATGTTATAGACATAATAAAGTTGTTTGCTATTTTTTCAATAAAATAGAGTCGTCTCCAGATTTTAATTTACATGTCATACAAGCCAACTTCTGGGAAAATTATGTATTGATATGAAGGGATTTTCCAATTTATCATGTTTCATAATTAAGCCTTTTAAATTTAGCCAAAGTTTACTTGGAATGTACTAATTTCAGAACCTCATGGGAAGAGGGAAAAAGACACATGACAAAAAGAAGTAAAATATTTCACAGGATAGATAATGTTTTCCACAGAGTAACCACTACCAGAGAATCCCCCTTGAGGGGAAAAAGAAAATCCTCTACATCACAAATTCGGCATTTGGAAACAATTTTGGCCTGTCTGCAAAATGAAACCGGTTGAAGCCTTCCCACAGGAACTTGAACCAGTAAAAGAATTTCTATTTTTTCTTAAATCTGTCAAATGCCACAAATTACAACAATATGGAAAGGTGTTCAGCAAACTACAGGTACAAGCCAAGACTATTTCCTCATGACAGGATACCACTCCCTTAGCACAGATATTGGGAAGTGCCTCTGCTTTGCCAAGTTCTCTGAGCTTTGTGGCCAATCTGAAACCCAAATAGAGTGTTTATGGGTTTGTCTAATTCAAATTTAGCATCACATTTTTAAACTTCTCTGGTAATTGAAAATGTGTACATGATCTTAGTGTGCAAGAATGTTGCTGTACTTACAGGCTTGGAGAACTGAGCTTGCTGAAACAAATTCTAAACAGGGAGCAACAGAGCCTGGTCTCCCTGCTACAGGGATATGACTTGTGAGGAGTGAAGGTAGAACAGCTTTAAATTTTGCTGGTCACTGGATGTGATAAGTCAGCTTGGGTGGCTTATCTCCCTTCACTTTGATTTTTCATGTCAGGCTGATAAATTTCTAGCTTAATATTTGAGGCATTATCAGGTAGATTTGTGGTCAATGTATGATGCACAGGAGGAGTTACCAAGTTAGAAATTCTTTTATTTTGTTCCAGATTTTAGTTCATTAGAAGCACAGAAAAATATGAGGAAAATATATTTACACCCTTGCTCCCCCCATTTCTTCAAAGATTTCAAGGTAATGACTCAAATTAAAGTGCATCATGAAAAAGCATATTCTTACATCATCATTATCTCATTCCTTAGATTTCCTTCAATTTTCCATACATTACAATCTTCAACACACCATCAACTTGCACTTAAATGAATAAAGCAATTGCAAACATTGACAGACATCATTCTTATGGGGAAATAATTCCATATTTTGGCTAAGTTGTCTGTCCTGATAAAGAGGATCAAGTTACCCCATGGACAGTAACTGCTCTGTACATCTTAATTTACTTCATACTTCTTTCACCCTCTTGTCATTGCTAACTAATTCAGATACATTCTTTTATCTTACTGATCACCAAAGCTAATTAATTCTTGTCTGCTCCTGATGCTATTGAAAGCAAAGGAATGTGCACCAATTCCTCTCATGAAAGAGTTAAAAACTTCTCAGCCTTCACTCTGAATGGTTTGTTCCTATGCCCTTTTAGACAATGACAAGCCGCTAAGCGTAAAACTAATTAACATTTCAAAAAGTAGCGTTAATCAATAGTACACAGCTTCATCGGGAGCCTTGCTCTGTCAAGTTTTTCTGCTTGATTTTTTTATACCATATCTTTGAAATTATTGTGCTAGTTTTAGATACTTTTGCTGGATTGAGAACATGGTGAAACATTAAAAGACTCAAGTCACTAGAAATACAATTGGTATTTTTTAATATCTCCACTAAACTCTAGTTATTTATTCTGCTATTCCTCTTCCATCCCTCCCCCATCATTCTGTTGAGTGGCAGACTTGATTCTCATTCGATTTTATTGTTGTACTAAATGACACATTAAATTTAAGATAACAATTTATCATCATCGTCTATCAGGAGAATGCTGGTGAAATCTAAATTAGACCCCTTCTAAAGGTCTGTTTGTGTGGTATGGTTTTTGATGTCAGAGAGAATAAAGAAGTTTATTTGTTATTTTTGCATTTCCTGTTTTGAAAGCAGAATGATCATCATAATTCCAACACACAGAAACTGGGGGAAATTTTCTGTTTTAGAGAAACTTGATTGTTTAGGCCTACTGTTACTAACATACATTTGAATATGATTTAAATGATAGAGCACTTCTGCTACACCAGATTGTACTGGAGCATTATCAACAATTCATAAATTCAATACTATGTTCTCATTATTAAGATACAATATCTGACAGCTATACATTAGTGAAAAATTAAGAAAGGTGAAGGAAGGTGCCAATGAAGTCTTCAAAACTATAAATGTGGATATTTCATCTTGGCATTTTTGAGCACCAAAAAAGGAGTTGACCACAAGCTGACTTATGTTGTCTGTTTTCATGAGCTTCATGGTGGAAAGAGTTTAACATACACTTATTGTGCTTCTGTGGACAAGAATTTACTGTGAGGAAAGCATCCTATCTTTGCTCATATTTAGTAATTTGCAGTAGAAACTTGAAAATTGTTGTTAAATTTCCTCTAAAGCACTACCGCTATCAACAAGGTATAATCAAAATCCTGAAGTTTATGGGGAATGTAAGCAAGGTTAAAACAGTAAGCCTGAAAGACTTGAGGGCAGAATGAAGTAATCAAACTAAATAAAATTCAGATTTACTAAGATTTAGAGGCAATCCCTAAATCAGACGATCATGCCCCTCCAGCCTCAATTATTGGGTGAATTCACTGAAGTTCTATAATTTCTACAGCTCTGTGGAGGAAACAGAGACTCAGTCTCCAGAGGAATGGAGGAAATCTTGTATTTCAAATGTTATGCACTAGCGCAGACAAAATGAACAAACCTGATTAGTAGAACCTCTCCTCAAACCAGACTTTGACAGAGACAAGGAGTTGTTCACCTGCTGTGAAGCCAAGTATCATATTGGAACATGCCCATCCATGGGAATGCTAATATTTTCTGAACTGGGTTTCTGAGGATCTCACTGCCTGAGAGCTAAAGCTCAATGTAGCAGTGGAACAGCTCCACTCTTTTTTGTGGGTCCACAGGTAACCTCACACATCTGCAACACAGCTGGCATAGTGGCTTGGAGCCAGGAGAGAGATTGTGGAGAGATTAACTTTGAATAACATACTTACCATGCTAGCTTTAAGGGAACTTAAGAGTATTTTTCATTCTTCTAAATGCTGGGATTCACCTGAGTTATCCTCAGACCATTCACATAATTTCTATTAGCCTTACAGTTTTGAATCTTTAACTTCCATTGCATCCTGTTTGCATAATGGTTCATGAACAACTACTACTGCATAGGCAGTAGGCCTAAAGGAAAGCTGTTTATGTATACATCTGAAAAAATAAGTAATATTAATTTGGTTTAACTATTCAGTGTTAAATTGAAAGCTGTACAATGTAGAGCACTGCCATGTAATTGGTTAATGTATATCACAAGGTGATAAACCCTCAGTATTCTTGTAGGATCACTGATGTAACTTCCAGCAAAATTATGTCACTACATTGCATGCTAATATTCCAGCTTTTGTCTACTACTTGGTGTTAAAAAGCCTTTCTCAGAGTAAGTAACGGCATTATAGATATAAATAAGTTCTAAATTGTTTTTCTAAAACCAAAGAAATTCCATCTCTAATCAAGAGCAGACATTAATGGCAGACTGAGTAGCCCCAGAGTGAGTAGAATAGATGCAATCTACTTCCAGGACCAGAAACTTCTGATACTTTTGTCTTCTCTGTAGATGACACTTTGAATTTAACACATTTTAGTTCTATAAGATTCATTAAGTTAAAAATTCTACAAACACTAGTGGAAACTTCTGTGTTGTCAACACAACTTGATGTCATAATTTGATCAAACTGAGCCTACTCCTCCAAATCCAGCTAATTTGAAAAGGGACTGCATGAGGACATTCTTCTAAAATTCAAGTGGCAAGGCATTGAAGGCTGTTTTCTCATGAAGCATAATGCAATGAAATTTTGGAAGCTCAAATTCCTTTGCAATTCCAGTGAAACTGTGCTTAATTTTATTATAAATGCAGATCCAGCTGATTTGGGTTATTTTGGTGCATTTACCAAAACAGCAACTCAAAAAACACACAAGTATAATATAAAGTAACCTTGCAATGTTGGCTCAGTACCAATCAATGATTCCCAGGAAGGTGTGTATAAAACAATTCCTTAGATACGCAGTTCACTAGCGGGAATTAATTCTGGGACATTTACTTTCTAATTTGTTCTAAAAGAATCCAAACCAGCATCACAGAGATTTGTCTCTAATCAGCATGTTTTGAATTGGTTAATTGGAGTAATTTTTTTTCTTGCATCTGAAAACAATTGTCCCTTGTATGTTTTTCACCATGCTTTTCTGTTTAAAAGTACAAAAATACCCTGTGACTACTTAAGAAAATGTGTAAAGAAAAGGGACATTGCTGTGCAGACATCTGGAAGGATGGTACAGAAAATTCTTTTCAGTGGACCACAAAGTTCACCTCTGACTGACAGAGATGCAGAACCATTTCAGACTGAAGAGTCATATTAGTTTTGTGCTTTTCCATCTGTTTTTCTTTCATATGACAAAAGTTAAGCTTAGATGCTGCAATTTTAGGAGCATTCTATGTTACATACAGAATTACAAAGATCAGAAAAAATTTATTTACCTAAATTTTCCTCATATGAGATTCCACTTGGATGAAATCTGCCCTTTCCTTTCACCTGTGGAAAGCTGTAGGGCACTGAAAATAACAAAGAAGTTGTAGAGAGAGATGAGATAGGATTGGGTTGCAGGGTGCAGAATATGGCTACAGAATGCCATAGCAGCATGTCTCTGCGTGATCCTGGGGGAGGACGTGCCACACGGCAGACGCCCTTCGGACAGGAACTTGCCAGAACCTGCCAGACACCTGAACAGCGTGTGGCCGCCCCTATAAGGGCATTAAGAAAGTATGTTGCTGACATGGCAATGTGTGGTACGGTCGCTTAGTGAAAAACACCACTCCAGAAAATACTGAGTCCTGAAGAAGTGTATAAAACGAGCTCGCTTCTCTGAATAAACATCGCAGTGTCCCTGCTGGTCTGAGTCTGTGCCTTGATTGTTGCAAGAAATCTTAAAAATATATCTGGTTTGAAGTCTTGAATGTGATGTTAAAGGAAGATTTAAAGGATGGTGAATACCTTCAAAGTGTGAGTTAGAGAAGAAGAAATGAATAAAAATTTTTTTAAAGCTCTGTAGGCAATACTGGAGTTATTATCTACCCAGTATCTATCAGTGAATTTTTCTCATTCAACAGTTTGCTTATCAAAATTCTGTTTTTATGAATTTCCCCCAAATGCTGCAAAACACAGGCTTTTAAAAGTAAATATGTAAGAGAGAAAAGGAAAAATTCCTTCTTGTTACTAGAAACTTTCACATCTCTACTAGTTCATATTCACAGGACCGGTCATACAGCAAGTAGGGTGTTCCTCATGACAAATGCCCTGCACTCCAGTCACAACTGCTGCTCATTAAACACCTATCACCTCTCCATGGTTCTCCACATAGTTCTCCAAATCCAGCAAGTCTCCTAACAGAAAGGCACTGAAGTATTTTGAACAAATAAACTAACTTTGGGAACAAAATAGTCCATGATATATGAAGTCCTTCAGACTTCACTCTTAACTGTAGTTGTGGTGTGTCAGATCTAAACCCTGTAAGTGCCATGTTCTTGCTAAAAATATTTCAAAATGCATTGACTTGTGAATCCACAAGATGGAACAAGAGAGGCCAGAAGGGCTATTCGTGCTGCTTGAGAAGAGAGCAATACTTTTTCTTGCAGCTGTAGATACACTTCAATACCAATAAAACCACGATTATTTACACTGTGGGAATGTTCCTGACCTCTACAGGCAGTTTAAACTTTTAGGTTTATCCTTTCTTTTTTTTCCCATGCAGTGTTTTTACAGTCATAATTTGTCCTAAGTGAGCTTCGCAGAGAAAAACATAATACTTTAATGTGTGTTATGGGGATGAGGTGAAGTACATGTCAGCAATTTTTTGGAAATAATTGACCTTACTATGCTTTGCAAGTGAAAATCCATGCATCTGTCCTTTTTACTGAGATATGTTTCATTAATGGTGATATTGTAAACCATCATAAAGTATTTGCTAGACACCATTTTTTAAAGAAGAATTATCTGAAGTGTATGCATTTATCTGTTTAAGTCCTCTCATTACACACTGGTTAGAAGCATCATCCTTCCTAGCACCCAAGCCAACCTGTTCACTCTAAGAAGCTCAACACAATACTGTAAGAGTGAGAATCAGGCTTTCCAGACTCCTGAACCTCTTCTGAGCTCTCAGAAGATAACACTGTTGGATCTCATTGAAGATGTCACACCTCAGTAATTGGACAGGTATCTATTTTTTGTGAAGTGAATTTATAAAAATCGTGTTCATAAATTACAGCAGATATTTTATAAGCTCTAAAGCTCACTGGCAGGTCCTGAGATTTTGATATCCTATTGCACCAAGCCTCCTTCTTCTAGGACCTGTGTTTCAACCCCGATCATGTTGCTTACCCCCTTTTTGCCTTGTTCAGCATCTTGAGCCAACCACTCTGGGTAGCCAGAGGGTGAACTTGGCTTCTCTGCAACCCAGATACTGATACACAGCATGTAATTTTCCAGCAGCAGCAATCTGAGTGTTTGGCTAGCCTTTTTTTCTGGTTTATGCTAGCTGTTGTGGTGGCTAGAAGAAGTCTGAAACAAGAAAAGGAATAGTTTGGTTATCTATCTTTGCAAACTTTTCTTATTCATTCACATTTAATTGTCTTACATTAATCCCCTGCTAACTGTCTGAATAAAGGCCCTGAGAAAATGCCCCTTGACACCTTGATGTGATATGAAACCTGCAACATCATGTTTCTTCACATGGTCCCTCTGCATATTCACTGTGTTTGCTCCTGCTAGCCTTCCTCTTGCACTTATGTTTCCTTTCTCTTGTACAACCATAATTAAATGATTTTGTGGTTAGTATGCATGTTCATAAGATATTGCTCTGCAATAAGAGGCCGCATGATTATTTCGGCTCAGGATCTAATTTTAGACTCCTACCATCACCACACCGTTCTTATCTCTTATTTCTTATTCATCATTTGATTTAAAAACCAAGATGATTATAGTTAAAATAGAAAGATTTTTGTCCTTTTTTTCCTTTTTCTCTTTCAATCAGAATATTAATATGGCATGGATTTCTTTTTTTAATGCAGTTCTCAAGAAATAAGAAGCACCTATTTACTTCTTTCTTCAAAGGAAAAACATGAAGCAGGTTGGAAAAGTTTTAATACTTATTCTTTGTATCCTAAATTAATTTCTACTCTATGTTCTCCTCCAATAGCCACCAGAAATAAAACTTCATGTTTATATCTCTAATGTCTAAATACTGACAAAGTTTCATATTCTTTCTGTCTTTTGCTCAGTTCTCATGGGTTAATACTGTCTTAATAGTGAGTGTAATAAATAGATGCAAACAATGCTCCTGGTGAAATCTTACAATGACAAATGGCAACATTCTTTTGTAAAAAAAATTGGATGGAGTAAAGGAGCAGATTATGCTGCAAATAGATGGAGGATTTTCCCCCCATCCTTGTTGATAACTTTCTGATGAGAACACACAAAAAAAGAATGTAAATAGGATGAGTGTCCTTGCATTGCAAAGTCAACTCTCTGTATGGTAAAATATGTGACACCTATCTCACAGACAGGCACTTACAATGCTGTTCATTAATTTTATCACTAACATAAACTTTTAATATGCATATGATCAGTATATGGGACTTTTAGGGCAGCTTAAAATGACTGTAACCTGTAATTACTACTCCTGTACTTGATTATAATAATCTGATTGCAATTATTCAGTGATTTTAATACAAGCCCCAAGCTATATAACAGTAATTCAAGTGCAGTGATTGGGAACATGTTTCTGTTTGGCTGCAGAATGATGTTTTAATTCGCACTGATTCAGGGATCTGGCTATAGTTCTATTCATGTAATTAAGGCACATTTATGCAGTCAAGTACAATAACTTTAGTTTGAAGTGAATTTAATTGGTACAAAGATGCTATATAAAGTCAAAATGGATCATAAGCACGAATTCCTTAGATAGAAATAATAGAGCAAAGATAGCAATACTTGTCTGGTTTGACCATTACAATGAGATGGCTAATTTTTAGATAAAAATTAAAAGGCACATGGTAAGATGGGAGAACATGTTTGCAGCACAACAAGATGCATTTAGCTAGGATCCAGAATTATTACTAGAAGTTTTATACTTTCCATGCGCTTGTCTTAATCCTGAGTTTAAGCCTGTGATCAGAACAAAGACATTTAATATACTCCTGGAAATGCTTTACTCTGATGAAAATTGAGTGACCCTAAGTTTCTAAATGAGCGTAAACTCTCTTGACTATCTCATTTGTTTTCTCTTACCTCTTCACTTCAGAATCAGACTTGGCAAAAAAGAGTATAACAAAACAAAATCAAGGCTTTTAAAAGGTGTATTTTGAAGACTTACACCAACACTATTTCCATGCAATGGAACTGTCTTTGCCAGCAGAAGTTTTCGCTACGTTTTAAAACTCCCTTATTAAACATCTAATCAGATACTACAAGAAAGCAATTACCTAATGAGTAGATATATTAATTTTACTTTTACATATAATTGAAAATTAGCTTTTCCTTCAACAAAACCATATTTATTTAATAAACCAGTGCTTCTTAAATACAATAAGATTTTTGTTCAGACCAAAAAGGAAAGCAAATAACTTAATTACAATATGTGTTTTATTAGCTCTTTCAATTTACTTGAACTGAAAAACTTTGATCCCCCACAAAAGAAAAAAAAAAAAAGAACAAATGCAGTAACAAGAATTAGTGGGTGTATGGGGAAACACACTTTTTACACAGTGACTTCCTAGGTTTTCTGTATTTGTAATGGACTGGGGGAATGAAAATGTTTCAAGAGAAAACTCGCCACAAACAAAACAAAAACCCCAAAATCTGGATACAATTTAGAAAATTGCACTAATAACAAATTAACAAGAAGGGCTTATGTCAAACTGCTTATTTGGGGAAAAAATATTTTTTCCACTGCTACTATTGCCATTCTCCCTTAGAAGAATTTTTTTTCTTTTATTGACGTTGACAATAAATGCATAATTAATGATTGCATGTGAATTAAGTGTTGCTAATAAACCAATAAATCACTTTGATAATGATTTTGTTTAAACTGGATAAACTGAATTCTTTAGCCTGAGACACTGGACAACAAAAAAGAAAAATTAAAATGCAATTTAGATAGTTATTTCTGAATGTCATCAAGTTTTTACACCACATTTTTCATACTTTCTAATTCACAATACTGCCCTCAAACTGCTTTATGCTGTGCTCCAAGACATAACCCTGAATACTAGTGAAAGATTTGGTTTCAAAATGGACCTTGTATAGAAGAAAATGAAATCTATATTTTTCATTTTGATTTAAAAAAATTATTGTTCTGATTTTTAAAGAAGGCAGACAAAATATCTGGTTCTGCATCAAACCAATCAATCAGTTTTGACCTTCTGATTGCTAATACTGCAAGATAAAAATTCTAGAAGTTCAAGGGAGAATTCATTAACAGTGAGCAGACCCTAAAATATGTTTACTTGTATTAATGGGTGTAATGGCCACTCTTACCATGGCACAACAACTTTAAGAATTATGCATTACCAGCACATGCTGTATTTTATTGTGTTCCTTGTTCAGAAGGCAAACAAATAATCTCTAAAAAATGAGTTGTACCTACATACTAATATTAGTATTATTAATAACATTTTAATACTGTTTTTAACCACAATAGCTTGTCAATGAAAATTATCATGCCATTGTGTTAAAAAATATCTTTGGAATTTGACAGGATATTTCAAGAGTTAAAGAAGGAATGAAATTGTGTCTATATTTGCTTCATCAATTCAATGTTTTCAAAAGTTAATAAAATCTAGTTAATTGCTTAATATTTTCAAATAGTTCGCAAATAAAATGGGCTTCAACAATGAACTTTGAAAAGTTTATGAGAAGAAAGTCTGGTATTGTTTAATGTTTGTGCTCTTTTCCTGAACTTTTTGAAACTTCAGGATATTGAATTTTAATTTTATTTTAATATTCATTAAGGGCTGCTGAGTTCTCTTTCTCTGTGGTTTTGTTCAGTGTTGTTTTTTTTTTTTTTTAATAACACTGATTCTATAGAGGAGACTTGAAAGTGAGCACAGGAATGTAACATGATTGCAGTACTAAGGGATAGCGACATCACTGCTTGAGGCCCTCCCACAAGGCATCTGTGTCAGAGCAGTCTCGCACCCTGACAATTCATGCATTAAAAAATCTTTACCACTCCTTGTCATGTGGTTATGGCAGAGAGACTGTAGTTTCTCTGCAGAGTGAGCTCCTGATGTTTTGACATCTGCTTCTATCAACTTTAATGTGGCTTTCATTTGTGCCGATCACCACCAGATTTAAAAAATACCATCCCTGGCTCTAAGCATTTAAAATCAGCACTTAATTGGTGTCATGGCAAGTATTTTTATCAATATATGCTCATTCATTTGTAAAAATTACACTCCTTAAAAGTTTTGGCATCCAAAAAACCCTAAGTATCTCATAATTTACATGACATAAACAAACAAATGTGGACCAAATCCCACCAATCAATCACAAACTGAACATACTTGCATTTGTGAAACTTGCAGAGTTCTGTGAAACCTTCTTTCAGCGTACAGCCTGATTCAGGGGTGGTAATTGCTGGAGTGGATCCCCCAGGGTCTAGTGAGGAGCTGGCCTTGGCTGACCATGCAGCAGGCTTTAGATCAGGCCCTAGGAAGGCAGATCCTGGGAGGGAGAACAGCTTGTTTAGATAGGGCAAGCTAAAGAACAGCTGCCCCATGGGAGTTAACATGTTGATAAAGCTATCCCTACAAGATTATGTTTACAGAATGTTCCCCAGCTCTCCCCTCCTGATTGGTTATTATTTGCTGCCTTGTTTCACATATTCCTAATCCCAGTTTATAACTGGATCCCTGCCCTCAGATCCACCCTTAAATCTTCCATGTATATAATGTTGTACCGCCCCTGTACTGGCCTTTTGTGGTTAGCCCCATACTGTTCTTGGTTTCCCTCTTTGTTATTTTCTTCTTAATAAAGTTCTTCTGTTTCAGGTAACCCAATTGTGCCTGTCCTTCTATTTAGCCACTACTCCTGGCTGACACCATGCCACGGTCACTGAAGCCAAAATTGTGACAGTAATGGGCAATCCACCTTTAAAAATGGAATTAAGAATCTGTCCACTACTGGCATGGGTGTTCTCAAGGGTGTTATTAATACCACTTATATTCTAAAATATATTTCATGACATGGTGTAATTTATTTGTACACTGAATCATCACTTGTCACTTTACCTGCTGTGTCAAGCACCGGATTTCCAGTAATAAACATATTTTAGCAACATTTTAAACCCCTAAATTACTGTATTTCTAATATGAATTACTATTTTGATTTTATAGACTATGCAGGCCCATGAAACTGTTAAAATAAGCAATGAAAAGCTGTTAACCGTCACACTTTCCTAATAGGAAAGTAAAGGAAATCTCAAAAAAAAATAAAGCTCCCCTCTCTTGTTGTAGTTGATGATGATGATATATTTTTCTACAAGCTCAGTGAGCATGTAGTTCAGTTCAGATTACTGACAGCGCAAAGATTTGAACTCATCAAGTCAACTTCAAAATATTTGTCAACCCTGACTATCTATTCAGTAATGACCATGGAAGTGGGAATCAATAACAAGGTGTTAACTAAGAAGAGATCCTGTAGAAAAAATTGCTAATTAAGGACATGAAGAACATTAAAAACATTATGCTTCCCACCCCCCCCACCCCCCCCTTTTATTAACTAAAGTGGTGTCAGGTGGAAAATAACTTCTTCAAGTCTTTTTAGAACTAATGAACACATTTCAAGTGATGCCTACTATCATTTCATCTAACTTCTCAACCACTGCTCCAAGGGAATCATATAAGTACTTGACCTCTGTAAGATTTTAAGAAGAAAAACAAACTTTATAAAACTTAATCACATTAGTTAAAGCTGTAAAGATGTTTTAATGCCCCTCCTAAGCCAACCAGAAACCCATGAATATAATCCTTCGTTAGGAAGAAAGGAATGAATCAAACTGAAAAGATTTGTAGTTGAATTATTCTCAGTCTTGGGGCAATTAGAAATATTTTTTATTGGAACATCTAGATATAACCTTGACTGCTTCTAATTAGTCCGTCAACTCAGATGAATAAGAAAAGGCAGGAACAATTTCACAGTGTTGTAAAAATGGAAATGAGTTCAATATTGTTGCATGTACGTCTTAGAAGGCATAGTGAGAGAGCACAAATCAAATAAATGTAAAACAATCAAATGGAATTTAAACAACATTCCAAAACAAGTTATTTAGGAAGTAGTAGGGAGCTTCTGTTCCTCTTAAATAAAGTTACATATCTACTGGATTAATTATCTTCTATTGGCAACTTCCGACAGTATTTCTTATGTCAGTAAACTGCTACAAAAAGTAAGTGTTGAAAAAGCTTAAAATTACTGTCATAAAAGTTCAGAACTATGAGCCTTCTAAAAATATTTTCTTATGATTTTGTTAACTGACAGTTTTTACAGAATTTTCTGTCTCCTGTATGAGAATCAAAGGCAAATGCACAATTCACTGTGACAGTAAGTAAATACAGTAAGTTATAATCCTGCATTTTATGTTCCACTTTGTTTTTATGTTTAGAATCCCAAATTTTTCTTTGCAACTTTTTTCTATTCCCTGTTTATCAGAAAAGAATGCTGACTTCAGAAGACAAGGTGCTGAGGAATTAGATTGCCATAGAGCTGTTCCCATATATCTTGTTATTTGAGCGTAGGTGGTTGTTTTCATGTTTCGTAGTTGGGGTTTTTGTTTGTTTTTTTAGTGTGCTTATAGATCTATATTGTGGGCCTGAAAAAGGAGAACTTTTATACCTATGCATTTTCTTTGCTCTTAATTTAGTGTAAAAGAAGTATCTTGAACAGGGAAAAAATTAACTGTTACAGAGGAGCAGAATAGTAAAATGTGTTGTATTTAAATGTATTGAAACATTTATTTTAAGTGAGAATTTTTATCCTGAGAGTAAATGAAATTTTTATAGTGAAGTTTGAACTTAACATTCTCCCACAATACATTTTAAAATTTATTTTAGGTTACTTAACATACAATCTGTCACAGTATGGGAAATATGATAAACAAATCTGGAAGTTGTTCTTCTACCTACTTTTTCTGTGGAGACACACACCTATCTTGTTTTCTTCTTTCCAAATATAATGTGCTAATGTTCTTTCCAAACATAATGTGCTAATGTTCTGGCTACAGTGGAAAACAGAACAGAAAAACTGACCTTAGTTTACAGTCCCACTGGGAATAAACACTTCAGCTTTACTTGTCAATCCAGCAAATTTCATCCTTTTAACTGTATACTGTACTGTGTGAAGTATTCGGTCAGCTATTAAGATCATATTATTAAACTACCAGGCTTTTTATTTTAACAATGGCATTGTCTGTATTGATACATTTTGACATGTATCAATACAGACAATGCCATTGTTAAAATAAAAAAAATACAGACCTAAATCACACTACTAATCAAGATAAGCATTCAAATTTTGCAGCAGGTTAAAGAGTATTATCTGTAATCCAGTAGGTTGCTGCAAAAAGTTGAATACACTTTGTTTTAGAGATGGAAAGTGTGTTGTATTGATGCATGATGGACTTTTTCAGGAGCGGAAAAATAACTGCATTATAGCAAATTGTCAGAACTAATTATCAATTCCAGCCCTGTACTACTGCTACTGGATGAGCTATCATTATTTTTTGTCATGTAGAATAACACAGAAAACCCTTAAAGACCCAAACAGACGACCCAATTAAAATAGGATATCTTTTCAAAAATCCCATTATTATTGTTTCAAAAGCATTGCAAAGATCTAAGAGCCTTGGCTTTTTTTCAGTAATACTACAGTCTATATGGACTTAGATATGGATATATACATTTCACAAGGACAAGACAGTAGGCATACATTGAAACTATATGATCTATTACACTTTTCTTAGATTTTGGTGCAGTGGAACAACATATTGAAACTACTTTACTCATACTGTGTTTTTAGGCTTCACCACAGGATATCAATTTCCTATCAAAGTATAGTCCCTTTATTTTGAAAATATTTGGCCGTTACAATATTGCAACAAGTACCTAATGGAGAAAAATGATGGCTTGAAAAAGTAATTTGAGGGTCAAATTTATTTAGAAACAATTATTTTCTACTTAGATCTAAATACCTACTATCTAAATACCTATTTACCACAATAAATATCTACTGTGGATTTAAGGACTGCATCTCTTATACAAGAAATAGGTCCAATTTAATTAATAAACCACCGAGGATTTATTGAGATTTAAGTTGCCCATTTCTGAGCTAATGAAGTCTTTTCACACAAGTCACATAGAAATTGGTATTGGTTTTCTTCTTGGTTCTTCATAAAAGTATTAATTTAGGCAGCTGACAGTGGTATTTATAAAGCATCAAAATTATTAGAGTGCAAGCTAGGGATCTAAAATACCTTTTAGTCAGAGGCAAAAGAATAATTACATCAGAATGTTTTATGCATGTGTAAAATTTTGTGCCATTTCATATTTTTGCATGGAATTCAGAAGTAAATTACAACGGAAATTTTAAATAATCTGCCTATAATAAAAGGAAAATCACACAAACGGGTAATTTAGTGGGAAAAACAAATTGATGATCTCTTGTGTAACTGGTTTTGGTTTGAACACAACCCACATTATTGTCTGTACCATTAGTACTGTGTACAGAGTAGTCTGCATCTCTATTTACCACCATACCAGAAATGCTCTGTAAATCATTAGTCACTATCTATGGCAGCTGTATGTACAGCAAGGAGATGCATAGTGAAAAAAAGAAGTACCAGCAGTGTGATGAAAAGTACTGTGGGTATTTTAGCAGGCGGAATTAAATGATCCAAATCTGAAAAATACAAAGTCATGATCTACCAGTACCAATATCTTTTTACTTCATATACAAGTCTCGTCAAAATCTTCTTGGACATCAGCTGCCCCCAGCTCACAAGCTGTCCTTTTAGAATCATACATATTAAAACTTGTCTGTTTTAGAATCTTAGAATCTTAATGTGGTAGGAGTCATTACATAGAGTTGCAAGACAAGAGGAAATTCACGAAAGTGGAAAAATTGCACCAACTGGAGAAGAATTAATACGCTGCTCTGCTGGCAGAGGACAGCAAGGTGAAAATATCTCACTGCCCTAACACATTATGGCTGGGTTAGCTGTGCTGTGGGATGGAATTACAGAACAAACAAGATATAAATGAATGCAAAACTTGAACATTTTGGCCAGTCACTCCCATGTACCTTGCAAAGCCTTCAACTTTGCTTTTTCCATGAAGGGTTAGCTGTTAATGACTCTGAGCTTCATAGCTGTACAATTAAGTAAAAATAATGGACAAATATATCCACACAGAGGAGCACAAAAATGGATTAACATTTATCTAAAGAAAAAAGATACAAACATGTATATATATACCGATTCTCAAAAACACTGAAGGATTAAACCTATGAGTTGAAAGTGTGACAGAGTCACAGAAAATGTAAACTGTAATATTTTCTTTCCGGTAATTTATTTACATAAACATAATATGAAGTATTGTCTGAATGATTCATAAATACATTCTACAGAGCTTAGTAAATTTTTACAAAACCTGGTAAACTTTACAAGCTTAAATACCAAAATGTTAAGAACATGCCATTAGTTCTTAAACAAGGGGAATTGTGATCCATGTTTACTATAGTTATTTAGTAGTGAATAAATATTTTATTTCCCTGTAAAAATTTCACAGAATCACAATCATTTAGGTTGGAAAAGATCTTGACCATCAGCAAGTCCAACCTATGACTTAGCCCCATCCTGTCAACTAGACCATGGCACTAAGTCCAAAATCCAGTCTTTTCTTTGACACCTCCAGGGATGGTGACTCCACGGGGACTCCAGGGACTCCACCACCTCCCTGGGCAGCCGATTCCAATGACCCATCACTTTCTGCAGAGAATGCTTCCTAATGTCCAGCCTTAAACTTCTCTGCTGCAGCTTAAGACTGTGTCCTCTTGTCCTGTCAGTGGTTGCCCAGGAGAAGAGACTGACCTCTATCTGCTATGCCCTCCTTTCAGGCAGTTGTAGGGAGTGAGAGCTGGTGGTACAACCTGAGCCTCCATTTCTCCAGGCCAGAGACCTCCACTCCCTCAGCTGCTCCTCAGGACTTGTGCTGCCCTTCCCAGGACACGCTCCAGCACCTCAGCGTCCTTCCCAAACTGAGGAGCACAGGAATGGGCACAGCCTCAAGGTGCGGTCACACCAGTGCCGAGAGCAGGGGAAGATTGAGTTCCCTGCTCCTGCTGGCCACACTCTTCCTGATACAGGCCAGGATGCCATTGGCCTTCTTGGCCACCTGGGCACACTGCTGGCTCTTACTCAGGCTCAGAAGGAAGGAGAAGAGATGATACCGGGTATGAGAAGAGTATCACTTCACAAACAAATGTGGTTCACTTAGGGTCTCTGCGGTAGTTCGTGTACAGGTTGGAAAATGGACAGGGAAGAAGAAAGATGCATGCCACGCTCCAGAGTTGAGTCTGATGCTACAAAATACTTTTCATGTGATGCTGAGTAAGTGACTTAAACCACTGCTTTGAAGGTGGCTTTTAGTTGTGAATGCTCCAATGTCACAGAAGAAATGGAAATTTGGATTTTGTGTTCAAAATCTAGGGATCTGAATTTCACCTCAGAAATGAACCAAAAGGTGGACTACAAACCAATTGGTATACATTAAAATTTCATAGAACTATAGAATAAGCAGAGTTGGATCTGTCATGATCATCTAGTCTGACTCCTTGTCCTGCATAGGACACCTCAAGAATTACAGCCTGGGGGCCTGAAAGCATTGTCCAAACATTTCTTGAATTCAGACAGGGTTGGTGATGGTACTCCCCACTTCCATGGTGATCATGTTTCAATGTTCATCCACCCCCTGGATGCAAACCTTTTACTTCCCCTGACTAAGCTTCAGACAATTTCTTTGAGTCTTGTCATTAGTCACAAGTGAATCTTGTCACTGATCTCACAGTTCAGCAGAGATCAGTACCTGCCCTCTGTTTCCCCTCATGATCATGTTGAAGATCACAATAAGGTCTTCCCTCAGTCTCCTCATCTCTGGGATGAACAGACCAAGTGACTCAGGTGGCTTCTCCTCCAGAGTGTTCACCATCTTTGTAGCATTCATTTAGACTCTCTGTAACAGCATATTGACTATTATATTGTGGTGCCCAAAACCACACACAATATTCAAGGTGAGGCTGCCCCAGAGTAGAGCAAAGCAGGACAATCCCCTCCCTTGCCTGGCTGGCAATGCTGGGCCTGATGCCCTCCAGGACACACTTGGCCCTCCTGGCTGCCAGGGCACTGCTGGCTCATGTTCAACTTGCCATCAAAAAGGACTCCCAAGTCCCTTTCCATGGCGCTGCTTTCCAGCATCTCATTCCCAGTCTGTCAATCCATCTAGTGTTGCCCTACCCCAGGTGTAGAATCTGGCACTTTCCCTTATTGAATGAACTTCATGTGGTTGGTGATTGCCCATTCCTCTAATTTGCTGAGGTCTCTCTGCAGGGCCTCCCTGCCTTCAAAGGATCCAACTGCTCCTCCCAGTCTATGGTCATCAGCAAACTTACAGAGGAGTGTTCCTTCAAGTCCTTTGTCCAATTTTTTAATAACAATGTTGAAGAGAACTGGGCTGAGAATGGAGCCCTGTGGAGCCCCACAGGTGACAGGTCACCAGTCTGATGTCACCCTATTCACTATAACCCTTTGTGTCCAATCCATGAGCCAGCTGATCACCCATTACATGACATGATTATTGAGATGTATACCAGATGTTTTGGCCAGAAAAATAATAGGAGAGACAATATCAAAAGTTTTACTGAAGTTCAGAAAAATTTTATTTACTGGCTTTCGTAAATCAGCTAGGTAGATTATGTTGTCATAGAAGGAAATCAGGTTTGATAAGCAGGACTTTCCTTGCAAAGCACTGCTGTCTCTGCTGGCTCTGAATGAAGTCATTTTCCTTCAGGTGTTTTTCAATACCTTCCTGAATAATCTCCATAACTTTACCAAGTTAATTTTACCAAGTCTCACTGAAGTGAGACTGACAGGCCTGTAGTTTCCAGGGTCCTCCTGCTTGCCATTCTTGAAAACTGGGACAAGGTTAGCCAGCTTCCAGACAGCTGGGATGTCTCCAGACAGCCAAGCTCAAAAATAGAGGGAAGTTATGCAATGACATCAACTAGCTCTGAGGATTCTCAGGTGTACCCATCAGGTCCCACAGATTTAGGGGTTTAGCAGGATGCCCTGCCTAGAATGAGATAAACTAATTCTAACAACAACGTATTAGCAAAACCAGTAGTAAATGGAAAGAGGTGTCATTCTGCTTTGGTGTTGAATAATGCTGAAACCAGTCTGACACATCAATCTGGAAGTTAAACAATTGGAGACTGAGATGAATGTATGGTCAACCAGATAAAGTATCCTGATAAAGGAACAAACAGGTCTCACTACTAATAACTTATCTAAAGCTGCCAAGCTGACACAACTGGCTTGGAGGCATATGACTGACAGTGAATAATTTTAAACTATAATGGCCTAGTTTTATTTTTTAATGGTAGAGTCTTCTAACATATGACTGCTTGGAGTATATGTGGAGATTCCTCCCCTGGGTGGAGATGATGCTCAAGGTTACTACTGGAGGCTGAGCAAAAGACCTTCGCCCATGGTTGTTGGTATAGGTGAGCAACATGAATCTCTGTTTAATAATTGGGTTTACTGGATTTAATACAATTGCTTTAAAATACTTGCTTCAATATTCCTTATATAGGGCATTGTACTAATGTAGTAGTTAAAGCTCCTACACTGTGTGGTAAATATTTGTGATTGAATCTATTTGTCTAACCATTATCATAATAAATAATTTATAGAAATATATCTGGTTTGCCGTCCTTCATCATGTGGGAGAAAGTTGTCTAAAGGCTCAGTTAAATCTCCATAATCCTTTACACGTAAACCATTTGTCACACACCACTGTGGGGAGTTGCAAGGCCTTCTTTTAAAACAGATGGTCTAGGATGAAGTTGAGTCAAACAAGACAGTATTTTATCTACGAATAATTTTTTTGTAACAAAGAGGGGTTGCCCTACACTCTAATCCAAAGAAGATTAGAAAAGACAGAAAAGAAGGAAGTCAGGGAGCGCCGCCGATGTCCTAGTGTCAGGGAGCGTGGGCCCGCTGGGTGCTGGGGAGCCTGCGCAGCCCTCGGAGAGGCACGGCTCCACAAGCACGGCCCCACAGGCCCGGCTCCCCAAGCACAGCTCCACAAGCATAGCCCCACAGGCACGGCTCGCCAGGCACGGCCCCACAGGCACGGCTCCCCAAGCACAGCTCCACAGGCATAGCCCCACAGGCACGGCCCCACAGGCCCGGCTCCACAGGCAGAGCTCCACAGGCACGGCCCCACAGGCCCGGCTCCCCAGGCACGGCCCCTCAGGCACGGCTCCCCAGGCACGGCCCCACAGGCACGGCTCCCCAGGCAGAGCTCCACAGGCACGGCCCCACAGGCCCGGCTCCTCAGGCACGGCCCCACAGGCACGGCTCTCCAGGCACGGCCCCACAGGCATGGCTCCCCAGGCACGGCCCCTCAGGCACGGCTCCCCAGGCACGGCCCCACAGGCACGGCCCCACAGGCACGGCTCCCCAGGCACGGCTCCACAGGCAGAGCTCCCCAGGCACGGCTCCCCAGGCACGGCCCCACAGGCACGGCTCCACAGGCAGAACTCCACAGGCACGGCCACACAGGCCCGGCTCCCCAGGCACGGCCCCACAGGCACGGCTCCCCAGGCACGGCCCCTCAGGCACGGCCCCACAGGCACGGCTCCCCAGGCACGGCTCCACAGGCAGAGCTCCACAGGCCCGGCTCCTCAGGCACGGCCCCACAGGCACGGCCCCACAGGCAGAGCTCCACAGGCACGGCCCCACAGGCCCGGCTCCCCAGGCACGGCCCCTCAGGCACGGCCCCACAGGCACGGCCCCACAGGCACGGCTCCCCAGGCACGGCCCCACAGGCAGAGCTCCACAGGCACGGCTCCCCCGGCCACGGCCAGCCGGCCACCAGGTGAGTGAGGGAGGGGTTGCTGGACAGGATGGCGCTGGGGATCGTGGTGGCGGGCTGGACCGGCGAAGCAGGAACGCAGGAATGAAGCAGGCAGGGCTTCGGTCAGGAACACAGGGGGCAGAACAGGCGATGGGAGGCTTGGAGTCAGCCAGTGTCCAGCCAAGAAACCTGCTAGAGAGAAGACAAGTGAGGGCAAAAGCAGGCTAGAGCAAGGACACGAAGCTGACCAAAAGCCCAGAAAGACAAAACCCAAAAAGCACAGGCCAAAAGAGCCCCAGAGCTTGTGATTCAGTTATTTTTATGCCTCCTGTCTCCTCTCAAGGTCTGCTGCCTGTTGACAGGACACCATTGGCCTAGTCTAATATTCCACTGCAGTCCATGGATGGAGACCTTATTCCGTGTGATTGGAGAACCCCTCTGGAGGGTGCAGTGTCCGTCGTGGTCTGCTGCATGCTTATCCCATGTGAACTATTGAAATAGTTGCCAGACAAAGTGACCCCCGAGACAAGGCTTTCTCCCATCTTCTTGTAGTTGCCTCCTGCAAGTGGCACATGTGCAAAACCCCTCCTCCATATGCTTCTGACAGCCAATGTTGAGACAGAAATAAATTGGCTCCAGACACCATTGACAAATCCCGGGACTAAGTTTGGATCCAGCCGTACCTTCACTCCTCTCCAAGAGAGTTCAGAAAGCATGGGTGTCTTTTCTAAGCATTGTGACTCAACAGTCGGGCTTCTTTAACAAACTTTGTCTGAAGCTTCCACTCTGCTGTAACACTGGGCCACTGAGACAATCTTGGAAGAAACAAATAAGGAAATCTTGTTTTTCCTTTGTAGGCTCCACTGTTACAGATGCAGTTCTCCAAGATTTTTCTATACTTCTACCAACTGTTACCTGAACATGTGGTACCTTATCTTTTCAGATGAAAAATGACTTGATCTGCTGCTGGAGGATTTTCTTAAAAGAAACTGGATATGTCTGTCTGATTTCAGGATTGTTCTTAAACATGCTTCAGGTTATTTCTTCAAATAATGAAGACTGTATCTTCTTAATTAAATGTTTGACCTACTGACAGACCACTACATTTTTTCATGTTTGGTCTTAGAAAATGCTAAATACTTTAACTGAATCTTGAAAGTATTAGCATGAGGCCTGAACCACACAATTTTCCACTTTGATGGTTTAGGTTGGGCAAGCTACTATGAAATTGAAAATCAGGTCTTAGAATGAGAAATATTGCTTTGACTTGTGAATAATTCAGAAAAACAACAAAAAAAAAATCTCATTTCTGTAATCATGCACTTTTTTCCACTTGACCTGCAGGCTGTTAATGATTCCCTGAGAGATAGAGACTCAGTTCCTGCCCTAGTACATGGATCTTATGACAGTATTAGCATTTCCTCCTTTTTGGGAGAAATGCAATTGCGAGGGAAGGCATGTGTTGTACTTATCCTTTGCAGAATCACAGGAGGATCTGAGAGCGGAAGTTTCCTCCTCATTGCTTTGCTTGACTGAGTTAGCAAGACAAATGTACTCTGTGCTATCCCATTTGTCTGAGCTGCCACCAAAGGTCTGCTACATCATCAGCAAATGCTTGACTTTAAAATCTAGACTGAATGTTCACAGATGGTCACAAAAAATGTTCCAAGATGTTTTGCTGATACCTCGAAATCCCTTACTGGGGATTAAAATGTAGTAAGTGAATTCATTAGAAGTTAAGTGCACTGGCCATTACTCTGGAAGAAAAAGAGTCATTTTATCTTGCAGCTGTAGGTCACACAGATAAATTTTTCCTTTTTAATGTAGTACTTAAAATCTCCGGTCTTTGATGAGATGTTATAAATGTCAGGGTTTTTTTCAGTTTTCCTCTCTGTATTATCATACCCCTGAATTTGTTTTAAAAAATGGGGAAAAAAGAAAGAAAAGAGTAGGAGTACCTCAGGAAGCAAATTCTTATTTCAGGAGTTAAACAAGGAGGAGATGCTCATAGATATGTATAACCATAAGAGATAAGAAGATAATTAGAAAGTGAATATGCATCATAGTCCTGAACACCATAAATGGAGATATGAGACAGCTAGAGTTTATTACAGCATAAATGGCATGAAAGTACGAGAAAAATCTGTGCTAAATCTCAGATTGTAATACACACTGTAACTTCTGTCCTTCTGAAATTAATAAAAAACTGAACAAACTTTGAAAGCTTTAACTTCAGTCCTGATTTTTTTTTTCATTGAAATATGGAATAATTCAAAGTCAAGCACTATGTGAAGTGATTTACTTTGCTTTTATGAAAGGCATTATAGAAATGTCATTCTATTGTATCTTACTATATTTAAGAATTAAGTACTGTGATACAGCCACAAGAGATGAATATATGTACTATGATCAACCCCATCAATTACTACTCACCAGCAATTAATGTGAAGTACTCTTGATACAAGAGATTTGAAGTCAAAGGAGTAAACATGTTATTTAAAAAGGGGTTGCGTTTAATCCTAGATTTTTTTTCACTCTAAGATAACTGTATACTACAATATTTTCTTTTTAATAATAACACCCTTTCAATTAAATGATGCAATCAGTATGCCACAAGTCATGTCTTTCTTTGGTAGGAGGAGTTAGAAGGCCGAACATTCAATTGACCTGTTTCCAAATAACCTACAGGAAAAAAATGAAGATTAAGTCCTTTAACAAGAGCAGTTTTCACAGTGTGGCATACAAAGAAAAGGATTCGGTAAAAAGATGAGAGGGCAAGCCGCATTGTGCTGGCTCACTTAAATCTTACTTCCAATTCACTAAATGTGTTATTTGACTTGGCAAGTGAGTTGGTATGTGTATTAGATCAGCAGGGAGCCTAATCAAGGAGATGCCAAGTTTGCAGCAGCCCCTCTGTGCAGCGTTAGCCTCAACTAGTGACCTTAAGCAAAGTGGGTGGTTGAACCCATAAGAGAATAGCATTAACTTTTTACTTGAAGTTCAGCCTGATTTGAAGTCTCCCTTTGTGTGTTATTAAAAAAAATGCAAAAAGCATTCAGCAGAACTGAATATAGTCTGCTCAGCACCATGTTCACATGCAAGGCTTTATAGAAGCATGCCTCCATTAATGCTGACACATGCAAAAGAAATGAAAATCATTAACTCAGCTAAGGCACTTGATTTTGCAGCTGTACAACAATTCACTTTGTAACACAGTAACTTGAAGTTTGGGAGTTTTGAGTTTTCTTTTTTCTTTTTTTTTTTTTTTTAATCCAGATAAGCTGTTAATTGGCTAATTGCCTCAGAAATTATTTTCAAATATTAAGCACACCTCAAGACCAAAAATTCTACAAAACTGGTATTTTTTTATACCCTCATTTTGCTAGGCATTGTTGTGTACAATTTTTTTCAAAAAATTCTCAATTTACAGATCCAGAGAGATTAGTGTAGTCTGCCCTTTCCAGTGTTTCTGTACTAAATGATATTCAGTCCATACATCTTGAAAAAACGCAATGTTACAAAAAAGGATTTCTAACGTTGAGTTTTTAAATTTTTAAAGATAAATTAATTTTTGTCTTAAAAAGACTCAATAAAAATTTCTGGTTTTAAATATTGCAAGAGATATGTTTTTTTTACTATTTATGTTTTTCATTACCTCTGTTTCCAGTAAAATCAAAATTTATATAAACACCTCTTAAAACAATGTTTCAATAATTCTTTTACCAGGTGTAGCTCTTCTCTGCAATGCTCTTTTAGGTTGAAGATGTGGCTCAGAGAAATTACCAAAGTTCATTCTGTAAATAATGTTAATGGACTGCTCTTATAAATTTTCAGTTTTTATTGTTTTCCCAGTCTTTTTACTAGGTTTTTAAGCTAAGTAGCAGAATTAGTTTTCTGTTTCTTTACCAAAGGTCTTTCTGTATCTCTGTTTAATTATCTTCTACTCCCCAGTTCTTTTCTACATGTTCTCACTTAACTCTAGAAACAAAGCTTTTCTTACTGTTCCAGTCCAAATGTATCAAGAGAATTTCCTAAGTCCCCTCTTTCCAACTTGTGTAGAGCTCTGTCTATGTTGTGTATTGGAGCTGCATTTCACATTTCATTTTAGCTGTGTCCTGTGCATGTCCTGTTTCTTTCTCCCTCCCAGTCAGAGATATGACATAAAGGACAGTAGCACCACATTCAGCTCTTTGTTCTGTTATTAAATTGCGCACTTTTTAGAGTCTAGTATTGCTCCATAACCACAACAAAGAAAACTGGGGGATTTTCTGAAAAGAATTTTACATAAGGTCTCCTACTCCATAACAAGTAGCAGATTAATTAAACAGATGTAAAATGTAATCTATTTTTCTTACACAGCATAACTTCTTTCATTGTGTAATGAACAATCAGGAAAAAAAAATCCATTTCCCCCCCAATAACTGCAGGAATAGCTTATCAGAAACAGTTACTAATAAATAAAAGCTATACTTCAAACAAACTATTTTTATTCAAAGGTCTGAGAAAAGTTCACAAACTTCCCCTTGCCTCAGGTGCTGTATAAACACTGTAAAGGCATATTCATTACAATTTCCAGTCTTGGTCCTTGTGGGCCAGGTCATCTGTTTTAACATGGTAATGAGCTTCTCCCCCTGTCCCCAGCCTGTCTGCAGAGGGGTTCCTGCTGTAGTCCACCATTAATGCGGTACATGTCTGGTCCTCCATCAACTGCAGGGGGACAGTCTGCTTCATCATGGTCCTCACCATGGGCTGCCAGGGAAGCTTGGCTTCCGCTGCTCCACCCGTGGGAGACACCCCGAGTGAACTTCTCCTACATGGACTCTTCCCATGGGCTGCCAGGGAATCTTGGCTTCTGCTGCTCCACCCATGGGAGACACCCCGATTGAACTTCTCCTACACAGACCCTTCCCATGGGCTCTAGCTCTTCACAAACGGCTCCAGTGTGGCTCCCCATGAGGTCACAAGTCCTGCCAGCAAACCTGCACTAGGAGAGGCATCTCTCTGGCATTCACCTGCTTTGACATGGGGTCCTCCATGAGCTGCAAATGGATCTCTGCTTCATGGTGGTCTCATCACACCTCACAGCCCCTTCAACTCAAGTTTAGACAGAAGCTTCAGCCTGTTCAGTACAGCAGCACAGAAAACAATAGCAGTATCTTGGCCATATTCCAGCCAAGGAACATCACCATGGCTGTTACCAGAATGTTCTCAGGCACAATGTAGTGAGGTGATCAGCAGTACATTGCTACAGTGAGCAGTGAAAGTAAAAAGCTGCCACTAATGAGCACTAGACTCTAATATACCACTGGGAGAGTGGGCCCCACGGCAAGCACTGCTCATTACTAACTGAACAGTAGTAACAGCTATAAATTCAATCCAAATCAAATCTGTTGTTATCCTGAACCCTTTGTGTACCCAGTTAGGCATCAAAAGGACTGTTGAGGTTTTATCCCAGTTGTCAGCCAAGTCCCATGAAAGTTCTCTTCCTCCTTCACCAGCAAGATTAGGAGAGAACTGTAAGAGTAAAAGTCAGAAAACTTGGGATTCAAGGTAAAGGCAGTTTAATGGGGAAAGCAAAAGCCACGCACACAAAACAAAACAAGGAATTAATTCACTGCTGCTGACAGGAGGGCAGGTCTTCAGCCATCTCCAGATGGCAGGGTCCCATAATGCATTATGGTTGCTTCTGAAGAGACGCACCATCAAATGTTACCATTTCCTCTTTCTTCCCTCTGCTTAATAAACTAAGCATGATGTCATATGGTCTGAATACTGCACTGGTCAGTTTGGGTCACCTGTCACAACTGGTTTCCTCCCATACACACCCAACTTCCTCACAAGTGTGCAGGAAACAGAAACAGCAGAAACAGCAAAGCCTTGGCTTTGTGTAAGCCCTCTGCAGCAGTAACTAAAACATCACTGTATTATCAACTGTGTTCAGCACAAATTCAAAACATAGCCCATACCAGCCAGCCGCTGTGAAGAAAATTAACTCTACTACAACTGAAACCAGCACAGACAGAAAGTTTGATTTCTTGAGAAAAACAGCGACAGGAAAACAAGTCACTTTAGTCTAATGACTACACTATTAGACCATGTGAACCTCCCTAACTTTGGCTTATACATCAGAGGGAATATTGAAAATCCACAGTCCTATGATGGCTTAGCAGGAATGTAAGAGTTCTGTCATACTTAATTACCTGGAAGATGTAATAAGCAAAAAATACAAGCAAAACCCATTGCTGACAGAACCAGGATCTGTGGGTATACTAAAGGCACTTGCTGGACATGGTTTCTTCAATCTCATATTGCTTGTTTTTTCTAGACCTCTAATGCCTTAATTTTTAGGATTGCATATTGCAGGAAGGCAAATGGGGAGAAGAAAAATCTGTGTATATGTAAAACTCTAATTTATGATTAATTCCTACAGATGATTTACAAATCCCCAGGAAGTAAAGTCTGTAACAAAAATGCCAACCCAGTCTGACCCACAGCAACACTACTGGGTGTCACTGACATATCAGAGAGTATGGTATAAAGGACAGCCATATGAAGAGAGTAAAATGAGGGGTTAAAAGTCACATCAAACTTACTGAAAAGGCCTGCAGGCTCCTCAACCTTTATTCTTTAATTGGGAGGAGAAGAGTTTTTACTAAAGACAAGTCTACAATGTAGGCCGGCAGCCCAACTGGGCAATACCCTTGATTTGTGCAGTTCACAGCAGTTCATTTCTAATGTCTTCATACAGACCTTTTTTTTAACAAATGTGGTTAAAATTTTAGAAGTATAAAGGCATTTTATTAATTTTTTTTAAATAAAGCCTTGACTGCAAGAAATACTTGAAGTTGATAATCATTTGCAGACTCCTTTCTCCTTTCTCCCTGCAGGACTGAGAGCAGTAGCACAGCTGGTTGTCAGCTCAGTCCTTATTACCAACACCAGTTATTGGTTGAAAAAGCCTATTCATATCTGGCTACATTTCTTGATACAAGATGTTAGGAAAAAGAAACCCTAACCATGTGATAGTAAATTTGCCTGTTTTTTTAGTATTTTAACACAAACCTTCAAATAAGAGGAAATGATGAGTTATTTTATATTTGATTCTTATTTAGGGGCAGATTTAAAAAAGGAAAAAAAAAATCCCTCCTCTCACATGATCTTCTTAGCACGTACTATACTTTGGGGAAAAAAAACATGGCAAAGAGAGCAGTGAGAAAATTGAGTGCAGTATCTGAAAAACGTGTAATTGTGGATTCCTTCACAAGGAGTAAGCTTAATAAAAACAAAGTAATGTAAATGAAATCAACCAGAAAACACTTGTGTTAGTGCTGGATATAAACACTTAAATACGTAAACATCATCGGTCAAAGATATGTCCTGAAACATATCAGGAACTGCCAAGAGAAGCAATGTGTAGATATATTTAATCAAGTCAGTACTTGATTAAATAAATAAGAAGAAATCTAATCTTCAATTACATGGAAAAGAAGATAATATAATTTCTATATTAGTAAAAACAATATCTATTTTATGATAGATCTTGTTAAAAAGAGAGTATTTATTAAAAATTATCAGAAGAGATACTTCATTAGATTTTGAAGCTTCATTTCTGATTTGCTGGAAGAAAAGGAAGAAGATTTCACAAAAAGGAAACAATATGATCTGTACTTACAAAGTCATATGCCAATACGAGCTTTCCATATCTTGCTTATTTCCAAAAACATAAATTGTTTTGGATTAGTCTAGTTTTGGTCTGTTTTCCCTGGTTAGTGTTTTGCCTCTTTTTTTTTTTTTTTTTTTTTAAGACGGAGATTACTTCTGTGCTTGTAAAGAACAGTGAGAATTTTCTTTATGCATAAAGAAAGGAAAATTTTTTTTTTCTCGTTTCTTCAAAAAGAATTTCTATTAGTGCATATTTTCAGTGGGACATCTGTGAATGGGCAATCTTCTACAACATAGCACTCTTTGGCCTGCCATAGACTCTTCTACGGGTTTCAGTCAGGATAAAACACCAGTCTGCTGCAAGGATTAAGTAAATTCTATCAAAAATACATAACATGGTGATAAAAATGTATAAAATATAATAAAACATTCTGAAATATTTGTGTACATGGAAAGATATGTTTAGAACAAGTTGCATAGTTATTTTGCTGAAATTCTCCTTATTTTATCCTAGCCTTTGCTCCAGAAAGATCATATGACACTTAGCACAAAACCCAAAAGACTTGTATGAACAAGGTTATTTTTTCAACATATCCAAAATTACTGCTGAAAAATTTTATTCTTTAAATAATGACAATGTTGACCATTTAACATGACTGTACCTGTTATACTTCATCAAAGGTAAGCAAGCGTAGTTAAGGTTACCAGAAGGAAACTTTTAAAACAACAAATAAATGTTTTCATATCTGGTACTTCTCCTACAGCACTACATATCAGCTTTAAAGTGCTTAATTAAGAATGATGATTTCCTTCTACTCTGGTTCTAAAATGCAAGTGTTTGCCTGCTGTGGATTTCTGTTCATTATGTGCACACAGTGAATCAATTGATTTGTAATTAAAAAAAACCCCATTAATTCATATTTAAACTAATAGCAATCTCCTTTTTAGAATTATTTGCTCAATTTATTTGAAAGGAAATTTGAAGCTCTGTAAATATAAAAAAATTGTATTAAAGTTCCTTCCATGTTTGGCCTTGAGTAATCCAGGTCCAGTTCTTGAAATCTGCCATATGCAGATGAACTGCTTTGCCTTAAGCAGTCTTCCATCTGCACTCCTCCCAGGATTAGTTCATAAGATATGCAAGCCTCCACCTTTTCCCTTCCAGTTGCTATTTTTAAATAATCAAATTCTTACTTAATTTTAAAGTGTAACTCTCTGAGGATGTATATAGCTTCAACTGACAGACATTAATTTAAATTTGTTTGGCCATAAAACTATGGTACTGTTTGTTGCAGTGTAAATCTACCTTAGTTTACTTTCTACTCTATCAAGTGATTTGTATTTTACTTTGAGAAATGAAGTTTGGTTTGTGAACTAGTTAGCAGGCTTCCCCCTTCATCCCCCTTTTCTTGAGAAGAAAGGGTTCAGTAAACAGAAGATACTGTCTCTTCATAAATTCAGATCATAAAGTAATTTCGAATAAGAAGTTCAAAAGAAGTTACAAAACAAAAATCCATTTTTGGAGTTTGGGGCATCATCTCATTAAGGGTAATACTGCAAGCCTCCAGTTTTAAAAAGGCACTGACTCAAATTTGTAATTATTTCACTTTCAAATTTCTTTTATCTCTGCTGCTGGTACATCAACAAATGCAAGTGCTTCAGATATATAGGCAGACTAATGAGCATTGCAGCTGAATACTAAAATATTGTAATACTTCCCAAGGCAAAATGACATATTTTTCAAAATTAAGAAAACAGAATACTTTACTGCTGTAACGTATGACCTTAGTCTAAGCCTCAAATCCCACGTTTCCCAGTACAGCTGAAGCAAGCAGTGTTTAATTAATGAGGATTAATTTTGTTTTGGGAAAGGTTCTAATTTGTTTTGGTCAGTGTGTTCACTATGGCTGTAGAGATCTTAAAGTCTATCATGTGCTTTCAAAAATCTCTAGTTCCTTCTCTTCTTCAGTAGTTCTTATGTGCAATTATTTTTTATTGACCACATTTGTAGTTTGAGAATTAGAATTACAAAAGTAATTTAAGTGTTATGCTTTCAAAGGAGAGGAAAATTTGTAACAATGCTCTAAACTTCTTTCCCAGGAGACATGGCACCATTTCTCAGCACAGCTCTTGTAAAAGACAACTGTAAAAATACTCTAACATCTCTTTCTGTATTTACTTCTGCTGGATGGGCTGATAGCCAGAATGGGACAAGGGGAGGATATTATGAAAGGATCCTCAAATTCCAGGGCACAAACATCTTGAGCTATAGGTTTTATTTTAAGCCCTGAGAGAAGAAATCTAACACAAAGAAGAAACAAAGATATTGAAAGACACCTTTGCCTCCTCCCTGTTCTGCAGGTTCCATGCTATGTGTCCAAACAACTGTACAGAAACTTCCCTGAAAATTCAAAATAATTATCTTGTTCTCTCCAGTGAAATGCAGCTGGTGCCTTTTTTCCTGAGATTTAAATTCAGCAGCTCAAATTTCCTATCAATTCTGATTCCACGAATTTCCATGTAGCCAGATTTGTCTTAGAAGTGCAAGTTCAGTAAAATTCATGTTAACGTCTATCAGTGTTTATGCAGTATGGAACCTGGGCACATGCTTAGGACCAGATGAAGATTTTTAAGAAATAATTTTTTACTGAAATGGAGCTGCAGGGAGTGTACAGTATTGAATTTTCAAACAATGATAACCATCTGACAACAATTTTTTTTCTCAGAATACTTTAAAAACACCCTCAAAGAACCCCAAAAAATTCTTGATATGACCCACAATATGAGACATCTGTGGTCCTCAACAGTGAAGAACAGCTAGCAGCATCTCAAGGGACTTGTCATGTAATCCAGAGACTTTTATTTTTTGGCTCTCTTTCACGCTGGGTTTGAAGACAGATTGCTTTACAAGGTATGTCATCCTCCAGAGAACAGCAATTTCCTTTTTTCTCTGCAAAAAAACAAATGGAACTTTAGAATTGTTTATCTTTGATTAAAAATATATTACTTAACACACCAAATAAACAGCTTTAAAATTTGTCATTGAAATGATTGCTTCCTGTGGCAATTTTTAGTGTTTTTACATTTGCTGGGCAACTGGTAACGAGAATTTATATAATTTCCAATTGTTTTTTATTTTTGTAATGGTCTTAGAAGAAACATTTTGAAATATGAGCTTTCTTTAAAGTAACTAGATAAACTACCACGCTGTCAGGAATAGCACAACACTTCCTCACTAAATAATCATGGAAACTCAGGCAACAGCCACAATCTATACACATAATGCATGAAATCATACAGAATACACATTGTACATTTCTGTGGTAACATGCTTCATCCAGGTAGATGAAAGCCATGATCAGAGTATTTAGAACAAAGCAATGAACCCCCCCACACACACCCCTGTGTCTCACCTGGCCAACCATGAACTCAAAAGCTTTTAGAAAACAAATTTGCAAGATTTGTAAAATCAAAGTATATATTTTTGTTAGACTCTTAAGACAACTTATCTGTCTTTTTCTGATTTATAAATAGGCTGATTATGTATTTTGCAATGCTTTATGTTACTATAATGCATCTTCATATTTCATTCTCCTTGTGTGTAAGGCTGTTGTGTAACACTTGTCTTTTCAGAGCTGTCATGTTGTTTCATGGTTCTCCATTTTTGCTTGCCATTTTTTCAATTTGGTTTTTATTTTCTATAGGTGTCCCTTCATATCTGAAGTCTGGTGTGGCATTATGACTCATCATATTCTTGGTATACTAATCACAAGCTCTAAGCCAGCTTTCCCCTTTCCCTTCAATTCTATACAAAAACTCTCTTTGATCTAATGCTTGTCCTATTAGGTCCCAAAAAAAATAGTTTTTGTCTTCATTTGGCTCTGAGGCAATTTAAATCTTGTGTCTTGGACTTCAATACTTTTTAAAAAATTCACCTTTTTGCTGGAGAGAGTTATGAATTTGGACACCCAAACACATTGCAATTCATCAACATCTTACTATCTTTTTAAGAGACGTTTGGTGTCAGAAATGAAAGAAAGGCGAGTATGACTAAGATTTTTCCTAGCAGCCCAAATTTTTTTCCTGACATTTGGATATTACCCAACCTAGAAATTCTTTTATTTCTTCGTTTTAAATCTGCCCTGAAGCATTTTTGACAAGTCCTAATCTTACTCAATGTACACCTTTTTTTTCCTTTGGTACTGTACTCTATACTCACAGATGCTCTTTGTGAGTCATATTCTTTTTTACTTTAAAGGAAAGATTCCCAGTGTTTGGAGAGTAGCAACAACTATTTCGGAACGCCATCCCCTAGTTCCCTCGGACATTCTGAATGTGTTACCTTCACAGTTCTCTAAGGTCCTCATAAAACATTGCATTGCTAGGTAACACAGAGAAATTAAGGTGCAGTCCTTTACAGCCACAGAATAACTTCATTTAAGCTAAAACTGGATTTCACTCTTGAGTTGTTGTCCATTCACTTCTGTTGAACATTGTGGAGGTGCTCTAAATAAACTGCAGTCTAGACTGGTGTTTTTATTGTTTATCACATTCCTAGCTGAATTTATTCACATTTAAAGTGCACTCTTGATCAAAGCTGAAAAATTACCACAAGCATAAAAAGCAGTTTACATTCTAGAACCCAGCTAACATTCTAGAATTCAGCTTCTTTGGGAAAATCAGACAATATCAAAAATCTTTGAAGGTGTTTGATTGTCTATTAAAAAAATACTAAACATACTTAAAATAACGAATATATATTTTATTTTACAGTAATTACTTAGGGGATGCAATTTTCTATAAATTTGATGGTAATACTACCTTGAGAGAAGCATATATTAAGTTTTTCTGGGGAAATCCCAAGCTCAGCTAACTTTGCACGTCCATTCATTCTGGACTAGCTAGTTTTGAGATCTGCACCAGAGATGTAAGGTTCTGAAAATATGAAGGATTGTTGTTTCTCCAATCTTTCTTTTCAAAAGCATTCCTTAAATATCTGCCCAATGCAACAGAACTTCTACCAGTATATCTATCTGTGAAAATTTAGGATTATATGGGGTTTAAATTAGTTTTGGGTTTGATTTTTCCTGCAGGTATACATGGACCAGGAAATTTCTGAAATGGAAATTATGAAGAAAGTTTTATTGCAATAAGTCTGCTATGTACTTTATACTGCCTTTAATCCAGAAACACAGATGTGGATTTTGAACAGAGAACATATGAATCAGAAGTACATCTGCAAAGCAAGGTCCTAATTTCCAAAGGGTAAGGACAACACTCTATAATTTCTTTTGTTTCTGGCTTTCTCCTACATAAGATTTTGTGCAGTCAAAATTTGAGGATGCAAAACTGATGGCAAATCATAGTATGCCAGCCACCCAATCAAGACATTTTTATTTTACATTTAAAATATAGATTAAAAAATACCTTAGCAGTACCAATATCAGCTGCCCATGGACAATGATTATGATAATAATAACACGATCCAATGCAGTTTTAAATACAAGATTTGGATAACAGCTGATGCCCTACACCGTTGTCCTGCTTCTGGCCAGGACAAGGTTAATTTTTACAGTAGCAAGGAGGGGAATTGAGATTATTCTATACCATCTCATGTCATCTACTAGGGACGGAAGACGAGTTCCCTTCCATGAGGTGAGATGGCAAAAAGAGCAGTTGGATAATGGGAAGGGAGAACTTGCGTATGAATTGTTCATTTCTTGTACTTTCTTTTATTACTTTTGTTGCAAGTTACAGGACCCTCATAAAGTGACAGATTATTTGCAAGGCGAATGCTGTGGGAACTCCAGAGAGGAGCAACTCAGTACGGTGTACTGAGCCCTGGCCACAGTTCAATACTAGACTGCACTCTCAGGGGAAGAAGGAGGAAATTAAACAGGCACCATGGCCGCTCAAATTCAGCTGTGCTGGTAGCAGTGTCTCTATACAGAAGAAGAGGTCTAAGATCAAATCAATGTGCGCAGTGAGGAGTGAAGAGGAAGCAGGACCCCCTCACTGTAGGAGGAAGAGGCAAGGCCAGAGATAATCACCAGTCCCTATCCGTGAGTGAGCTGTGAAATATGTGAAAAGGTTTACACTGTCAATTGGGTGAGCCCCTACTGAACTTGGCTGCTCCAATGCTGGGTTATCACGGTCCATGATATGAAACTTGATAATAGTGAAGCCAAGAAGCAGGCATCTCTGTCCCAGAATGTGGGAAGAGGACAGAAATTCAACCTCTGAAGGTGACTGTGAACGGTATTCTCTCAAGGATGATCTAGTAGTGTGCCCAAGAAGGTGGAACACCACGGATAAACTGTTTCAGGTGACTACCCGACTCCAGAAATATGATGATCATCTTTTTTCTACTTACAAACCTGCACCTTTTCTGGGGAAGGACTGTTCAAAACAGCAGAGACATGAAAGGCTCGAGCAAGTAAGAGAGGAACTATTCCATGCTCCTCTACTATGGACCAGAGTCTGTACTATTGGGAGCAAGTACCCTCCTGCTCAAGAGAGAGGGTGCAAACTACAAGGTAACTTGTGGTTTTTTCTGTGTCACCACAGAGAGGATGTGGGGAAGTGAGATGGAAAACCCACCTCATGCATGGGTATGTGAGTTGAGAGGAGGAACAACCACCACTGGAAATTCAAGGACAAATGCCACTCCAGTTTCCAGTGAGCAAGTCATCAGAACAGAAAGGCTGATGTTACTTCCAGTCCCTTTGAAGGGACCTCCAGTTCATATTTACAAGAAGCGAGTAACCATGACCAGAGAGGCGCAGCCTTCAGCCAAGTGGAGGAAGGGGACAATCACCTTTGTCCAACTGTGTGGATCCACTGGCCTGGAACATCGGATCCATGAGAGTGTAAATCTTCAATTGACCCTGGAGCACAATGTAGCTGACACCGCCAAGATATGTAGGGGCAGAATGTATCTCTGTTTCTGGGATGACAATGGTAGCTGGACAGCTGACTGTAATGAAAATTGAAGTGACCCTGACTTGGAGCAAATGGCAAACATACCCCATTGTGACTGGCCCAGAGGCCCTGTGCTTCCTTTGCATGCATGATGTTGGTATTGGGTTTTTCAAGGACCCAGAAAGGCCATAGTTGGCTTTTGGGAGAGCTCCTGTGTAGACACAAGAAATAAAAGAGCTGAACACTTGCCTGGTCTCTCAGAGAATCCTTCTGTTGTGGCACTGCTGATGGTCAAAGAGCAAAAGATGCTGATTACTGCTACAACAATGTGCCGTCGACAATACTGCACAACCAGGACTCTGTAATTCTCGTCCATGAGATGATGTGTAGCGAGTTGGGGGTGGTCAGCAAGACTATTTAGGAGTCTCATACAGCCAGCATGTAAGTCCAGTGGACAGTGGAGACTGACAGTGGACTATTGTGGTCTGAAGGAAGTCACACCATCACCGAGCACTGCTGTGCCAGATATGCTGGAACTTCAGTATGAGCTGGAGTCCAGGACAGCAAAGTGGTGCCACCACTGACATTACAAAGGTGCTTTTTTCCATGCCTTTAGCAGCAGATTGCAGGCCAGAGTGCTTTCACCTGCAGGGGCATGTAATACTCCTGGAACTGACTTTCCCAGGTGTGGAAATGTAGGGGGATAGAACATAAGTAAATAAATGAAGTATAGAATGTAATCTTATCCCCTAAAGAGTTGCAGCTGAATCAAAACTCCTAATCTTTGGCTTTTGCTCCCAAAAGCCAAAGATTAGGAGCAGACATGATTTTAACAGGCCGCAGCTGTAGCCAGTAAGAGTGTTATAAAAGAGTAGATTGTTTGGCTAAGGGAACTGGAGTGAGTTGGCTACTGCGAGGACAAGGAAGAGTCAGTGCCTAGATGAGCTTCCTACAAGAAACATCAAGGAGGTATGAAACTCTAGCAATATGGAACCTTTGCACTGTACTGACAATAGAACTCTTGCACTATAATGACAACAAATAGTGACCCCAAAGCGATTCAGGACTAAACTATATTACCCCATGGATTCAGGAAACAGGACTCGGTTATATTATTCCATGGATTTGGGGAAACAGGATTTGACTATATGACCCCATGGATTTGGCGAAACAGGATTTGACTATATGTATTCCTATGGATTCAGGGAAACAGGATTCGACTATGTAACCCCATGGATTCAGGGAAACAGGATTTGACTATATGACCCTGTGGATTCGGGGGAAAAGGACTTGACTATATGACCCAGTGGATTCGGGAAAAAGGACTCAACTATATAAACCTGTGGATTCAGGGAAAAGGACTTGAATACTAAACTATTGGTAAAATATATTAATTGCAGATATTAATATTTGTTAAATATGAGTATAGAAGATTTTGAAGATAAATACTTTGTAAACTGAGAAAAGCTGCAAAACTGAACCAACACTCAGAAGTACATATATTCGTACTATAATACGTTGTTTGAACGTTTGTATAACTCTTAGTTCTAAATGAAATATATGAATATGTCATAATGGTAATTTATTTGAATGCTGCAACTCCATAATTAAAAGGGGGAATTGTAGGGGGATAAAACATAAACAAATAAGGTAAATAAATAAAGTAAATTAAAAATGTAATCTTATTCCCTAAGAGTTGCAGCTGAACCAATTACTAAAGGTTAGGAGCAGGCCTGATTTTAACAGACTGCAGCTGTAGCCAATAAGAGGAGTGTTATGAAAGAGTGGATTGGTTGGATGAGGGAACTGGAGTCAGTTGGCTGCTGCGAGGACAAGGAAGAGTCAGTGCTTAGAGGAGGTGCCTACAAGAGACATCAAGGAGGTACAAAACTCTAGCAATATGGAAACCTTGCAATGTACTGACAATAGAACTCTTGCGATATAATGGCAACATGGAAACACAGCCCCAGTATTTTCAATGGACTGATCCAGACTGCACTGGAAAAGGATGAGGCTCCAGAACACTTACCGTACATCAATGACATCATCATATGGGGGACATCTCCACCCCTTTTGAGAAAGGGAAAGAGATAATCCAAAACCTCCTAACCGCCGGTTGTGCCATAAAACAATGTAAGGTCAAGTAAGGAAACTGAGTTTTCAGAAGTCAAATGGCAAGATGGACACTGTCATTTTCCTATGGATGTGTTCAACAAAATTGTAGCCTTGTCCCCACCAACCAGCAAAAGGAAACACGGACTTCCTGTTATCCACTGTGGGGTTTTGGAGGATGAATATTCCAGATGACAATTGGATTGCAAATCCTCTCTATTGTGTGACCCAGAAGAATGATTTCAAGTGGCATCCTGAACAGCTGCAAATGTCTGAGCAAATCAAACAGGAGATTGTTCATGCAGTAGCCCTGGAGCCAGTCGGGACAGGGCAGGATACAAAATGTGCTCTATACTGCAGCTGAGGAGAGTGATCCTTCCTAGAGTCTCTGGCAAAAAGTATGCAGGGAGACTCAAGGACAGCCCCTAGGGTCTAGTACAAAAGATTTGAGGACTGCCGAAAAGGAGATCTTGGAAGTTTATGAAGAAACTCTGGGTGTTTCAGGAGTGATTGGTGCTGAAGCACAGCTCTTCCTACGACCCTAACTGCCAATGCTGGACTTGATGTTCACAGGGAATGTTCCTTCCACACATTATTCCAGTGTGGAATATGCAGGATTTGATTTGGAGTAACTGGATTGTGCTGATCACATAGCAAGCTTGTACAGGAACCCCCAATTGCCTAGGGATCTTGGAAGTCATCATGAACCAGCCTAAAAGCAAAACTACCAGAAAATTAAAAATGTTACACTCTCCTCCCTAATGATTCCTGCAATATTGCAGGGCTACACTGAAAATAAAAAGCTGCTGTATGGATCTTATGTGGCAAGTCACAGAAGCTATTGAGGGACAGGGTGGACCAAGTCAGGTTTCAGCAGAGCTGAAAGCCACCTAGCTTTCAGATAGACTGATGGAAAAGAGACCAACTGGTAAAACAGAAGTAAACCTGATGCCTTGGAGTGACTACCTGAAACAGAGGCTAGACAAGATTAGGAGAATAAAACAGGCTTGTGAATGCCCAATGTGTACCTATTGAAGGCCTTTATTTATTAAGGCCTTTAAGAGGTACACCTTAGGCAGTCACAAGCCTCTGAGAGGCTACACCCAGGGCGGGTGATGGCCACAAGTTTTTCAGACAATTATAAGTTTGGTCTATTTTCATATCAGGGGTTAATCCTCCAATTTCAGATTCAGGTAATGAAGTCATATACCCCCAGTTTGTGCTCCCCCCAACCCAGTTTGTCTATCCTTTTAGGGGCCTGAGACAGTAAAGGGGCCTTGAGTCCCAGGCCTAGAGAGGGATTGTTTAGTCTGAAGAAAATGGGAGAACAGTAGATGACAGGCTATGGGGTTATATACTGAAGCATGCAGGATCTTAAAAATACAAAAGCTAAATCCTAAGGCATCATTCTCTCTGTTAAGGTATCATTCCCCAGCCCAACTGGGCTGCTGAATTGTTGCCCAGGTAGAGAAGCTGGCTGTAAATGTATGTCATGTAGATGCACTTGTATCCAGGAGCTGGGCTACTGAAGAGCATTTGGAGAATGGACAGGTGAATTGGGCTGCCAAGAGTAAAGTGCCTCAGGTGGATCTGGACTGGCAGCATAAGGGTGAATTATTGCTGGTTGGTGGGCCCATGATGCCTCAGGCCAGCAGGGAAGAGATGTAACAATGCAGATGGGCTTGTGGCTTAACTATGGGGTGGATTTAATGATGGACACCATTTCCCAGCTGATCCATAACTGTGAAACATGCACTGTGATCAAGCACACCAAGCAGGCACAGCCCCTCTATTGAGTGGGTATCCTACTCCCTGTCATGCACCAGCCTCCGGGTAAAACCACTTAGAAAGCAATGGGTGGGAGGACCTTCAAGCACTGGGATCTATATTTGGTCACCTGGTTAGTTAACACTAGAGGCTTTACCAACAGAACTGGCCCAGTCGAATCAAAACCTCTATGTACTACTGAAGGGGATAAAAAGTCCTTATGGTGCACCAAAGGGATATGCTAGGGAAGAAAGTGGATTAGTCCTGCTTCCAATAAAGACAAGGACGTGGGTGCACTTTGTGGGTAATGCAGAGGGACAGGGAAACCCTGTGCAGCTCAAGGGGATTTGACTCTTGAGTAAGAGCAGTCTGTAATGTTTCATTGTGTAGTATTGCTTGATGAAAGACCCTGCAACTGTGTGTTACAACTGCCATGGACAATGAGTATAGATTGTGCCAGATACATCAATTTTGAGGCCTTGATGCAGCTTGGAACCAGCCCTCCAGCCCTGGAAGATATCTAGGACAGATAGAAATCATGGACTAAATGAACTCTGCAGCTATCTTGGAGGGACAGACACTGACTATGGAAATGATACCTATGCTTGTATGGGTATATATACATGCTTATGTGTGTGTATATATATATATATATATATATATATATAAATATATGTGTGTGTGTGTGTTTGTGTATGTGTGTATGTATGTATATAAATTTATGTCTTCAGTTGGAAGATATGGGATCTGGTCATGACATACATGTTATAGAAAATAGAGGTGGATGATTTTCTGATTCTGGTCAGGACATGGCTAATTTTTTGTGTAGTTCAGAGGGGGCATTGTTAGGACCTAGATGTTCTGTAGTGACTCATGTCATTTCCATGGACAAGGAACCCTTTTGGATCAGGTAGCATTGCAGGGAGAGTGGTTGGGTATTTAGGAATGAGAACTTGCATATGAATCATTTGCTTCTTGTACACTCTTATTAGTATTGTTGGTTTTACCATTTGTTTTCTTATCTCATTGATGTTTCCAGTAATTCTTTTCTCAGCCTGTGATCTTTATCTTTTGTGCCTCCAGTTTTCCTCTCCATCCCACTGTGGGGGGAGGGAAGAGTAAGCGAGCATGGCATAATTCAAAGCGGCTTCAGTAGGAATATTAAATTGGAGAATACCATTCCCAAACCATTACAATTAATCTAACGATGTACTTTTTTAGTCTGCTTCTTCTTTCTTCTAAACACTAAGGTTTAGAAAATTTTACAAGCCAAAACCTTGAGAAGTGAAATCAGTGTAGTTTAGGCTTAGAAATCAAATGTAGTTTGCACAAAAAATATTATCCTGGTTACCTTATGGATGGTGTCCATAAAGACACAAATATAAACCCATGAATACACATGTATCTATGGGTTTGTGAACATGGAAAATATTTTGAACTTAGTAGAAGAAGCAGCTGTGTACTTGCAGTTGTCAAAGTCCCCAGCTGTGCCTTCTGTGTAAGATCATGCAATGCTGTCTCCAGATTGTCAGGAGAACATATTAATTTTGTACCATTTTCTGTTCCCTTTACACTCTTTGTCATGAAAATGAGCGCGTATAATGAAGAGAACATGATAGGCATTAACATTCGATGATACTTCACTGTCAAAAATAGTGGTCACATAATGGAAGTGGCATGTTTATCCACTCTCGAGGCCAACATAGGCATGGAGAATTAAAAATGGCATGGCACTGCTATACTGCAATTTTTGAAAGGATTATATTTTATGCAAATATAAAAAACCATTTTGGTTGACTGTAAAATAGAAGTAGTGAACTGCCAACATTACAAAATTAATTCCAAATTTCCAAATCTTTAATTCCTCCAAATTTCAGAAATTACAAAATTTTTTTTTCTTGAAATAGCTTTGTCCATGTAGGACTGCTAGAATCATTGGAGGGACTTATGTGGCTCAAATACAAGCCTCTTCAAAAACTCATTTCAAATCCCATTTGTGGCAAGTTAGTTCTAGCCCACTATTTTAGCAACATCCTATTTTGTTGTTGCTGTTTCTGAAACCCAGCCTTCTGCGTGCCATCCTCTAACCCACAGGATATTTTGCAGCTAGGCAAAGGACTGGAGTGAAAAGAAAATGCTGAGCAACACAAACACTCTCATTATTTGGCTATCTGAATTCAGCTACATAATTTTCAGCTGATTTTGCATGGTTGAACATGTAAATCAAGCACCATGACTGCTGCCAACTTCTGTAATAGCAGCTGCTCTACCTGGCCTGTAGACCACTGCCTCCTGTTTCCAAGCACAAGTCAGAGGTGTACAAGTTTCTTCCAATCCACCTCCTGAGCTCCTGAGGAGCCAAAAGAAAACACCATTGTGTCAGTGATGTGACTGGATCATGCAGCTGTGAAACACAGCATAATTTCCTCATAATACTATACAGTTTAAAACAAACAAAAAAACCAACAAAAAACTCCTCAAGCCTCATTGCTCTGGATCTAGGCCAGGATTTTGTGTAAGAAGAGATGATCTGATTGCTCTCAATATGTCCCCAGATCTTCAAGGAGAGATTAATGCCTTGATGTCCATTCACAAGATGGTCATGAGGGCACTTTAACCACGCTGCTTTTGCACATTAAGATTATAGGAAAATAAAATAATTTATCTATCCTGCTGCACTAGGAATCAAAAAAAAACCCCAAAACCCTGTAGTAGTAAGACAGGGATGCCTTCAAGGCTTAGACTGGGAGAGAATTCAATGCAAAAATAAGCTTGATTATATCAAATAGATATTTCTTCACAGTCTGAGCAAAGAATCAGTGATTTCCCAGTATATTATCACAGTGATGAATGTCCACATACTAGAGGTCTCTCCTTACTTTGGAGGTACTATGTTCTTCTACTAATCTTCCTCATCTATTTGGCTGGAAATGTAAGGGGGCAAACACAACCAAGAAGGATCTCCTGAAGCATCATATCCACCTTCTACCTCAGGAAGGTACAACATGTAACATTTTCATATGCTGAACAGCTGCCAAACTCCTGAGTTAGAAAGGGCAAGAATACCAATAAAACAATATCTACCTAATGGTGGACAGCATTGTCAAGATCACTGGTCATAAAGTAATGGGTTTTATCAACAGCTTACGGTAAATCTCTCTTATGCTCCTCCACTTTATTACCTTTTCCTAGATCATTATGCTTCCTCGGTATTCTTCTGAAATGGTATTCTAGGAAGTTCAAAATTATTCTGATAAAAAATATTTGTTTCTTCCTTATTTATTTAGCTAAGACCCATCTAAATCCCTGATCCTTCTTATCAAGACTGTGTGTATATTGCAGTGCCCATAGGAGCATTTTCAGTTTTGATAGACATGACGTATTTAAGTTCGGACCAAACAACATAGCATTAGGAAAGTAATCTTTTTATTCTCACCTCCTGAGTTGAAGCAGCACTAACCATCTTGTGTTATAGAAAATAAAGTATTTTCAACAGCCTTATTGTACCTGGAAGTCCAAAACAACAAATATTACAGGATGTCAGCTGAGTTCTCTCTCAGTACTTGCAATATTACTTATGCAGCTGAACAGAGTGAATCATCAGATGACTCAATCTCCAAAACACCATTATAACAGTAAATAAATAAAGCCCTTCCCTCACACTAAGGAATTGCATTCATTCAGACAGCCTTACTGAAAAACATGATTGAGAGTAATTTGAAAAGAAATAAATGCAATTTGAATTTTTAAAAAACTCATCAGTGCTGCTATGGTTCCCATGAATAAACAGATCTGATTTGTTAAGTTTCTTTAACCTTCAAAGCTGATTAGGGAATAATTTTTGTTGCTGCTGTTGCACAAATGGATGGATACATTTTCCAGCAAGTTTTGGAGACGGCTGGAAGCAGGTACAATTAATTCAGTACATATAATTTACTGCATCCTTGCTTCTTTCACAGAAATCCTTGCCAACTGATCCCCGGCAGAAGATTGGCTTAGTTCTGCAAGCAGCTGCTCAACTTCCCACTTTGCTGGAGGTAAGATGTCACAGTAAAGCAGCTGCTGAAAGAGTGGGAGGGAGACACCAGTGAGCAGAAACAATTGTGTTGATAAAAAAAAAAAAAAAATTAAAAAAGGAGAAAAACACAGGAGTGGCAATCTTTGTTCTAACAGATTGGGCTATACTAAAGCTATTCCTTTAGAAGAAACAGTGTGACCACAAGTTAGCCTTGAAATATGTGAGCTCTTGGAAACTTACACTACTCAGAAAACCAAGATAAAACCTATTTACCAATGATATATTATTCTACTGATAATGAGTTCTGTGATCAAATTTGACATACTCAGAGATCTGAGGTTCATGAAGATTCAGTGCAGATTTAATCTTATCTGCTTCTGCCTTAAATGCATTAAGCCTGTCTTGTGAGAGATAATAATTATTTACGTCAATATTGGTAGAAATAAGAGTTCTTAGGCTCAAACACAAATTAAATAGAAGTGGAGAGAACTAAGAAAAAAACCCTGGAATTCCAAAAGTCAATAAATAAATTAAGAAAACAATATTTGGTGTAGCAGTAATCTGCTGAGATCAATGGTACTCTATTTAAATATCTATCCTCATAATTTTACTTGCATAATTAGGCATGACTCAAATAAGTCAAGGTAAATTGCCAGTTATCACATGTAATTAACTGGTTTTTAGAAGATTTTAAAGCTGTGGGTTTTTCAAATATGGTCAAAGCTGGAATTAATCTAGAGGTTGTTATGTGACAGTGACATTGCCCTTTGGTTAAGCATTTTAGAGTACTCCAGAATAATCACTCTGATATTTCAGGTGTAAAATTAAAAAAAAACCAAAACGACAAACCAAAAAACAAAACACCAAAATGCCCACAATGCTGAACTCTTATGGAGGACATAACAAAATTATAACACTTTAAAGCTGTGAGATTGACTAAGGAACTTTTTTAAAAAAGAACTCTAATATGCTCCTCTAATAACACAAATTCAGGAAAGCAGACTTTTAAGAAAAGTCCCATCTTTACAAATGCTGATAATACAAAGAAGATAGCAAACCAATTCTATTGGTTTGGAGTTATTGGTATTCAGGCAGGAGGACAAAGTATATTCCTGCAGTGGAAGAAATCAGTGTAAACAAAATACCTGTACTGAAAGTAAAAATTCAATATAATATGTGACCCAAAGGCATACAAAAGTATAATGTGTGACACAAAGGCATAATATGTGACACAAAGCACACAAACATGGGGCATTTTAAGGTATGAATGTTGTATAAGTACAGGCTATTATATACAATAATGTTGACAGTCTCAGTACCCTGATTCTCCACTTGTTAAAAGGAAAATTAAAAAATAATTAATCATAAATAATAATAAATTAGTACATACATTTAAATTGTATTCCTCTTCTTCTATGCTACAAAGATTGTAGGCCTTAGAACTTCTTCATTGTTTTTTGGCCTTGCCTGTTTTTTGTCCTTTTTTATCCTAATTAAAACTATTGTTTTGGTTATTTGTTGCCTGAGGCAGGTTTAACTGAACCCAGATTTTTCTAGTGTAAAGGAAGTCCATAATATCTGTAAAGACTAGAAGAAACAACACACCCACCAAATCTAAACTGGCACAACTAGGTGGCATGCATATGTATAGTATCTGCATTTTCATTGAAGTGTTTATCTCTCTTTTCTGCCTGATTGCTTTTGCCACAAGCTTAAACTGTTTTTCTTTGTTCACCCACTCTGCATTCTTATAGCATTCATAGGTTTTTTCCTTTTAATTTTATTTCTTGTTTTTAGTCTTAAGAGACATTCATACCCCACGCTGATAATTCTTTATCAACATTATCTTCATTGAAACATACATCAAAGAAAGAATGTGTAGGTTTGGATATTGAATAAAAAATAATCTACATTTTTTCACTAATAAACTGAGCTACCTTGTCCTCCAACCTCTCTCAAGCTTTGTCACAATCCAACAAAATAATAAAAGGAGAAATTGTTCTCAGCTTATTTAGTAGCCACTCAATTTCTTAGGCAAAAACTCTTGATATACAATAGTTAAGGTGTAGGTGCATATTGGTCAGACTAATCTGCTGTTAGTGTGGCAAGCCCTTGAACCTTTCTTATGAAAAACTAATCAATGAGAACTTTGACCTATTTTAAATCTTTCCTAGCTTTTCTTTTTTTTTTTTTTATACTCCACTTACAGTCAGCATGAAGCTCTACTCCCCTTTAACTAGCCATATTGAACAAAGAAAGCATCTGCCTCATTCTTTTCCCCTACTGTGCCATTTTACACAGTAGAACTTAATTACAACTGATTTTCTAAAGCTCATGTGCAAAAACCACAGCAGAATTGTGAGCAGAACTCAGATTTCCCCGCCTTGCTTTCATCTTTCCATAAACTCCTGTTTTCCTTGAACTGCTCCAGTGTGCAGTTGGATTAACTGAGCCTGCCATGACCATGCTCAGGTAGCTTTCCCTTTGAAAGGAAATAGTTGGTCAGAAAACATGAGAATTTCAGCAGTGAACACAAACTCAGCTGCTTCCAGGCCAAGCTTTGGTTCCCTTTCATGCCTTGGCCCCTGGACCATGCTGATGCAGCTGTGTGAGACCTCTCAGTAAATCACATTGATGAAATGACCCCAAATTACCCCTCCAAAATATTTATTTTGTTTTACCTGGCTCATTTAAATAGTGTGATTTCTAGTATGAGGTCATCCATGTCATCCCCTGTGGCATAGGAATATATATGAATGACGGTGGAGTGACAAGGTCCTTTCCCAGATTTGCCACTGCAGGCCACAAAAATTATATAGTTGCTAATCATTCCTCTAAAGAGTTTTCTGTGTTGTAGCTTTGCTGCTATGTCTGGTCCCAAAGAGTAATTTTTTTCTGCTTTTATTGCTCCTTAATGACATCAGATTTTTGTCAGGCAAAGGCAGGAAAGCTGACTGGTCTTTTTCCATTTGCATTTATGAGAAAGACATCAACAACTCCTTGAAATTTGTTGCACACAAATCAAAATAAGAATTAAAGATAAGCATAAAGCAGAAGCTTCTAGTCCTTTTTCTGGTTAGAGCACCTTCCAGTCTCTGTTGAATCAACCCTGTAGGAATAAACAAAGGGAAAACAAAGTAGTCTTGGCCGAACAAGAGACTCACACTTCAAAAAAAGAAAAATAAAAAGAGAAGAAATGAAAAAAGTCAACAGACCTTTTGAACTCCCAAGAGGATGCAAACCTGGTTTGATTTAACATTTTAGATAGCACGCATCTTAATAATTTACCTAATTCCCAGTGACCAACTGATATCTATTCATAAGGGTTTTGTTTGAGTTGTTGGTCTTGGCAGGTACTTGGCAAAGAGTGGGTGATTTGAATTGCACTGTATGTAGAAATTCTGAATTAATGCTAATTTATTATCCATGTGATCATGTGATAATCAATAGTATAGCAGTATTTGTTAGTCCTGACACTAATTTTCCTTCTTCCAAAACCTTGCTTTGTATAAATTGACAACAAAACAAGAATAAATTGATCAATTTATTTTTATTGATCCATAAAATTGATGACAAAACAAGAATATTTTCTACTATGAAGACATCAAATTTCCTTTGTGTATACAAAGGAACAAACCAACTTAACAAATGACCAACGCCAATAACCCCAAATACAAATTTAAAAAAAAATTGTCATTATTTGGCATAACATTTGTAGTAGAAACATTACAAGATATTGTAGGTAGAATATTTAAGCTTGTATTGCCACGTGCCACTGTGGAGTACAATTTGCTAACATTAATTCTTTCTTCCCATTTTTATTTCTATTGTCATCAGAAAAACTCAAAGCCCTTTCAACAGCCAAGTGTCTAACAGGTGTAACTGATGAAAACAAAGCCTTGGAACTCTATGATGGCTGTTGATTCTGAAACTGCAGAAATGTTAAAACCCCAAGGTAATGTATGGATAACCAAAAAATAGGTCCCAGGTCAACAAAGCTCAAGTTATGCAAACAACCACTGGGCTAGTTCTCTTCCCATTAGTGTGCAAAATAAAGAAGTGAAAAAGTAGGGAAGTTGGATCCATGGGCCACTATAGCACATTGTGTCTCTTGCAAGTAGAAAGCCCAAGATGGAAAACCAGGTCAGTTTTTTGCCCTGTTTGCCATTTAAATGATGAACATTGAGGCTGTTTTTGGTGAAAGAAAGAGAAAAAAAAATCACTGTGAAAACACACACTGTGTAATAATCTACAGAGAAAATGGAACATATTAATGAATCTTGTCTAATGATCCACTATATATGATGTTTTTATCATCTTAGGCAATGCATTTGAATGTAGTGCACCTGAGCAAAGCTTCTTTTCTCCTGTGTGCTCTACAACTGCTAGACTCTTTTTGAACGAATTCAAATTGTGTGAAAAGTTCCTGATTGACAGCTCTGGAGAATATATTTATCCACAGACCAGGTAGAGCCTAGAAATTTATCCACAGACCAGGTAGAGCCTAGAGAGCAGAAATGAAAACGTATTCCCACCTCTACCCTGACCTTTAGGTGTAGGTGAGGAGCAAGTTGTTTTGTGTTTGGTTCAAGTTCCATCATCTAAGGATGATTTTATTGATTGCATTTTTTCCTTTGTTTATTTTATTTTTTTAAACAATCATGTTACTTCAGAAAAACAAGAAGTATGCTACTGAGAGAAAGGATTTGTCCGAGTCAGACCAAATCATTGCTTCTCCCCCTTTTTAAAGTAAGTGCTTCCTCATTCATTCGGTCAAATTTAGCTCCTCAGGGTAACCCTCTCATGATTAAGCTGAGGTAGAAACTTCACTTGATTGTGAAGAAATTGCCAATAAGTTATTGTTGCTACTGCAGGTCCTATGTGGAAACAGAAGACGATCTCTTAAAAGAGCAATTAATGTCCCAAGGAAGTAAAGTCAGCTCCATCACTGGTACGAAAAAGTTCTCTTTTCCTCTTTTTTCCCCTCTTTTTTCCTTCTATTTTAATTTTTCTGAAGCGCTGTCTTGCCTTCTTTTTTTTTTTTTTTCTTTCATGCTGATCTTGATTCTTCCAGTTAATATAAAACAGTTTCCTCTCCAAAGCAAAGTAAATGTTTTCATAAACTATTTTTCTCAGCTCCCCTTATCAAGTCTTTACTAATAAAATGCTGGTAACTAGAAAGGAAAAGCAGATGTATATAGTATCCTGGGAAAAGTAAAAAATGTTTGGATGGGAAATGCTACACAAAAAGTTAAATTCAATTCCCAAATTAAAAAACTGAGGTTTTGTCTACTGTGAAGGCTTAATACACAAGAAGCTCTTGAAAAAACAACAACATAAAATGCATGTTTTAAATGGATAAGTGTATTTAAGTCACATGAAAAAAGCAGAATCTTGAAAGGTTGCACTAGAGATGAGATATATATTAAAAAGTACAGTATAGTAATGACCCTTGATTATAAAACAAAAGCTTTTACAGATGCAAAGACTGTACTGTACATTGCTATCAGACATACTCATGATAATTTCATGAGTAAAGCACAAAGAAATCTTTTGTTGCTTGGGGTTTTTTTGTTTCTTCAAATTGCAAATTTATCATCTGCAATTGATCATAGAATGCCACTGTACTGGAAATACAGAGGTAGCAAATAAAATTCTATTAAATGGGAAAGTGGTGTCCAGGAATTACAGTGCTTCACATTATTTTACAGCCATTTACATTCAATTAATTTTCCTTTCTTTTTTTTTCTCAGCACTGTAGAAAATGTTGTTTTATTCAGGTTCTTACGCAACTTTAAAAATAATTTTAACCCACGGTATTGTTCTCACATGCTCCTAACTAACTCTACACCAGAAGTTCTTATTGCAACATCAATTACAGTACAAGTGAGAAACTTGTGAGGCTCTAGATAAAAAAGGAAACCTGTACTGTAAACATAATGCAAAATACTTTCTTGTTTGTTTGCGTGTTTAATAACAGGAAGGTGAACAGCTCTACTGAGCTATTACTTTGAACCCTAATGAAAACATACTATTGTATTTAGCATTTATTCTAGGTTTATAGAAGTGTATGGAACTGTCCTGTTCTGGTCAGGACAGGGTGTTTCCAGAAGGTGTCATGGCTGGGACCCAGAAGTTCTTTTATACCACCTCCCATCATTGCTGGGAGCAGGGGAAAAGGATTCTCTTCTTGGGAGAAGGGGCTTCTTCTGGTCAAGAAAATGTGGTGGAGGCAGCCATCTGGTATGGTTGGGGATTTTCTGCATGTATAATTTCTTTTCTTCTACCCTCTGTCTTTAGTATTGTTGCTATTGTTCATTTTCTTATCACATTGTTCTTTGCAGTAAATTGCTTTTATCTCTTGCCTTTTTTGCCTCCAATTTTCTGTAGTCCACTGCAGGGAGAAGAAGGGGGGAAGAGGGAGGTGAGAGAGTGATTTGTGGTTTAGAGAGTCTCTGTGGGGGCACTGAACTGGGGACTACCATTCCTGAAACTTGATCTTAATATAGTATTGACTACTAGAAACTAAGGGACCTGTTTCTCTTCCTCTAACATAGACCAATGCAAAGAAAAATACAGTAAAATCAATATCTGCAAAGCATTTCTTCAATATGTGTATGGATTGCTATATGCAAGTTTGGCTTACTTTGGGCTCCTCCCCTCCTATGGACAAACTTTCAACACTAGAAGACAACAGTTTGAAGATAGAAATGGAGATCCTATGGAAAATATGCTGTAATCACTGAAAATTTTATCACTGAATGCACTAAGGTGAAAGAAGGATATTTTATGTCACAATTTAGATTCTTAAATCAGAAAGTGTCACAAACTGAGTCAGCTCAGATTTTCTTATTCTTGTAGCTGTAATTAACACTATGCCTTCCTCAGGAAAGCTCATTTTTTAGTGCAAAATTTTCTGTTTGGACAAGCTGAATGTATTGTGGACTTCCAGATATGCAGTATCTTCCTTGCAGTTACTGGCTGTCAGACACATGGAAGTCGTTTTGGCAGCATGTGCTCTGGTGAACTGCTCAGTGCTGGCCCAGCCAGTCTGCTTTTGCCTAGGCAGCACTGAATTTTGATGCTGCAAGCACATATAGTCACAAAAACATGTAATCATGGTACACTGTAGTGAAGGCCTTGTCTTTGTAAGCATATCCAGTGTTTCCTGAAAGTATTGAAGTGACAACACTTCATAAGGTACGTGTGCTACCCAACTAACAGTGGAATCTTCAGATATCTGTAAAAATTTTTACCAGTGTGTCATGGTTTGAGCCTGGCACAGAGCCAGTGCCCCCCATGAAAATGCCTCACCCTGGTGTCTGCTGTGAGATGTGACCAGGAATAAGCAAAACAGGCTCTAACTTAAACATAAAGACCACTTTATTACTTAAACTACAGGAAAATAGGGAGGGACTATAAGAAAAAAAAAAGAAAAGAATTGAAAACCTTACAAAAAAACCATTTTCCCCCTCCCCCACCACCTGACTTTCCCAATCCAATACATTCTCCCAAAACAACTGCCCAGCCCGGCACGACACTTTAGTATACTCAAACATCAGTTCATGAAGAGGAAAGGAGTCCTTCTCGTTCCATAGGCTTCTCGTGGAAACACACTGAAAACCTCGTGTGCTTCCCTGTCACTTCGGCACCGCCCGGAAAGTCCATTTGCCGCTTGTGACGTCTTCCTTCCATGCTCAGTGCTCTCACCACCGAGACATGGCCAGAGCTGCTTTTAGGGTTGTCTTTCAAGGATGCCTTGTCTCACTCCAAAAAGGCACAGTCTCTGCTTTTGGGACATCTGTCCCCCCCATATTTTTCCAACCCCCTGGGGCCGGGGGGTCCTCACAAAGAACCTTCCTGGTTTTGAGGCACTGCCTCCCCCTAAATGCAGTCTGTGTCACAGGAACAACTGAGTCCATAGCCACGAGAAAAGTCCAGCCAAAAGGCCACTCCAAATCATCTCTCCCCATCCAATCATCTCCACATCTCCGGGCCAGGTCCTTATCTTATCTCATCTCTCATCTCCCTTCTTATTCAGCTTCGAGGAGGATTAGCATTTTGTAAGGCCCCAATCATGCAAGAAAGGGTCAAAAGTTTTCAGTCTCTGTCTGTCGGTCCCGGAACGACTCCCACGCACGCTGCCCACACGCTGCCGCTGCGGCCGGGCAGTCTCCCTCCTTCTCCTCCTGGCTGGCTGCTCTCCTGGGGGGGGGAGGGGGGGGAGAGGGGGGGGCTGGCTGCCCGAGGGCTGACTCTCTGGGACCTTCCACCCTTCCATCCTCGAAGCCCCCCCGAAGCCCCCTCAACCCCATCTCTGTCCAGGCCCCGGGGCCTACCACGTGGCTGGCCCCTCCCCCGCCCAGCAGCAGCGGGCCGGACGGGGGAGAGATCTGACCTCTTCGCCCGACGATGTCCAAAAGAGGAAGTGCCAGGGCAGTGCCTTGCTTTTAACCCCTGTGTATTCTCGGAGGTGTGTCCAAACCCCACTGGCCACACCGGACGCCAGTCTCAAACCCAAAACCTTCATTGGTTTGACCACAGCTTCCCAGAATTCCCACTCCTTCCTGGTCAAACCATGACACAGTGAGATTCACAGCTTGAATGGGAGGACATCTGAGGCATCAGTAATGACATTTATTCCATCAATAGTTCTCTAACTATCTCTCTGCTCTTTCTGCTCTTTCCTAACCCATTCATATGAGACACTACTTTTATTGGCAGTTATAAATGTATATGCTTCAAAATAAGTATCAGTTGAAACTGAGATGGGCTTCCAATATTGCCACATTTCAGGATCTGTGAAAATTTTTCTAATAGTGTCTAGTGCTTATTTATGTATAATATATGGTGCAGTTGTTACTTGAGCAAAAAGGGTATCACTGACTATCTCCTAGACTGATGCTAAAATACCAGGTAGTCTTGCTGGAGTAAGATGATGTGACACTCAAAACAACTTCCCCCTTTAATCTTTCTCTGTTCTTGTCTGCCCACATAGCAGGAACCATGGAGCATGATTGCTTACACATTATAAAAGAAGGGCATTCCTGCAGACCTAGCTTAGGAGACAGCCCCTTGGAAGACCTGATTGGCAATTGTTTACTGATGGGAGCTTTGAAAAAGATGGGAAACAGCTACCTGGATATGAAGTGACTACACACCATGAGATAATATTATTGGGCACATGTCCCTCTGGTATTTGGGCTCAGAAAGCAGAACTAATTGCACTCATTCAAGCTTTGGAATTGAATAAAGGAAAACATGGTAACATTTGGACTGATTCAAAATACTCTTTTGGAATGGCACATATACATCAAGCCATCTAGAAAGAAAGAGTCCTTTTGACATCTCCAGGCGCATTGATCAAAAATGAAAAATAGTCCTTGGATTCACTTGAAAGTATCCAGAAACCAGCAGAAGTTACTGTCATGCATTACAGAGCAGTTGAAGCAGTAAGAGCAAACCAGAATTGGGGAATCATTTAGCTGATAAGAGAGCCAAAGAGGCTGCAGAAAAAGGCACATTAGAAAACAAAGTTTTATCTTTAATACCCTTACCAGAGTTACTTCTCCCAGTAGAAAAAACCAAAGTAGGGTGCTAAGGACTGTCAATTAATGTCAGTCTTAGGAGCAAAATTTAGTCCACAAGTCTGGGCAGTTACCTTAACTGGGCAAATAGTAGTCCCTGAACAGATCCTTCATGAAATAGTGGATTGTGAACTCAAAGCCACTTATTGGAGTACTGAGAAACTTTTGAAACATTTGCAAAATCTATCTAAAAGTGGATCTGTAAGTACTCAGATTGTACAATCAGGAATCCAAAAATTGATAGTTTGTGAAAGGATCAACCCTAACATAGCTAGCAAAGTAGTTGTAGGAGCCATAAAATCTGGAAAACTTCAAATGAATACAGGCAAATTGATTTTACTGAATTGTTTTCAAAAGGGCTTTGCAAATAGCTTCTAGTTCTGATGGATACCTTTTTCGTGTGACCTAGCCTTCCTTTGTTGCACCAACCAGGCTAGGGAAGTGATTAAAATACTTGAATCAAGTAATTCCTAGATTCAGGGTACCTCTGGGATGTCATCAGACAGAGATTCCCATTTTATTGTAGAAGTGATACTACTGACTAGGAAAGCATTGGAAATAGCTTACGATCTTCATACTCATAGGCCCTAAGCTAGTGGCAGATTAGAGAGCTGAATTACATAATCAAATTGCAGTTGTGTAAAATATATCAGGAAGCCTCCTTAACATGGGTCCAAGCCTTGCCTGTTGCTCTATTTTGAATTCCAATTCAGCTGCCAGGAACCAGCCAAATAATCCTCTGTGAGCTGCTGTATGGTCAGTCCTACCAAGTACCTCACATTCCAGGAAACACACATTGAAGGGGTCAATTTGAATAATTACCTCATTTCTCTTAGCGCAACTTTACAGAATTTTCTGTGAGCAGTGGTGCTTAGTGAGCAGTCTTATGGGACTGGAAATGTCAGTGCATGAGTTCTTACCAGGAGATTGAGTCTACTTGAAAGCCTGGGAAACTACTTTTCTTCAGCCAAAGTGTATTTTGTGCTGTATTGTACAGTACAATAGTACTGTACCAAGTACTATTGAGAACTTTTACTGCATTGAAACTGAATGGAAGAAAATCATGGATACATTATTCCAGAATTAAAAGGCCAGAAGCCACTCAAGCAATCAAACAGCTCTCTGAGAAAAACCCAAGATGCTTAAGTCTTGTTTTTTTCTATCAAAGGGGTAGAGCGTCTACAGATGTCCAGGAAATCTGGAAACAAACACAAATTTGACAATGCACAGCTCAAGATGACACTTCTTGGGGATCTGAAGAAATCTGGATCAAACGTACTTCATGGTTACCCAGCTGGACTTTAATACATGTTTGTAATATTCACATATAATAATAACAAACAATAATAATTGCTCTGTGTGTTTTAGTTTACATTGTGATTCAGCTGTTGTAATGTCATACACATAAAATGAAATACAGATATTAGACCAGCTCCCTTAAGGAATTTAGTCTCCAGAGAAGGGGAGACTTGATAGGAGCAGTGGATCAGAACAAGATTTTACTCTCATAAGGACAGTCAGACAAAACAATTCAGCTCTGCAAGGCTGACAAAACAGAAGTTATACAAACCAACAACACTGTGCTAACTCAAAAGCTGGGTATGAGGAAAAGCCACTTAAAAAGGACACCGGACATTAAAGACACCAAAAAAGACCTGAGAAGGGCCACATAAGGACTTTGACTAGGGGTGTGGTTTGTAAAATACAGTAATAAATATAAATCGAGTAATCAGGGTTAGCTGATGAATGTGTAATCAGTGTGTATGATAAAAACTATACCCAATGCTTGGGGCACCCAATTAGAGGAGGGATCCTCTGGGTGACAAGTGCACCATAATAAAGAATATCTGCTTTCTAATACTCAAAACCATGTTAGAAACTTTCTGTCCAGCCAGTTCCAGTATTGTTTAGATATTATACTTTCAAACTAAACTAAGAATAATTTCAAAAAGAAGAAAAGCACTTGGGAAATACAACAGCGCATGACAGTGAGTGGCAGCTGTAAATATTTAGATGTACACTAGAAAAAAGGTACTCGATGATGGGTGGTTTCAGATTTTCACAGTAAGGTAATCTAAGTAACCCACACTTGCTTTACTCTCCTCTTTATATCAACCTATGAAACTCTGTGCAGCTGAAATGAAAAGGTCTGATTACTCTTTGAGTCCTTGTAGATCTTCAGTGTCTGAAAAATAAACCAACCAAAATTGCATTATGTTTCTAAAAATTATATGTTAATGCACATAATGATACTAACAAATGTTGTCATAAATGGATGGCACTGACCCAAACTGTCATGAAGGATAAGCTGCAAAATTAGCATCATGATCCAAGGTAAAGAAGGAGACTGAAGACCTTGTTACAACTTTCAGGGTATGCCATTTACATAGTCGATGCATTAGGAGAAGATGCTGAAGGTCACCAGATCTTCATCCTTCTAAATTACAGGTTAGATAATAAATGATCCCGTAACTCTAACTGTAGGAAAACACTGTTTCTGTAGACTCATTAAATAAATAAAAATTTCTGGGGACACTTCAGAACTAGTTATAAATGCAAAATTCAGGAGCTGTTAAAGTTAAATAACAAAATTGCAGAAAGCATCTAAATTTAATATAATATATTCTGTTACAAGAGGGAAATACCCAGATTTTAATACAGGAATTTGACTTCTCTCACTGTTGCAAACTGGCACATATATAGCAAAAAGTTTATTTTCAGAAATACGTATCTGAGGTGTTGGAAAAATATGTACTTTGTGTTTGATATTGAAACTAGAAATTAAAGAGTTAGTAATAATGTGAAATGCCATGCTTACATTCAAGTTTGCTATGAAGACAATATTAAATAACTTCTTAATGATAAAAATTACTTTAACTAGATTTCTAGATCATTTTCTAATAGCCTATGACTAATTGTGAAATTTACCATTTTGCCATGACTAATGTGTGAAATCTGTCATCTTTCCTCATGATTTACACAAGGTCCTAATAAGAAGAACACAAAGTTGGTAATATGACATGAATAGTAATTTTGATTGTACTTGCTCACGGTATTAGGAGAGAGGAGACATGTTTTTCATTAGACTATGTTAGATACATTGGTGTCCTTACAATATCATCACTGGAGTCTATCAGAAATTTCCTTTACTGATATGACCAACCACATCCTTGTCTATTACTCAAAAATTGTATCAATGGATGTAAGTAATGATATAACAAAGGAAAAAAAAAAACCAACCTTCTGGAAGTGATTAGCCAATGAGTTTATCCTCCTGTAGTTAGATCTTAATAGATAAAACCTTCCACAAAACAGGAAGATTTACATAATCTAGCTCATTATATACATTACTTAGAAGGAACTATTTCTTTCCAAATGCCTACATTTTGTAGGAAATCCTTGAGAGTAGGAATCTGGTAACTTCTTTTATGTATTTTTGACAATTACAGCCTGGTAAAAGCAGAGATGGCAAATTAAATTTGCAAACTACCTTAAAATTACCTGGCCTATCAGAAGCCCTTTTGATGGTAGTTGTGGGAAGGTTGCTAAAACTCCAGATTTTCTGATTTTAAATACTGAATGTGTTTTGAAACACATTTCTGTCATGATCTGCAGAGAGAGAGAAAATATGTCCCTATATCTGAAAACATTGCATGTTGATATGGAAAATTGCGAGGTCTTAAAGGACTTATGAATATTCCCCAATCACATGGAAATCAGCATTTGAAAAACCTACTGTGATCTCCCCTTTTTCTATGATAAAGGAGGAGTCTGCAGGAGAAGGATTTGTCACCAGTAGAAGGTCAGCAGCATCTACTGAAAACATGTCAACATGTTTATTTTGTACAAACAAACAAAACAAAATTCAGACACAAATAAATAAAAATATACATATTTTTAAATGTGACAGTGTACCAAGGGCTTTTTAAAAAGAGTATAGAAGAATTTTCCAGAGGCACAATTTAAGACTCATTTTCTTTAAGAGGAACTAAGATTTTGGCTCTCAGCAGTGTTTGATAGTGCTTTTATGTAGATATTAATAATTATACACAGAGACACTGTATACAAGTAACACAATGAAGTAAACTCATCCAGCTTTACCAGACAGTGAAATACCTCAGAAATGTAATTAAAATTAATGCTAAAGGACATACAGATTTGTTAGACAGGAAGAAACTGCTTGTCCCGAAAAGACTATTTGCTGCATTGTCATTGCACCCTTCAGTGTCCTCCCTTTGCATAAAAACATCAAGATACCTCTTGCATTTATTTATAATACTTGCTGTGATGGTACAATTTGGAAATTCACCTCATATATTTCAACAATGACATTATTAAAAAATTCTCCCTGAATTCCCAGCTTTTACAACAAAATTTCCAGTATGTTATCCTGGGTCTTCTTTATCGGCCTCTACTGTAAAAAACTGGATATCACTGGTTTTTTTTCACCTAAAAAAATGCCTTCATTTCTCTCCCCCCTCCATATTATCTTCTCAGCATTTTATCTTCACTGAAAAGAACATGTTTCTCATGATAAAGCTTTCATGATCTTGTCACAATTTTCTTAAAGCAAGAAATCATTTCAGTTGTCCCCTAAAGCAGCATCTTTAAGGTAAGGAGGAAAGATGCTAAAACCTCAATGTTTTATACATAGCTGTTACTGATCTGTCCTGAATCCTCAGTTGGTGACACCTCTCAGAACTACTTTTACCAACTCATTGTTTAGCCATAGATGAGAGATTTATTATAGTTATTTTCACAATTTGTGTTAAATCCTTTGTACTCTTTAAACCAAAATTTTTCTTTCATATGTTTGATTTTGACTCATTAGCCAGATATTATTTCACTTTTATAGTTTAAGCCCCTCACCTTCTACTTTCTTAGCTTTAGAAATATGATTCAGTACTTGTGAGGGTTTTGTGCTCTTTTCCTGTATATTTTATATTCTTATTTATTTGATTTACTTGACTTCTCCACAGCAGGAACTGTGTAGATGTTGTTTAAGAATGGCTACTGGAAGATGAGTCTATACAGACATGTGAATAGATCACTGCTAGTGAAAAATGAACAAATGAGTCAGCTGGATTCACTGTAGGGAACATGTAAGAAATTTTATGTAAGATAATTTTGTGAGTGAATGGATAAACTTGCAGAATCTTTCTTGCATTTACTAAAAAAAAAAAAAAATATAAAATTGTAGGGCTGCATTTATGACTATTAGTGGTAATGTTGCTGTTAATGATTTCAACTGTACTGCAGACAGAAGCTTGTACTGAATTTTGTGCCCAAAATTATAATATCTGCTTGTCAGTAGGAATCTAGTACTCTACGTTGCCCCTAGCTAATAATTAATATCTTTAAAGAGTATTACTGACTTAGGATTTCAAATAAGTCCTAGCTAGTCCAGAGCATTTTATTTATAATTTCCTTTTACATGAAGCAGCAGTGTCTGGAGATTACCATATGAAGGATATTGGGATAATAAGCATATGTGACAACGCTACATATCTTCTCCAAAATATTACTTCTATAACACTGGATTGTGAGTAGAGAATCTTTCTGCTGACATCAAGTCAGCAGAAACTCCCCTTCTCTGGAGTTCTTATTGCATCGTGACTACTCAATTACTTGCTCACCCAATTTTCCCTGTTCTTAGCAAGGAAAATTATTTAATTTAGAGTCTGCAGACTGACTTTTCAATTTCAAATTAACAATCCCTCTACAGTTCAGAATAAAACTGTTCTTGAACATTGGAGTTTGTAACAAGGTTTTACCATCATTACCTTCAAACCTGTGGATTATGAGGAGAGATTTTTTGCAAGTACTGTTTAATTTTTAGGGAACGTTTTGATTCTAAGAAAATGTTCTTTATGAAGTGGAAATATTAGAGAACAGTCTGGAAACACAGTCATAGAACTCTCATACCCTTAGTGGGATAAAGACAGAGTCCTAGAAAATAGAGAAATCTTAAAAAAAAATCCTGATGATATCTCTCATGGAAAATTTTATTTTTCTTAGCTAAAACTGTAGCAGTATAGGATAAGTGCATGTCCAGACTGATCTACCACTGTCTCCATTATCAATAGGAATGTACCAGTTTACTTACCCTCTGTGTGTTTTGCATGCTACTCCGTCTCATGGTAGACTTATAGTCCTTAAAATGGATCTGTTAGAGCAGAAATGGGTATTCATTAAAAGATTCAGAGTCAGTTATTTTTTCTTTGTAGCATAGATACATTCCCCAGGAAAAAGCCTTGTAAATAGTTATATCAGCAACTTTTTCAATGGGAAAACATATTGTCTTATGGTAGCAGTGACGGTCTTAAGCTCAAATATGGATTCGCTGAGAATCAGATAATTAATTCTTGATAAGAGATTTTTTATATATTTTAGAAAATAATATCATTCAATAAAGAATGCAGAAGTGAGGAACAGAATACTGGCTGTGCTGTAAACTGCAGCAATGCATTTCTCCTGAAAATATTTTTTAGTGACTGACCCTTTTTTTGGGGGTGTCAGATGATAATCCTCAGGTAATATTTAATTTTTGATAGTCTCTTTGGGAAAACCACAATGATGATCAGGAAGTCTAGTGAGGTTCATTATTGCTGGTATTCAGATACAAAATGACATTTCTAAATAATTCAGACAAACAAAGAACCCACTGGATCATAATGTTAAGAGTTCTTCTCTTGACAAAGAAAGTCAGTGATGCTGCAGATTTTCTGACACTTAGTGTGTTGATTGGCATGACACTGTCATTATTTCCCATCATATATTTTGAATTCTCTGGGAAACATAAAAGAGTATGCAAATACTCTACTCCATGCTTACAGGATATATCGTTTATCCTCCCAATATTCCAGCCAAAATCAGCACCTGGATGAAAAGCAGCTGGCTAAAGCTAAACCCAGGAAAATTAATGCTATTTGGAAAAGGGAACCTCTCAGAACTTGCCTCCTCAGTCCATAATACCTGCCCCTAAACCCTTAAAATCCTAGTTATAATTTTCCACCATTATCAAGTATTTGGCTTTTTTACAGGGCCACTCTTCATATATATAGAGTTTCCTACTTCCCTTTTACTAGCAGTTTTATAAACTATATTAATACTGAAATTGCCCTGCTTTATCAAGAAGTATTTTTTTCTTATTGTGCATCTTCCTTTAACATTAAAAGCACTTACAGTTTTCTGTTGAAAAGAAAACTTGTCTGTTTATTTTTTAACTTCTATTTTAATTGTCATTGTCCTGTTATCCACTTTGTCTGTTCAGATTAATTATCACTAGAATCACCACCATCTCATTTTTACTTTGTTTCTTCCTTTCTATTTTGTCTTTCCTGCTGCCTTATGCTCCCTTCAGTTTACGCATTCAATACTATTTGGCACAGTAGCAGTCTTTACTGAAGGTGAGTCACTTGATCTTTCTCTCTTGTACAGAATTTAGTTGCTTTGCTCTTTGCTATTATCTATCACAATCACATTTTTACCAAAGTCAGAGATTATTGAAAGGAGGGATTTTCATCAGTGTATCTAAGGCAGCATCTAGGAAGAGCTGAATCAAATACACCCATTGATCCAAGCAGCCCTTTGAAATGCAGTTTCAAAAGAGTCTCCACACAACACAATACAGGAATGAGACATGCCATATAATTTTGTAGAGCATTTTTTTCCCTTTCAATTTATTTTTTTATGACACACAGTTTTGTTTAGTACCCAGCAGGTTGTGGAGCCATGTACAGTCTTTGCATGGACTTAGTGCTGAGCCCCTTGCAAAGACTGTACATGGCTCCACAACCTGCCATGAATTCCTTGCAAACAAGGAATTGCAAACCGATCAGGCACGGAGGGAACATTGCCAGGAACAGAGTGGCAAATTTAAATGTCTCCAGGGAGTATGAGCGACCAGGAGCACAGAGAACAGGGCAGGATGTGGTGCATGAAGAGACATCTGTGGCAGTTGTGGCACAGACTGTACAGTCAGGGAGATTGTGAAGGGCACTAAGGTGCTGCAGCACAAGCGCTCAGATCAGCTGCTGCTCATTACACTTTCTGAGAGTGTCACCCAGAGGTGCCCACCCAGAGGGGACCAAGTCCTCCAAACTTACAAAAAACAGTGAAGTGAGCCAGATAGAGCTCCCAAAATGTCATGAAAAACATCAAAAAAGAATTTGGTCATCTGGGCTTCCAGAGGGATGGATGCCTAAGCCTTTCAGTGTATTGTAGCAGTGGTGGCCACTGCATCAGACTTGACCAGGTGGACATCCTGCTCAGCCTGCTAGCAGAGTTACCAGAGACAAAGCAGCCCCCAGTACGGGCTGGGGATGAACAGATCGAGAGCTGCCCTGCCCCGAAGGACATGGGGTGCTGGTGAGGGGCTGGACATGAGCCAGCCATGGGCACTTGCAGCCCAGAAAGCCAAATGCGCCCTGGGCTGCAGGCAAAGCCCTGTGGGCAGCTTTGGAGGGAGGAGATTCTGCCCCTCTGCCCCGCTCTGGTGAGACCCCACCTGCAGAGCTGCCTCCAGCTCGGGGCTTCTGGAAAGGAGAAGGCTTCAGGCTAACCTAATTGCAGCCTTCCAGTATCTGAAGGCAACTTAAAGAAAGTATGAGGCAAGACAGGACAAGGGGGAATGGGCTCAAACTGAAAGAAGTGAATTTATATTAGGTATTAGGAAGAAATTCTTTCCTGTGGGGGTGGTGAGGCACTGGCACTGGTTGCCCAGAGAAGTTGTGGATGCCCCATCCTTGGAGGTGCTCAAGAGGAGCTCTGAACAACCTGGTCCAGTTGAAGATGTCTCTGCCCAAGGCAGGGGGTTGCAATGAGATGAACTTCAAGGTCCCCTTCCATTTCAAAACATTCTATGATTCTACTACTTAAGACACATAGGGGAGACTCCCTTAGCTCTCAGTTGCATAGTCTGAGTTGTCCTTCTGCCTGAAAACATCTCATCCCCATCCAAAAAGATTTGACCCTCTGAAGAAATGACCTTCATGATTCAATCTACTAATGATGACATTGCTTTCTTCAGTAAAGGCTGTTCAAATCCATTTTAATCTGCTATGCAGGAAGCTAAAAACATCATGGAGCAACCAGTGTTGAGATTTCTGGGATTTTGGAGACAACAGAAACACTCTTCCTAAAAAGAATTTCTTTTCTTAATTTTGATCTTATTGGCATAATGAAAATTTAAAAAAAAACCCTCAATGAACCAGAAAATATCAACAGATATAAAAATACTAGTCATGTCCATAACATTGTTTTTCTTTAGGTGTATGAGAAAACTTAAATACATAAATGTGTTTTGCACCATTGCATAGAAAGGATAAATGTGGGTATAAAGGAACCTGGATGATAAAATTCCTATGCTGTATGTGACTTGTTACATAATTTTGCATGTATCTTAATTTCTAGCTAAGAAAATCAATGGCATAATACTTATGTGGTTTTAAAAGGCACAGATTTATCACTGTAACTATGAATCCAGAATTTGGAGCAACTGTAGAACTGCAGAACAAATTGGGTAGTGGGACTTGACCAACAATATTTTTTTTCCTCCCAAGTTTGCTACAGGAATTAGTCTATATTGTTAGAAGTAGTAACATGGCACACAGGGAAGAATCTGTAATGTCAAACTCCTGGCTATACAAGGTGCTTGTGAGGTGTGTTCTGAGGACTCTAGTTAGGACTAGAAATCTGGACTACCTCTAGCTTGTACCTGTGTATTGGCAATGGTAATGATGGGAGAAGGTTAGATGGTCTTCTGAAGCCTCTTTTTCCATTTCATTTCCAGGGAACAGGAATCCCATCTGTGTCCCCACACCACTTTGTGAAACAAACCTGAGCAAAGAGATTTGTGACTATTAACTGTGTTACATTCCAAAAGCACCCTACTGAATGTCAAATGAAGTGCTAATCTAGACATAAGGTTGTCCAGATATATTAGTGAAAATCCATCCTTTGCACTATGCAAAACTTGATTGGACAAGTCCCTGAGCAACCTGATCTGAACTGGCTCTCATTTGAGAAGGAGGATATACCAGTTGACCCACAGAGATGTCTTTGAATCCATGTTATGGTTTTGTATGCCCTGATAGAAGGAATATGTTGCTGTCATCACAATACTTTTAATGGTGGAACTATTAATATGTAAACAGTTTTATGATTCCAATTTGTTAAAATATATTTTCATTCTTTAATACTTCCATTCTTTATCCATTTCATAGCTAAACAAATATTAATTTATGAAACTATTCAAAGTGTGCTAGTGAGAATTTCCCTTGCACCTCTTATTTCCAAATTGCTACAGAAATATCTTAATAAAAAAACACTGAGGAGTAATTAAAATGAAAGCATTCTATGTCCTGACCCTCCTGACAATAACTGGAGAGGATCTTTAGCGTCGCCTTACGTCAGAGAAAGGCTCTTTCAAACTAACCAATTCAAATATCTAACCAGAAGTACTTTTCACAGTGTGCATAGAAAGTATTGGTGCCCAAAGAGAGGTTAAAGAGGGAACCCAAAGCAGACGAAAACATTGTATACTCTGTACACAGTCATCAACACCTTCTGATACACTTTGTCTGGTGGCACTGTGTGGCCACTAACAGAAAATTTGCCACTGAAGTGTGGCACCTTGAGGTATTTGGTGAACATCTGAAATGTGGTGTTACACAGGAGCATATATTCTTCATTAAAAGATTTTCCAATTTGCACAGTGCCAAATCACATTGAATGGTTCTGAGGAAATCACTCAATACATTTAAGTCTGGAAGCTCAAGTGCTGTGGTACGTAAAGGGGGGGAAGAAGAGAGAAGGGGTGGACATTTGGATGGATGGTCTTTGGGCCCTTCCCTCCTGGAGATGGCTGAACACTGGCTTCCCATGGGAATTAGTTCCTGGTTTTGCTTTGCATGTGTGCGTGGCTTTTGCTTTCCTTATTAACCTGTTTTTATCTCAACCCGTAGGTGTTTGTAATATCTTCCAATTCTCTCCCTGATCCTGCTGGTGGGGAAGTGAGCAAGCTGGATTGCTGGCTGGGATTAAACCATGGATAAATGGTAGAGAGAAGCTGTGGGGTGCCTGAGGAGGACAGATTCAGTACATTTTGAAATTTGTCAGTGGAACAAAAGAAACAGAGAAAAAATAATATGCAATAATTCTCTTGCTCTTTTATCTTTCCCTTCCTGATCTATTATTTGATTAATGACAAATTGTGTAGATGACAAATAATTTTAAATACTCATAAATTAATTTAATGCTCTTGTATGTGGGAGACTAATAACATTAAGCTAGAGCCAGACAAAGCTTAGGTAGGCATTGTGCAAGATTTTCCAATGGCTCTGCCAAAGCAATTAAATCTTTTTTTCCAAGCAAAGGCTTTGTTTTGTAGATGTGAGAAAAGTTTGACTCAACTAACCAAATGTGTAAATTAAAGTAAAAGGAATTCACTGACATGCAAATACCATGCTTTGTGCCAGGCAAATATGTTGGAGGATGTTTGAGCATGGGTCTCCTCATATAAGTGGTCACTTGTACAAGTGGTCTGGCTGCGCCTATATACCTAGGAAAAGTGATTTCATTTGGAAAAAATATGTGGCTGTCTTTCTGCTTCCCAAAATATTCTGCAGCTGCAGCTTCTTGCTTCTCAATAAATCTCTGTACATCCCTCCAGGGCAGCTACCTACTCAGACCTCCCTCAAAGAGTAGGAGATGACAAGAATAAATCAAGGCTTCACTAATAATGGCCAGAATTCCTAAACCTCCAGAGACCGTACTTATAGACGTACTCCAGAGACGTAGCCTATAAATGATCATTTCAGCAGAGCTGCTACATGTTTCTGGTAGCACTAATTGTTTCTGCATGGAATGCTGGTTACCAAGACTGATTCAGCTGTGAACAAAGTACAGGGGACTGTTAAGATTGTCTAGTCTCCTTCATCTTTATATCTACAGTGAGGTGCTAGGTCTCTTTTCATATGCTGCAGAAACCCATTGGTAAAAATCCTGCCCAGATTTGGGAATCTCCAGTGGGTGATAAGCATCAGGGATCTGAGACTAGTATAATCCCATTATCAATGCTTAATCACTTCAGTAGGAATCATTAGAGCATTGAATCAGCTACAAAGAAATATTATGGGTAGGAGAATCAGATGGCTGGTAACGTGAGGGAAAAATAATGAAATAGGAGAGACAATGTGAAAGAAAGACATTGAAACTAGAATAACAGCATTCAATGAAATTCTTTCTATCTCCTTATACGTGGCAGCTCTTTATATATTTCCCCATATTTCTTGAATTTATTAATGATTGATGTATAGAACAAGACAATATAGAACACAGTGTGGTATAAACTCCACGGCCAAGTCAATCTTGCAATTGTACCACTAAATTAAAGGCAAAAAGCCCTGAACCATGGCCAAATCAAAGATGGAACACCTGTCTCTCATTTATTCTGAGTTTACAACTGAAAATGAAGTCGTGACTTTAAAGGTAAAAATTTTGTAACTCATCCCAGCAGCTTGTAACCCGTCCTCATTCTGACCAACTCAGCAGCAGCAGAGCTAAGATGAAAAAAAGCAACCTGAAAAGATCAACATACTCAACCTCTTGCTGCTAGCAGTCTACCTATAATGTCTTCTGAACTCAATGCCAAGGTTTTGAACAGTTAAACATAAAATTGAGAATATGACAGGTTGAGCTGCTTCTCTTCACCCCAAACACATATAAAACCAAAATACAGCAGAAATGTTTACTCTTGGTAAAACAATGCAGCTTTCTCATCCTTAGGTACTGCAATCCCTAAAAGCATCTTTGCCTGCTAGCAATACTCTGCCTCTTCGATATTCTTCAGTAGTTCATGGTGATGAGATGCAGCCATTTCTCCCTTTGGCAGGAGCCTGATTTAACACAGAATGCTTTCCTATGGACAAGTGAGGTGGTTCAGGATGGATCAAAACCTGGATTTCTAGCTTTGCAGGAAAGTCTGATGCTCTAAAGAAGAGTAAAATCTTTGGCCCTGAAAAGGATCTCAGCTGTGGATGACAGATCAAGAAAAAAATCACACAACAAGAAAGTAAACAACAGTGCCCAGACCAAAGCCAACTCCATCAATGTCATACTTCAGCACAAAGAATGAAGCACCCCATACTGCTCCAGAGACCCGATAACCTGCTTCCAGGCTCTCTAGCATTCAACTTGGTACTTGGCAATAGCAACACTCAGGGTCCCTGCAAGCCTTTCACACCTGCAACAGAGAGCCTGGAAGTGCTGGGAGCCCTGACACAAGCTGGGTCACTCAGGCCTGCCAAGCAAGCTGTTGGGGAGGTGGGTGAATGGCAGCAGCTCTGCTGAGCTTCTATCAGAAAATATAAGGAAAAATTGAATGTTTCCAAAGAACATTTAAATTTTGTCGAAGAAGCATTGTTAATCTTTGCGCCGCAAAATTTTTGTCACTCCATTTGTTAATGTCATCATGCTTGGATTCTTTTTGGGATTTGCACCCCCCCGTCCCCATCCCCCACATTGCTGTAAGGCATGGTCTGCACAGGGGACAGTGAGGAAGCACCCACTCCTACGTGCTGTGCTGAAGGAAGGATGCCTCCTCCTCCTCACCTCACGAGTCACCCTTCTAAAGCACCATATATAAATCCTAAATTTGCATGTGCACATTGGCACCCAACACAAGGTCAATAGTATCAAAAATTCAGTTACCATGTCCAGCTATTCCTGAAATAATCACATAATGAATATTGCTCAACACGTACGTGCTGCTTTAGCAATGCTGTTTTATGCCATATGATTGACCAGAACCATGCTAGTTCTTAGTCATAGCAAAAGAAGAAAAATGCCTAAACTCAGATTAAACTAATAATGTGTGGTTTTCCCAGGAAGAGAAAAATATTGCTGTGTAGTAGTTGCAGTTCCAGTAAAATAAAGTAATGTTTCCTGAAATAAAGAGCTTTCATATAAGAAGAGATAGCTCCTCGTTACTCCAGTATTGTCTTACATAAAGACATAATTCATCTGTGGCATACTCTCCTACAGAATATTGTGGCAAATACTGATTCCTAAAGGATTATTTGAAAGAAGATTTTTATTAGAATAAAATTAAAAGGGTCACTGATATTCATGTCTGTGACTACCTGCTGAGAAAGAGAATAGGAAGTTTCTGATAGGAAAAAAACCAGACCAGCTTGAGAAATAGGAAATTATGATTCCTATAACTCTGGTTCTGACACTGTCTCCTTCCACAGCCTTGGGCAGGGCACTTGAGTTCTCTCTCCGTGAATCAATTGTTAACTACCTCTTTTGGCTCTTTGAATGATTGGTTCTGTTAATGTTTTTAAGGTGCTTTGCTAACAAACTCCAAACACTTAAAAATCCACTGTATTATAACAATATCAGAGGTTTTATTTGCTTATTTCTTGCTAAAACATCACAGGCTGAACATCATTTGACACTGTAATAACTTCTTTCTATAAACTCACAGAATATTTATCTATAATGCAGTTTTCAGATTCCATGTTCTCCCACCATTTGCGAGAAGATAACTTCTACTATAGGAACTCTTGGAATAAAAATACAATAGACATTTAGCTCTCAAATTTAATGCTGTGTCAGAATCTGATACATAAGTAGTTACATCCCAAACCCATTGCTTTGGTAAAAAAAAAAAAATTAAAAAATATATTGTTTGGAAGTACATACAAAATTTATAGCAAATGCACATATTTGACCAGTAAAATTCTTTGTACACTCTCCAAACATTATCATATTGCAAACCTAAAATTCTGTCTCAATTTTCTCTTTAATAACAGGATCCTCTCCAAAACTACTACCCTCTGAAGGTATTTCTGAGCAAAGAGTACAGAAAGAAACAAAAAGCACAAATGCTCAGGTACAAAGCAGGTTGGAATTTGCTTTTATCCAATGCTCCCAAACTGATCAGTTCACAGTGTTTCCTCAGTATTTTATTACATTTCTGGACTGTTTCATCACATGGAACAAATGCTGAGTTTATCTCTCACGTGAGGTTATCTTGTTATAGGTGATCTGGTTATAGGATGTCCTTGATGAAGAACAATCTTGTTAATAGCTTTCCTGCTCAAAGACATGTCACTTCGAATCCATCTTGTATCTGGATCTCAGGTACACAGGAATACTGCCATCTGGACCGCCCCCTGCTTAGACTGATGATGCTTGCTCTGCTTTGGAGTCAAATGTCTCACAGACGACTTACTATGCTGCTGGAATTTGTTTCACATAAAAACAGTTATAATGATGTTTTATCTCAATGACCATAATTTTTCTTCCTATAAATCATAGAGTTGCCATTTTTACAGTTTTTCTTGAACACTGTCATTTGTTACATTTTTGCTGAAGTGAAAATATATGTCAAAAACATTTTCTATGGATCCATATCTGCAGGGAAAATGATGTGAATAATATGTCCTCTGAGCCATCATCTGACTTGGGAGACATGTGCACATAGTTCAAGGTCTGTGAAAACTCTGTGTGAACACTGTATTTCTGGACATAAAGCAGAAAAATAATCCATACTTTGCTCTGGAAGCCCAGTATATCTGAAGGTAGTTCTGGATGTTGGGAAATTGATGATGTCTGCACACAAACACACATACAATCCTGTTTGACTCTAGTCTTTTTCACCAGCATTTTAATGGGTTTAAACCAGCTATCCTTAGTACTACCATAAGCACCTAAATTAGGCACTAGTTTGAAAAGTCTCGTCAAGAACTTTCACAACAACATTTTGTAGGGTAGATCTTATAAAATACAATGAATGGTCATATTATTAATCAGAAGTTAGATGAGATACAAGTAATATTTTGAACTGATAATGGTATTATTTAATTGGTATGGTATCAGGAGATATTTTCAGTAAAACCCTGAACAGTATTATTTGTAGGTTATGCATTCCACATTTAGAATCATGGCTTTACAAAGTTTTGAGAAGCTGTAATGTTTAAGTTAAATTATTCTTGTGAACAGTTCACCTCCTGTCTTTACACGGTGCATTATGAGTGGAAGAAGTAGGAGATGTGTTCTGAAGACAAGACATCTTTGCATTTGAGAATGTGACTTACAGTCATTGTCACAATGTCAAAAGGAGGTCCTGGCACACAGCAGAGATAACAAAAAAATCCTCTGAAGAAAAGGAATATCAGATGCTGAACAATGCACAAACCTTTGCAGAGAGACAGATGGAGGTCAAATGCAATAGCTGAGTAGACAAAACAACTATAAAAAGTTATAATAAAAAATTGCAAGCAACTAACACTGCTGAATGGTTTTCTGAGACCCAGCTCAGCTCACTAGGAAGTGACTACAGTCGCATTGGAATGGGAAACTCAGTTTAAAAAGCAGATGAATACCTGTTACAACAACAACAACAAAGAAGAAAAAAAAGGAGGAAAAAAGGAAAAAAGAAATAAAAATTCCTGAATAAAATTGAGGGTGTCAGCAAATTGGCTGATGGCTCTCCAAAGACAGTCCAAACAAATATCAGATCTAGAGAAAAGGTTTTTTTCCTTCCCAGCTCTATATACAACTATAAATGGAGCAATGCTAAATGCCTTAGATGTTGTGTTAATTTTGTAGATAGGCCTATATATTCTCACAAGCATACAACTTCAAGACAATAGGTATAAATATATCCTAGCTATAAATACTTCCTCTTCTAATGAGATTACTGCTATATTTTATTCCAGCATGAATTATGAAAGAGATGTTCTCTTACAAAGCAATTGTTATGCTGCTCTTCTATATGAGTAGCTGACCTGGGGTAAATAAACCTTTGTTTGAGTTGGCATCTATTACACTTCGGGTGTAATTTACAGATACAGAACCTTACCTTTAAAAATGCTTCTCAATAATGTTTAACTCAGTAGTGGTACTTGGTATTGCTGTGGTTTTCCTGATGTCATCAATGACAATGTCATCAATATATCACAGCCACAGATTGAGTGGTATGAAATAAAAACATGGGTGTTCAGTGTGTTACTGTTACAGGACTTCAAGTATCTGAGATAAATGTCTTTCATTTTCCACAAAATATAGGTAAACAAAACCACTATTTCCACTCTAGCTATTGGTAGCATCAAACACTATAATTAGAATAAATGAGTAAGAGAGGAGTATTTTAGAATACAATTCAATAAACAATTTAAACCAAACTAAGACCACATCAAAAGAAACAACTTTGCCTTTGGCCCTGTTTCTGGATGAACTATCACCCTTTCATATCCTATTCCCTTTGACAGGTATATGGGTTTTTATGACCACTTGCTGAACTGGGTCAGTAAATTATTCTATGAGAAAAGAAAATAAAAAATGAGAAACGATTATCTAAATTATTGTTGTTATTATTATTATTATTATTATTAGTAGTAGTAGTAGTAGTAGTAGTAGTAGTAGTAGTAGTAGTATTACAATAATAATAATCATCATTATTACAATTATAATTATCTTTATTGTTAATTATGTGCAATAGTATAGTATACCACAAAAAAATTGAAGAGCAGCAAGGGCCAACACCATGTCAATTCAGGTAATTCTTCAATCCAGTTCACTATGAGACTGTGAAATGTCTCTGAAAGAGCCAACACACTATGGAGATGGAAATCAGGAGCAATGGGAGGACAGTGTTGCTTTTTTTGGCTGCTTGTAAGTGGCAGCTTACACTGTTTCAAAGGTTTCACCTAACTGTAACCTCTATATCTTGTAAATACCTGACTTTCTTTTTCAGAAATAAATTCTGACCATGGAGTTCAGTAATGAATTTCAGCAGAAATAAAAGACTCAACTCTGAGTGTGTGCCTTGCTAATAGGATTTTGGTAACAACATTCAGTAATTATCAAGTAATTTTTTGATTCTGTTCTGGAAACTGTAAATAGGGAACTTATTGAGAGATTCGAGTTTTCAGTTGACAAAAAATACAGAGTACATATATAGGTCTTCATAAAAGTATGAGTATTAAGATGAAACAGAGATTTCAATCATGATTGATTAGCACACCAGTTACCAAAGAAATTTAACAAATGGCTTTAATTTCATATTGATGCTAAAATACACTGAAAGCCCAAGCAGGTTTGTTTTTTGGTGTTTTTTTTTTGTTTTTTTTTTTTTGAGAATTCTTTAAAGCTTTTAAGTAAAAAGTAAGCAAACCAGTAGATAGAAAATCTTGCATATTTGGCAATAAAAAACATAATGCACCCAAGCATTCCCAATCAGTTGCTTTTAAATATTTTTTTAATTTTAGGGAGGTTTTAAGGCTATCTGAATGCTCTTGAAGTCAGTGTGCACACTAGCTGCTATTATAAAAGTGATTTTGCAAATGACATCTTACTTCAAAAAAACCTTGTGATCTCAGCAGTCTTATGATTATAAAACACTTATAAGCACTCAGAAAGAAGAGATAACGTTAACACTGTCTCTTGTGTCATCATCAGTAGATTAATTAACCAAATCTGACACTTTTAATATTACTACATGGCCATCAGCTACATAACTTGACTTTCAGATTCTATTCTCAAAGCTGGCAGCTGAAAAAAATTGTTTTATTTACAAAGGACCTACCTGTGAGTAAAACTCACAAACATGAAATGTCAGGATATTTTTACAGTCACTTTTCTCAAAATATATTCTTGTTGTACAAAAGAATTGTTTTTGCCATATTACATCCGCATCATATTAATCGCCTGAACCAGTTTCATTGTGTCTTCCCTTCTGTATTTCAAACACCTTAGCAATACAGCACAGATTTATGAACCTTGAGAGAAGTACCATAAAAAAAAAAGCAAAAAGCAAACAAACTGTGTTTACCATGTCTAAAATGGAAAAACCTGAGTGTACCCATATACAAACAGAATCAGAAGTTTCTGTTCTGAAAAAGAAATGCCTGAAAAACACCGCAGTTTCAGAACATATCATTGTACTCAGTGTAGGAGGTGAAGACAAGAGACAATTTATTCTGCAGCTGGTTTAGAAATAAACACAGCCATGGAAGATAAGGAGTGAAAGAGGGATAAATCCTCCTGAAGCACACTTGATGGACAGACAGGCTGCCATTAACAATGCTGTTGCCATTGTAAGTACAGAGTGATGTGGAGATACCCTTGCATTTATACTGTAGACACAGTCCTTGAAGATTTTACACCTCCAATTCCTTAGAATTATCAGCTATCTTTAGCCTGTCACTCATCCTGGCAATCTTAGATTTCTAGCTTGCAGGCCAGGCAGATTATTGACAAAGCAATCCAGGATGATATAATACACCCTGACAAACAATAGTGAAGGGGATTGTGTTTACCACTTTCATTGCAGCAATTCAGTGAAATTAATTCTTAATGCCAAAAGTAAACTTTCTCTTGATAAGCATTCACTCCTCTTGCACTATTGTTTTGTGGCACTAGCCTCTTCTAAGTAGAGTAGCAATGCATCTTGATCCATCTGATTTAACCTACCTCCCCCTAATAAAAGTGAGAATAAGGTTATTCATACAGTATCAAACAAGCACATAGTTAGCAAAAAAAAAAGCGGGCCTACAGGAAAATCAAAGCTATAATTTAAGTGAAAAAAATAGGCAGGAATATTTTAAATTTAGGCATATTTCTCTGTCCTCACCTTACCTACACCTACTGAGACTGTAGTACAGATGGTAGGAAGAGTACTGGTGAGAGATATAAGCAATCATGTGAACAAGCAAAATAAAATTGTCTTTGATAAGACATTTTTTTCTTTTTGTTTTATCCATCGTGATTTTTTCCACAGGGGCATTTTTAAGTTGTGAGGTTATACAGTCTGTGGATAGAAAAAGAAAAAGGAGTTAAAGTGCTGAACAGATTCTTAGCATTAGGGATGACTCTATAGACTGCTGAATTACTGAACTGATTACTATGACTAGTTTCATAAAAGGATTATTTTATGCATTCAGGATGAAAAAATCACTGATTTAACACCCAGTGCTTCAGCTGCAACTCATGCAAAGGTGTGGAAGAAAACATCACATTTGCTTACTTATCAATATTGATTAATCTCTTCTCTGTCATTTTTTATCAGACACAGCAATGCTAATCCAAAAAAGACTTATGTGCCAGGAGTTTAGTCATTTGTGTGAGATGAAATTGTAAAACAGAAGTTGAAAACTTAATCCTAACAGACTTCAATGGAAGAAAGTGTTATACAGTGGTTGGCTTTTCTTTCTGACCACTGAAAATAAACCCCTAACATTTATCTAGAGGTAAAAAGACCCTTGACTTTGGAAATACTCTGATCAAACAATGATTCAAGTTCATCTTTACCTCAGAATTTTCAAATTCAGGACAAGACTAATCTCACGTTTTTTCACATGCTTTAACCCTGTTAAGTGGAAATTGTGCCAAAAAAAGGAGAATTTCTGATGACTAAATATACACTTGTATTGGTTCATATAAAAAATGCTTTAATACTTCTCCAGCACATAAGAGTAAGTTAATATGATAAATATTATAATCTCTGTAGCAACGACAAAGGGGACCTAGATTAGCTGGACCTTGATGGCCAAGATGGAGATTTCTTTAGCTTTCCTTTAACATGGCTCCATTAGGTAGCCTAGGTGCTTTTGCACTTATCCAAACTTTATAGTGAAGTTCCTCTTCTCAAAAACATGCCTTTTTAGGAAAGTAACAGCAAAATTGCTCAACAATATTATATTTTTTAAGAAGAAGGAAATTTATTTTCCTCAGTTTTCTGAAAATTATTGCTTTTCTACCTAATGTAAGAAGAAAAAGAAACATTATGAGAAAAGATAACATTATTCTGAAGACCAATAAAATATTATGCTGAAGAACAGCTTCACAGTTTTGTTTTCTTGCTCTCAATAATCAAAGATTAAAATACACTCTTCCTACACCTAGTATGGTTATGGTTTGGTTTATGACTATTTGTCCCTCAATGTTTATGGAAAAACTGCTATTTAATTTAATAAACATATTTTTCTCAAATTCTTAAATATTTGATAATTTTCAGATTAAGGTGATCTTCCCTGTTTCCTGTATCTGAAGCCTAGAAAATCCTGTTGAGTACCTTCTAGCGAGGGCACCTATAGGTCTTTACTTGACAGTCTCATTTGCCAGAGAGAAACCTCTTCTCTGCCTCCCTCTGAAATTTATTTCCACATTTTCCTTTGTTTTAAATTTTAAAAAAATTATTTGCTTGCTGTAGCTTGGCAGTGGGTGTTATTATCAGTAATAATATTCACTAATTACCTTTTAATATGACTACAGTTTTAAAATTGTAAAAATGAACAGAGAAGTTAAAGCCACTGTAAGTCATTGACATCCAGACTCCTAAGACAACTGAAGGTGTCTTGGATTCAAGCAGAACTATTTAATTACAGTTAATGTTGGTTTTTAACAGAGCTAATTACACCAGTACAAACCTCAGCTAGGTGTAGGATGAGATTAGAATGTATCTCATAGCTGGCATCTTCTGACATATAAGACATATTCCGCTCATGGTCTATATTTTTCAGAACAGGTCTCACAAATCAGCCAACTGTCTTCGAAAAGTCTCTCACCAATTTTTAATTGCACTTGGTAATATGAATTAAATAGTCAGAAAAAATAAAGTTCATGAGTAAGTGAGTAAGTTGCAGTGTGCTATGATAGCTGAAAAATTTCCATTTGATGAATTCTTTATTATCCGACATTCAGTGTAGCAGTCTAGGGCATTTGAGGCAATCAAAGTTACGCAGGTTTAAAATGCAATTTTAATATATAAAGATAGATGAAGACATGCACAGTTTTCAACATTTTGTTTATGTTCTGTGAAGTAAAAGTAAAGGAACTGGTATCACAGTAGCAGTAGCAGAAGGTATTATTCTGTGCTACCCTAAAGCATGAATTTGAAAAGAAATATTTAAATCAATGACATTCCCGTTATAGAAAGCTGGAATGGGTTCAAGTCTTTAAAAGTTCTGTCACCACGAGAGCTGCACCTACAATGGAGTTTGACCTCTGCAGTGACTGCAGCTTCAAAGGGCAAATATTTTGACATGATAGAAAATCCTGCAAACAACAATAAAGGAAATATAATCTTGACTACTCTGCAGATGCTGACAGAAAGCAAAACTCCCTGAATTATAACAATGATAATTTGTTAATTTTAATTATTTATAAGGAGATGACAGCCGAGTGCCCAAAAATCTTTCTATTGAGAATCCTCAGTATAAATCTCTCTGATATACTGCAATGCTACTTCATCTCTGCTGCCAGCTGCGCTGGGACACATAAAGCCCCTCATTAGTTCACGCCTCCGCTTACAAGGATTGCTTTAACAAAGGGATCTAGCCTGTGTTAATGACTCTTAAAATTAAGATATGACTGTGGCACAACAAAAAATACCTTTGTCTTATTAAAATGGTTTGGTAACAGCAGTGCAGAGCTGCTTTGTATTTGCTTGTCTCCACATATTTTAGTTCAGGCAGAAAATAGGGGATGCACTCTGGAGAAACACATAATGAAGTCAGATAGAAAATCTTGGCTTGCTTCAGATATGAATTCAATTCATTCTTTCCTGCATATGAGACAATACACACAGAAGAAAACACTGCTGACATGCTTTAACTTCACTGACGCTGAAGATGTTTTCTCTTTTGCTTGTGCTTTTAGTCTTCACCTGAAATATATCTGATTACTAGAGATGGTCCTGAAATCAGTTTTTAGCTTTGGCTTTTCATCTGATATTCACTGAGCACCACTGCTCAAATTTCTTTTCATAATTTTGTCAGTTAATTCACATCTAGCAAAGTGCAATAAAAACCCCCAGATGTTAGGTTGTCACCTTTTGTGAGCTCCTGGGGGGGGCGTGGGGACCGGGTGTTCTGCAGATTTTACAGGGGAAAGGGCGGGAGAAAGGTTCTAAAATTCTGGAAAAGAATACTGGTCTTGTAGTTAAAAAGAGGAGAACTGGAGTTCACCTGTCATAAGCAGGTACTTTGGTTCAAAACTATTCCCTAGAGCCATGCTTTGCAATTGAGCATAAGTCAGAACAATGTGTCAAGACTTGGAGCACAGCTCTTCAATGTCTAACACAACTATTAGAGAAAGAGCTAAAAAAAATTTGGTTGTCAGCATAATTTGAGTTTAAAATGATTTTAAAGGAATGTTTAATTTCTAATTAGCCTCTTCAGTGCATTACAACGTACATTTATATCCAGTAGTTAAGAAACCTAGGGTAATCTTTTTATGTCACATATCTTGTATGCTATGTAACTGTCCATAGAAAACAACCAGAATTGCTAAATTAGCTATGACCTTTAGCAGGCACAGGTCACATTAGAGAAAGCCTTATATAAAAGAAATATTGAACTGTACTCAACTAAAAGAGACCCTTTGTCTGACACTAACTCTGCTAAAATGTGTTTTACTCCTGCCTGTAAGGAAAAATATCAAGGTTTGCTGTTAAGCTCACACACCTTATTTTTACAGTCTCTGTTTCAGTAGCGTCTAGGTGAATTATTTGATTGAACAGAAATATTTTGTTTTGGATATAGTTTGGCATGCTATGATGATTTATGCCAAATACCAATGCCATGCAAAAGATTTTGTGGCAGGAATGGTGTTCTGGTCAATGCTCTACCCTGGCACCCAAAGCCCTCTCTGTGCTGGCAACATAGTCCACAGTTCTTAAGAAAAAGCACCACAGTGTTCAATCGTGAAAAAAAGATGAATACTGTAAGTCACAGCATGAATGTCAATTACCACATCATCCTTAATATTTGTGAATTTTATCTATTTCTGCTGCAGGAAGCTATAGGAGTAAAGGGGAATATATCTTGAGTCCTATAATCTCAGAACTGGGAAACGCTATTCAGGTCAAGGGCTGAATGTCACTGCCCATGATTTTCACAGCGGTATTGCCCTGACTCTGAGGTTCTACCAATTATAGGCATTTTCAGGACCTCTCTGAACTTTTCCAACTAGACTTTTTGCAAGTAGACTTAACTGTGAGAGAGAGTCTGAACCAGTTGAAATTGAGACCGTGGCACTGAATTAAGTAGAGTTGGCTGCAAATGAAGTGCCTCAGAAGTGCTGGTTCTGACAGTTCCAGGTATGGTCAAATTTTAAAGGGCATTTAGCATTCACATACTAGATATAAGCAAGAATTGCCACTGCTCTAAGACCTTTTGTAATACCATGATTAATTTTTAAGTTAAATTAAAATAAAAAAATCTCAGATGTCATATAAAATATACTACTGTCACAGAAAACAAATGAGCAGTTACAAAGATGAACCACAATAACTTTCAAATCCTATAACATTCATCTTGAGAGAGAAAATAAATCTTGGAAGAAAATAGATTTGCCTGTCACCCTATCAAAAGCAAAATGCGAGATAGTATATTTTAAAAACCAAGTTGCAAATATTTTAATTGTAATATTGGATGCAAGAGGAGAATAAAATAATTTATCAAAAATATCATCCTCTAAACTGTGATTTTTATATGAGAATTAAAGACTAAGTAGTGATAAATAAACCAAAGATAGTGGCTTTGTTCCCAAGGATAGCGGAAAGGTAGGAAAAGGCAGGGTGAGTAGGAAAAGAGCCAGCAATCATATCATACACCAACCACAGCAATGTTACTTCATGAATCCATAAATTTGCAAGTGAAAATTGTACAGCTTTTTCTTGAATTTCACAGCTGTGCATTTGCAGCTTAAAAATATGTAACTTCTTCTTTTTTTTTTTTTGTTTTTTGTTTTTAATTTGTGCTTGTCAGCTAGATGTTCGGTTACTGCAGGGAGAAAAAACAGCAGCAAAGCACGGGTCAAGAGAACCCCATCTGGTCACTGAGCTGAAGGTGACAGCCCAGCTGATGAAGTTATCTGTTAAACAATGGCACAATAGGATTTTGACTACTAAGTGGCACAAACTGTACAAAGCAGTTCAGGACAAACCCTTTTGGCACAGGCTAACCTGCTTTTCTCAATGATCAGAGAAGTTCTTCATGACAAAATGTGAAATCCTCTACATTATAACAGAATTATATATTTTCTCAACTCAAAAAAAAAAAAATAAAAGTCCCTAAGGATTTATTTTGAAACACAATTATCCTTTGTCTATACTAAAAATCCCCAAAAACCAAAGGAACAAAACCCAACCAACCAACCAAAAAAAAATTCCCAGAAATTTCAGCATCTCACCATTTCAGCATGAGATAAGAAACAGATACAACATCTATGAAAGAGGATGCTTTTATTTCTTTTTGAACAAAAGTAGAATTCTTTATTACATGTCTGAAAACATTTTTTTTCTACTTTCACTTGCCTGAATTGCCTGAATCATTAAAAAAATATATATGAGACAATGACTTGCCTGAATCATTAAAAAAATATACATGAGAGCATGGGACAGCAGATTTTGCAAAACTAATATTTACAGAAAAAAATTTGGGCTTCTCCCTTCAAACTGTCATCTTTATATTTCTGTTTGTAAATCTAAAATCTATTTGAGCTACAATTTTTAAAAAGCCTTGGCAGTGTAAGTGGCTTATGAAGATATAGAATACTCAGGATTTTATGTGATATTTTTAGAGCTTTAAAATATACAGACAAAAACATAGACTATTTTAACATATGTACAGAATGGTCCTAAAAATTCACATGCATTTAAAAAAGTGCATTGCATACTCAACTACAATATTAAATACTGTGAGATTAAATTGCTCAGCTGAAGTCCTGAGATCTGACAAGCTTTTTTTGGTGCAACCTCAGAAGAGGATAGTGAAAATAAGTGGATTGCAGGTAATGCTCTGTTTTCTTATGAGCCAAATGCTTGACATATCAGTAGGTGTGTGTTTAAGTTATTTCTAATATGTACGTGTGCACTTGAAAGCATTTATATCCTTTTTTGAAATTGTAGAAATATTTACCAACATGTCCAGAAAGAAAAAGTGTTAATATACTGCAACAGCTCTAATATCTTTGTCAGACATACACCAGATACACAATCACACACTGCCTACAGACATAGAGACTCATAGGCCTGTTGGAAATCCTTCAGTACAAGTATGATTGAAAGGGGTCTGAAATCATGAAAAAAAATTCCCTACCTATGAAACTGCTGTCTGGGTGTAATTATGCTTTCAATGCTTTCTTGAAGGCACCCAGCAAAAGCATACTTTTGTTCCCTTCACACAGAGTGTAATAAAACCTAAAGGATAAAATTATTAAAATTTTGGCAATAAAAACATTCAAAGACATCTATAGTTCGTTTTCTTTTATGATAAGGCCAAAGATTTTGTTTGGTATTTATTCATGTCCAGGACTATATGCGTCCCAGCAGGTGTGTCGTGCTTTTGGGCAGACCTTCCAATCTGAACAACTTAGAGACGTAGGACTTTGATGCAAATTTTACAGCTTCCAGCACTGATGCAAGGGCTTGCTCCTTACCAATTAGTTAGAAACAATCATTAAGGACAGATAGAAAGAGGGAGTCTAAAATTAAGTATTTCTACAATAGGTCTGAATTGTTAACTAGAAGCTCAAATAGATTTCAGTGGAAAATTGCATGAAAAATGATGAAGATTGATGTACCAAGGTCTAGCCTGTGTTAATAAACTATAACAGAAGCCAATTTCTGGCCTTCTGGGTCATGATGTAGAGAATTTGAAGAAAAAAGTTTTAAAAAATAATAGGAGATAAAGTTGAATACCTAAGTGATACCAAGCTAAGGCCATAATTTCTGAGACTTTGACTAGTGTTTAATCACAAATTTAAATACATCCTATTCACTTTGCTGATCAGTCTCATATTTGATCAAATTTATAACCTAAGTAGTTAATAGATGCTTCCCATCTTAATTTTAAAAAATGGGCCTGCTTCTTGTCATAACAGCATAATGATCATTATGCTATAATGCAGATTTGGACACATGCAAAGCCATTTTTGTTGGTTTATACCTTATCTGGCACAAGACCATATTTTGCACTGAAATGCAAAAATGGGTCATGGTGTTTGTTTATCTACATTTTTTCTTTGATTGAAAAATCAAATCTCTACATAAGAAGCCCCCATCCACAATATATCCTGGATCTGCAGCAAAATTGAAGCATGTTTGCTACTGAAATCCAAGCTTAACACTATGGAAACATTTTCTGTACTTGAATTCTGTTCTTGATAATAGACAATCTCCCACTATTCAAAGCCAGTTCTGTACTTTCTCTATCTGACAACTGTTGTCCTTGTTGGGGCAGTACTCTTAAGATAAATTATGGATGCAACGTGAAAGCTGTAAAATTTGTTGTATCTTCTATTATCTCCATGTTAAAGGCCACAAAAGCTCTTCAGTGAAGTCAGCCATTAAGAAATGACAGGTATTGCTATCAGCCTTCTTTATAGCCTATTACCTGCAATGACAGCAGCTGCTACACTACTACTGTACAGCCTATCACGTTATTTGCAGCTAAAGCCAGCTACTGTATCATTTGGGCTCATTTTCTTGACAGTGCCATCATAAATCCATGCAGCTGCAGGGTAACTGTCGGCTGCCTCGATTATCTTCATAGCTCGAATGAATCTTGAAATGTGTGTAACAGGCAATGACTGTTATGGATCAGGCACAAGGGCCATTCTCTATCCATTCTGTCAGGTCTGTGAAGCAATGCCTGCCACAAAGAGAGTTCCTAAACTACTGTCATGTAATCTAGTAAAGTACCTGAACTTGGAGAAATTTCATAGTTCTCACTGAAGCTTTTGTGTTCTCAAGTTGCTTCCCTAAACAGCCATGTTAAAAACATTGTCTTTTGATGTCCTAGTGGAAGGTTTGAGAGTTGTATTATTATAATTATTATGATTATTTTGATTGCAAGTTTTATTATAATTATAGTCATGTATCTATGTACTCATTTTAAACAGATGTCTCTGACCGATACAGAGACACCTGAAGATCCCAGAATAAACCAGATGAACATTGATTCGCATCCTTGGAGGGGACGAAGGAGGGCGAGGGAAAATCTTCTCAGAAACAGCGGTCTGAATGAATCTAATATACATGTCTAAAAGTTTTTTAGTAGTAAATTTGTCGTGTTTCTACTAATTTGTGAGCACTTTCACTGTGCACAGTCCTCCAGGCAGAAGAATAAGGTACTAAGCTGTAGCTCTGTGGGACTTAGGGATGAGGTGGGCAGTGCAAGGCAAAGCTGGATGAGGTAAGAGGCATTGACAAGGCAAAAAGGAGTGCTGAGAGATCCTGGGTATTTCTTGCCATCATTTTCTTAACACAAGAGTTCAAACTGTGTTTGCATTGTACTTATAAGTGAATATTTTATGGCATTCCTGTTATCCGTGTGCATGTCACTCTAGCAAGAGAGTACAATAAATCCAGACTCATCCTACCTAGCCTCAGGTAACAAGTGAAAAGCCTACAATAAGAGTTTTATTGACCTCAGTCCCTTATGTAGTCAACATATAAAAGTGAAAACTTCCAGATTAAATTCACCTAAGTATTGAATGTTTCAGCCCTTGGGTTGTAGAGACAACTTAAGACTCTTACCACTTAATTTCAGTGCCCCAGTTAGACACTTAGAATTAATTGAGATGGATCTGATGTGCTATGTACTCTGTTAATGCTTGATTTAAATATTTGCCATTATTATTAAAGTTTAAAAGTTAAACAAAAAAACAAAAGTTAGAGCTGGAAAAATGTAGTTTTATTCCCCTTGCTGGGTGGATTTTATCAAGTACCAATATGTATTGAAAATACCGAAAAAATATGTCTATTTTTTTTGCTAATCCTTCATAAATCCTACATCACATATATCCCAGATACTGATATTAAGATTGCAAAAAGGTAATTCTCATGATCAGTGTTCTATTGTGTTGAATCTCAGTTTAAATTCCAAGGAAGTAAAGATGAAAATTTCACATTATTATAAGAGTTTTAGATGGATCCTGTTTTTCCATCTTGAGAAAGGAAAACCAACATCTGATTAATCAAGGCACTTAGATATTTGTGCTACTTGAAGATGGATTTATTGTAATTATTTCCACTTGGATTATTCACATGCTACCGGTTGGAAGATGCCTCTGACTCAGAACTTATAGCAGCATCTTGTATGGCAGTATCTTGACAGCAAGAGAGAAATGTCATCTCTACAATGCAGCTTTCAGTTCCTCTATGAAATTTAGAGTTTCAGAAAGTTTATTTCAATGAGGCCTTGAAGTACCCTTTGACATGTAGCCTGCCTCAGATAAGTTCCTGCAGACATGAAGGGTATTTTGATGCACCAACTTAATTTTAAATCAGTAAGCCATGGGCCATATCCAAGCCCAGGGACAGACTTAGGGATCATAATCTGTCTGAAATTATACAAGTGGTCTTCCCATGTAAGGAGAAGGGCCTTCAGTGTTTGGGTCTAGACAAGTCTATTACAGTTCTGCTTTATAGTCTACCAATTGCAAAATCTTATTTTGACTGTCATCTAAAGGTAAAGTGGTATAAACAGACTTCAACAGGTTTACTTTTTCAGCAACATGTCCTCCTGCCTTTATTAAATCATTGGACAAAATCATTGTTAATTGATTCACTGGAATTAGACAAGTCTGAATCTGGGCCAAAAAACCCATATAATTTGATTTATTATTTAATATACTAACTGACTTGAATTTCCCTCAGAATTAAATCAGCACTGTGGGTAAAGAAAAGACCACAGGAAATGGTAGGATCCACTTCCTGTAACTGTTGTTTTACTCCCATCAATGGCCTTTTAGAATATAAATTGAACAAAAATTGATAATAGAATAATTTACTATTCAATGTGAATAATAAATGTGAAGGATTATTTAGTCTCTCTCTATGTATTTCTGCTTAAATAGAGCTTTTCTTCTGGCCATCCTGTCATAATTTCACTTTAATTAAAAAAAATTATACTGGTATATAAAACACCTCTGTAATTTAGTTCTTGCAATAGATATTGAAGTAGCAAGAATATTCTAAAAAGACTGAATATTGTTGTAACAAATTTTAGAAGAGCTCCTCAAAAACTCTTAAATACTTCAAATAGCCCAATTTCATATTTCATAGCTGGGAGACGCTCCTCCATGACATGGACATTCTCTATGTTGGGAATATGGGTGTGGACAGTAATGGAATATAAAATTAAAATATCTAGTTGAAGGCATTACAGAGATGGGCGCCTACTTTAATGTATAAGAAGAGCAGTTCTTAGAAATTTCTTAATAAAAACTGGCAAAGACTTACAGGAAAAAGACCCCTATGTGAAAAGATTGCTCATGAATTCCTGAGGATCTGTCTTTTTTCCTTATCTCTACCCTTTAACTTTTTCTGGAAGCAATAATACCAGTGCAGTTAGTAGCTTCATACCCAGAAGTATTAGATACCCAGTAACTACCCAGAAAAAATAGAATTTTTTCTGAAAAACTGTATTTTCCTATACATGAAGTGATTGGTTGATCAGAGCAAGTATAAGGCTGAAAGACGTCCCATATAAACAGTTTACAAAACTGAATATGAGACGATGTATAAAACATCTATAAGTAGATCCCAGGACCTATTTCCACATTCATAAAATAATAGAATTATCTGTCTTTTTAGAAGCGTCCATAAACATGTGCATGAAATAATATGTTACATTTATTATAAACCATATATATTTTACATGCATTGACTAGAGATATTACTAGAATTGATTCAAATTTGGTTCTCAATTTTATTAACATTTTGTGCAAATCATCAACAAGTGAAATCATCCATTTACTCATTATCTGTTTTCTCTCCTGTTGGTAGGTCTTATTTCAGCTCTTGACAGGAGCATTTGAATTTATCTGATAGAGAGGAATTATGGCTTCAAATGTAAACACACTGGTTGTGTATCCATTTCTGCAACTTTTTCTGTACTACAAATTGGGTGAGTCTTTTCTGGACTCTGACGATTGTTGGTTTTGTTGGGCTTTTTTTGAATGTTGCAGCTCTTACATCCAATAGTTTATATATTTGGGGAACTTTTTTTTTTTCCTGTCTTGTCTTTAGCAAAGAACTCAGCACTCTGTGGTCATCTGCTATGTAATTCAGTGGAACTCAATTTCCACTTAAACCGCTGTCCCTTGCATGTTTGGTTATTGCATTGAATGGGAAAAAAATCAATAAAACACCAGCACGTAAAAGATTTCATTGGCAACCATTTCAGCACTACTTTAAAAATAGATAAAAATTATTTAGGAAATTATGCTTGAACCAGCAGGTCCAAGGTTCCGATAACAAACATGATAAGTTTCTTTCTCTGAAGCACAACACGATTTGTGAGCCCACATGTCCATTTCTTAGGTGAAGAGTGCTGCAATGAGCACATTTAGGAATAAATGTGAGGCAACATAATGAACTTAAGATGACAAAGGGGTCCTGTGGTACATTGGCTCCTGGAATGTCAACAGTACTTGTACTGCTGTTGATTCCAGTGGAGCACAGAGATCTGCCCAGAGGGCTGTTCCTTTGGTAGCTCTGAACATGACGGTTTTTGAGGTAGAATCATGGAAAAAATTCTGTGGACATATGGGTTTGCCTAACTGTTTCTATTTTTCTTTAATGATTTAAAATTACCAGTTTGTAACCTGTCACATTTTCTTTGCGTTGTATCTCAAAAGAGGAGTGTTTTTCCACAAAATATTTTATCAAATTGAAACAATTTTCCATTTCTCCACAGAGAATTCTCCAAAGCTCTGGCACAGTGTTACCATAGTTTTTAAGGTTGCTGCATTTTACTTTATGGTCGGAAATTTGTGGAAAGATATTTCTACATAAACCTCACAAAATCCTCTCCCAAATGTTACCTACTAGAAACTCAGTGTTAGAAAGTAGAAAAACATATTGTCTTGTGCAGATAAATTTTCATATGAATGTTTAGGCATGCATATCTGAGCCTCAGGGCTTGGACTGAAATTTTTAATAGCCCAGTTGATGAATATTAAATTGTTATTCTTATGACCGCAGATGATTAAATGAGGCAGAAAGTAACTCAACCACACCCTTTAAAGCTGTACCTGTCAAAAATATACTTCTTACAAGTCAAATGGTGGTCTGGTGAGATAAAGATTATTACAGATTAGTAAATGTAATACACTTACTACATGTTTATATAATAGGCATCTGTCTGTAAGGGATGACATTTTCAAACCTTTTTGGTGGAAGGTAGGTAGAAAAGTAATTAAATGCAAACTAAAGGATGCAGCTGTGGTATTGACAGCTAGAACCAAGCATATGTGGCTAGTTACTTCATGTATCACTTAAGAGAAAATACAAAGAAAATACTAAAACAAAATTAGTATATATATCCAGGAGTTTAAAGGGTTTTTTGGTGTTTTTTGGGGTTTGTTTGTTTGTTATTTTGTGGTTTTTTTTAAACTGGAAAGGTTATTTATTTTAAATAGTGGCACCTCATTCAAAGATTTGCCACAATTAAAAAAATATATCTGATCTTATTCTTTTAAGATAAGCAATTTTTTTCTCTTTTTCACAAAAATACTTGTCATCAAGCTGAGAAAACCTCTCAAATTCCAGATATGGTGAAGAAAATCTCACATTTTCTTTTTGTGTTTCTTGATAATTTGTGGCAGTCTTCTTTTAAAGGTTTTGGGCCAAATCCTATCATCATTATACTCACCCAGTATGTTTATTTGACTAATCTAGTTTTAATTTGTACTTTTGAGCTGTGAATAATACATGAATTGTTTATTTCATATGCTCAAAGCCACAAAGGGTTTTAAGTCTTTGAATGATTGTCCATTAATTTGACTCTAGAAATTCTGAAGACAGGGTAAATAAAAAAAAAGTACTATTCTACATTATTGGCTGCAAGATTTGTTCTCATATTTATTTTAAAATTACTATTTCTGGTATGAAAGAGTATTTCCAAACTTTTTACTTTCCAAAAAATGTAAATTTTTTGCTGTAGGACTGATTAATAAGATTCAGACAGTTCTAATTGTTGGAAAGAAGAGAAAAAAACACATGCAAAAATAATTTTTCTACTGCTTTTGTCAAGTGGATTTTAATTTAGTAGGGATTTTTTATTTGTTTGTTTTATTTTTCCTCTTTTTAACACTTATTTCCATTTTAGTAGGATAAGTGACTGAAGATATTGCCATTAAATAGTTCATTGGACATTTATATCTCAGGCTTAAGGCAAGTCCAGCACAGACAAACATCTGTAACTATTTTCTCTAAATGAATTAGACCCTGAAGAGGCTTAGAGCAATGCAAACTTTGTATTTCTTTTGAAAGGCTAATAATTTATAGCTATCAGTGGTGCTGCTATCAAGTCTCTCATAGGATAAAGTAAGCAAATTGTTTAGGTGGCAATACTTAAGGAATATGTGACTTACATCACAAAAACATCTCTTCATCATTACTACTTAGCTTGTCCTCCTCCACAGAGTCATTTGGAAGACCAGCTCTTGAAAACCACGTGTGATTCTACAGACTTTTGTTCAGCTGACAGATCACCCCTTCTTTTGTATGTCTTGGATCATCTTCCCAGGAATGAACTCTCTTTCTTTAATTGTGACCATGAATGCTGCAGCCCCTGTGTTTGTCTGCATTGAAAAATATTGTTTATTTCTGAGTAGTGTACCAATACATAAAGAATTATTTTGTCACCATCATCTGTTGTCTTCACTACTTACCACTTTCCCAGACTCTGTGTCATCAACAAAGTCTATGATTAATGATATCATATTTTCATCAATAAAATATTAAATAGCATTGGACTAATTACTAATATCTGAGCTCCAATAAAAACATATTTGGAAAAAAGTTATATTCACAGTTGTTTTTTTATATTCAGCAGTAAATCAATCAAACTGTGATCAGTGAGCCACGATTAAATTCTGTGTTTGATTAATAATATTTTATTTCTGTAGTCCAGAGGATTACTCTGTAACAAGCCCAAAGATTATTAAGTATGATTTTACAAAGACTCCTAGAACTATGAAACATTGTAAAACTATTACTTTGACAAGATCTACTCTTCATAAACCCATGTTGGTTGGCATACTATTCTCTTTCAATATCTCATTAATTTTGTCCTTGTCTCATGCTAGGCATTCAATTTTTTTTTCCTTAGGAATAATATGAGCTCAAAAGGTTTAGGGGTGTTTAAATCAAAAGGTTTATCCTTCCTCAAATGTTAGTGCAACGTTAGGTTTCTTTCCATATTCTTTTTCCTGATTTTTTAAGACTTACAAGACTGAATTCAAGTTGGATTGTTTTTCTATTAAAATATATTGTTTCGTATTTGCTTTCTCATGCTCCATTATTCTTGAAAAGAAAATTAAATTCCTTGCCATATGATAGGAATACAGTATTTAGGTTTTCCTGCTAATATAAACCAGAAACATTTATTGCCTATTTTTGTAAATTTTAAGTAAATCCATCATTTTATCTGGTGTAGATTCGGGCTATGTATTTGCTTGCTATTTCCTAATCTACTTAAAACTAATAAATACTTGCTATCACTTAATTCTGTACTTGTTCTCATTACCTCCTTCAGCACTTCGTGTTTTTTAAGTCAGTCCTTTGTAAGTGCTTCACAACTGGAGCTTTTCTCACATTTCATGAACACATTATTTGATTCAAAGGAATATTTTTCTCCCCTTGCCCTGCAAGAGTCTTCCCAATTACTGTGTCTACTATTTGGATGAAGGTAATGTCCTAGGAAACTGCAGGTGTACATATTTTCTCCAGAAATTTTCAGGGCCCTGTAATTCATCTATTGCTGTGATTGCTTACATGAAGTAGCATTGCTCATAAGTGTCAATCTTAGATTTTTAAAAACCTTTATGTTAATCATCAGGTTCTTTTTGCTGAAAAATAACAAAATATATAATTTCTGTTTTGTTTTTATTTCTTTTAGAAAGGATTATTGTAATTTGAAAGGTTTGAGGTTTTTTAAAGAAAAGAGTGCATCTATCAATACATTTTGATAATTATTGTTTATAAAAATATTTTTATCGTAAGCTAAATTTTTCTCACTCATTTATTGAAGAAAATTCAAAATGCAGAAATATCAGTGATCTGACTTTTTAATGTGAGTTTAATGCCTTCTTTCAGCCCAATGTCCTGATCTGCCAAGTGAAATACATTTGATGTGATGGATTATAATCATTCAGCTTTATAAACCAGCCTGTTAATATTGCAGTTTATATTAATGCAATATAGTTTGGAGAATTCAAGACCATGGGTTCATAAGATGTTCAAGACCATGGGAATTCAGACCATGAGTTCATAAGACATCAAGGTTACACAGGACAGTCAAATATATTTGACTAGACAAACTTAAAAACTTCATATATTAAAAACTTAATAAACATGAAAGTGACAAAAAATAGAATATGAAATGTATGTAAGGCTATGCCTTTCTTAAAAGATCTTGCTGTGTTATTCAGATCAAAATCAGTTTCATAAACCAAAGAGTTAAAGTAGCAAGTTCCCAGAAATGTACAGGTATCTTCTCTTTTTTCAGTATTTTTGACCATCTATGACTACTCAAGCTTTAATGCAAGCAGATTTTTCGTCCATCCATGGTACTGGCAACTGAAGCCACCACGATATTGACTATTTATTCTTGCAATTTGTCTTTGAAATTTAGACATAGGGTACAACAGAACCTTCTTTTACAAGGGAATATGGAGGACTGGAAGACTAAAATATTACTGTATTAATACTTATGAACACTTTTCTTTCTGTTTTGTATTTGAGACTTTCAAAACCTTTAGAGCAAAGACCTCCAGAAGGAACAGTATGGTTTCCTGCTGCAGATTTTTGTTTCTTCTGTTTTTGAGCATTCCTCTCCATTAATCTGTCTTTCGTAAAAGCCACAAAGAAAGTAAAAGAGACTTGCAAACTACTTTGGGAAAAAATTCTTATTTTCAAGCGGAGAGCTCAACACAGGCAGCTTTGATGAGAGTTTCACAATGTGATAATGTTTAGGAAGGGATGTCCAAACAATATGAGTAGAAATGAGTTGGCATTTATTTGCAGTAGAGGTAAATTACTGACAGCTATTTACTCATGATGCTTCAGGGTATACTCAGAGCCCTAATTTCTGGCCCAAACAGTTACACATTGCTTATCCTTCAGCACTGCCAGTAATGCCAGTGATCAGTAAATCAGCAAACTTAGGAAATTAGTGAAAATGGAACAAAGATGTCAGAATTGCAAAAGACACAAAATTTTCTTCCTATTTTCACAAAATAAATGAAGTCTATATTTTTATTAGTTCTGAATTTTCCTAGGTTTCACTTAAGAATGCATTATTTTGAAATCTAAAGATTCCTCTTACTTCTTTTTTTTTTCTTAAACTGGTGAAGAAAATCTGTCTAACTCTTATGGCAGCAGTGCATCCTTTCTGTCCCATTTTATAGAAAATAGATCCATTGTGTTCACCAAACCACACCAAGCCAAGATAGTGGACTGATACTAGGAAAGGCATTATGATCTTTCTCCTATGAATTAACCCCTCCAATCTTTCTTTATTTGTAAATATTTTTCAATGTGTTTCTACAATAAACTTTTTATGGTTAACTGGGTTTCAATTGTTATGACAGATACCTATAGAGATTGAAAAATTATCAAGGCAGTTGTAAAGCATTAAATGCCAAAAGCTGTATAAAAATAAATGATGACAATGTGTTTTACATTTTTTCTATTTCAAATTTCATATTTTCTTCCCTGTCAGTCTCTTATTGCTATTAATTCCTGAATTTCTATTTTTCCCTTACTTAAACTGGATAAGGAGAATATCCCATCAGTGCTCACTCATAATCTATAAAAACATCAAATATGTTTTTCCATTATAATAAATATAATCTCTTTTATACATGCATGATATCTGAGACATTCTTATTCAACATGTGTAAGATAGTGAATAGATAATTGGGTAGATATAATTTATATACCTTTTGTAAATACAAGATGGAAAGAACACCACACAAGTAAAATTCTGCTGTGAAGGAACCTTAAATGTGCCCAAAGAAGCCAATTTGTTTGGCAATAGGAGGAACACAATATGTTCTGTATTTAAACTCTACCGTTACATTTGTGGAAATAATATTTTGACCATAGTTAAGGACATTCTTGTCTGATCCCCCTTTCTCTTCAGCCCTTTCCTGAAGGACATTACATTATGCACAGAAAATGAACATTATCACCATCTGTTGGCTTGGTCAGGTATACAGGATGGGGTAGCAACTCAGTTTGGAATAGCAGGTGCCTGTGTTTAAAGAAAATTACAAAAACTCAGAGCACTAACTGCTTACTAACTAGTGTTTTAAGAGGAAAGGCCAAGTTTTGGACTGATTGTACAAATTAACTACCTATTTCATCAAGACCAAAACTAGGATATCCAAGCTACGGTTGAAACCCTGGGTTGGATGGACAAGACAGAGGGCACATAGAAAAAAAAGACACATTACATGAAGTTAAATATTTAGTATGAAATTCAAACACTAAATAGACACTTCAGAATTAAATTGAATATACTTACCCTTTAAATGTATAGTGCTATTTAAATACTAATGGAATTAACCCATGATAAGAATGTTTAAAGAAAAAAATATTTTTAATGGTGGCTAAATGAAGAAAAGTATTGTTCTAGAGATCTAATTTCATTAATTTTTATAAATAAAACTAAATTAATCTATTCAATGTCAACTAGATCTGGAATTCAAACAGGAAGTAATTGAGGAAAAGGAACCTGAAGGTTAAGAAAGAACACATGTCTCAAGCACAGCTCATTTGCTAGTTTGTATTGAAGAAATAATAGAGATTAGAAAAGTCTGGATTATATTCCCTATAGAAATGTAATAAATTACATTTTAAATTGAAGTACACTTTTGGATAGTCAATAAAAAGAACCCAAAACTAAAAATCAAGAATAAAAAAATCAATTTCAATCTAAAATTCGGTTTTATAAAATAGAGAAGTGCACACGATTAACGCCATAAAATTAAAATCATTAAGTATTGTACTACTTAAGGATTAGTGAAATTCATAATTTTTCCCACAGTGACTTGTAAACTATTTGCGTTTGCTTTCAAATATGTAAAATTCACTTAAAAGATGATGTTACACCATTCCCAATTGTTATCCGCATCACATTTCTCCCTCCCTAATCCTCTTCTTTGAATTAAAGAGAAGAAGAAAGAAGAGAAAGAAAAATCTGCTGAACACTAATTATTTAACCTTACCTCCTACCTACTTTCTCTCTTTATTCTGAGGTTTCTTAAGGGCTATAATGAGCTGTCCCCACACAAACAGGCCAAATTAGTGGATAATTACTGCTGGGTCTGTGAATGTTCTCACTCCTCCTTTCTTACAGTTTCACAACATTACCAGAATGGTCTGTCACCTCCCTACCAATTAGGCACAATTACTACTTTATAACATTAGTGGTGGCAGGCTTATTACCTTGGAGAATATGTAAAAGTAAGGGAGGGTTGGGGAAAGAGGGCAGTGAATGAGGTCCAGGAGATCATTACCACACTGATAACTTGTATAATTCTAACTTTACTTCTATTTTGCAAGACAAAAGCTTTATATACAGATAAATATGGAAGCAAGAATTTTTTATGGTTTTGGATGTTTTCTAAATTTTTGTTGTTGTTGTTTTTATTGGATTTTTCAGATAACCAGACCATTGTCACGTTTTTTCCTCCCAGGTGGTGGTGCTAATTCTCGAATTTGTTTCTTCTTCTCCTGAAAAGATGTGTTTTTGCTGATTGAAAAATATACATTTTCCTGTCTTTTTCTGGCTAAAGTAAAGATACTGAACTTAGGCTGCATCAGAACATTCCATTCAAAACTGTATTTAAACAAGGGAGGTCAAGATAAACCTACCTGAAATGCTCAGAGAAGGATAGCTAACTTCTAATCTTTTATAAACAATACTACAAAAGTACTTAATTTCTGCCTTGAAAAAGAAAAAAACCCAACCAAATCACCAAGACAATCTGAAAAATCATGACCTGTGATTTTTTTTTCTAATGGCTGAAAACAGAAAATTATTAATATTGTATTTTTAACAAGGTAAATTTATGAGAGTGACATGACTCTCAGAGATTTAAGGTTAATTTTAATGCCTTGAAGGGATAATCCTAATTTATTTGCTTTAAATATCTTTCATACATCTATTTCTCCGCTCCTCTAAGAGCTTCCAAACTCTACTGATCCTTGCAGTGGTAATTATACTTCCTAAAAAATGCCAGAGGAATTCCAATGTTTTGGATGCCAAGTATTGGGCAGACTAATTTAATTTAAAATTATTATGGAAAATGTAGCAAAACTCTGAAACAGAGCAAACATTTTCTATGCAGGGGTATTTATCTTGCTGTAAATTATCATATTCAGTAATTAATATAATCCCATAAACCTACTGTTGGTTTACAGGATCTTATCTATATTTTTCATGGAATATTCTCAGCTTTTGGGGTTTTTTCACTTAAGAAATTGTTAATGATAAAGAATTATAGCTGAATATGAGTAGCATTGTCACATAATCTCATTCATTTATTGTGTGGAGAGGGCATCCTTGAGATGCCTGTTAAACATTTTGCTGGTACAATATCCTGCAGCACTGAAACTGCAAACAGTCTGTGAGAGCTGCCTTGTCATACTATGCAAACTGAGCAGAGAGAAGAAGTGCAAAGTTCATCTGCAGTGCCTATTTTTAAGCTTGTTAATAGTTATTTTCATTACAAGTACATTTCAGATACCAGTGTCACTTATGGAAACTACTAACCCTGTTGGCGGTAGAATTGGGCAGAGTAAAAGATAGATGGAGAATATGATATTCTCTTTAAGAACACTTTTAATAACATAGTATTTTTACATGGAATATTTTTCATCTGTGTGCACCAAGTGTCAAAGTATTTCAGAGCTATGTTCTGAGGTAGAAAGTTTGTGGATTTATGTTCTTATGCCCAGAATAGCTTAATTGTTTAGTTGCCTCCAGGTTTAGGTGTTAATGAAAAGAAACATCCCAAAGTATTTTTACCTTAAAAGACCATACTGATTCAATTGTATTAAATACCAGTCCTTTTTGTCACAGTGGCAAAATGTTAAAAATTAGAGTGTAACAATATTCTAATTATCATTGGAAAGCTGATACAAAGCTCCTTTAAGTGGCTAAGTAGAATGTCCTATGAATTCTTAAGATGGTTTCTCTTAAATTTGTTTTACCTCCCACTGACGAATGCATGTTTACTCACATTATGCTAGATCTTGGAATGCAAATACATGTTTATGTAGGAGAGGATTTGTATTACTCTGATAAACACAGCCACGTCATTTCAACTACACAAGGATGTTACTTAATGATTCAGCATCAAAAATTAAACTCCTGAAGGACTGTGCAACTCTGCAGCAGATCATAAGCTTAAGAAGAAGAAAGAAAATTAGATAAGCTAAATTATAAATTATTTCAGCTGTATGTCTTGTAAGACTTACCACTCAAGTTATGCAAGTAGATAATTTTGCTGATGGTTTGTAGGGACTTCCAAGAAAAGCTACAGAACTTACACTTTTCCAGGGCTCTCCAGGCCCCTAGTTTCTCTAAGGCAACTGTTTTAATGGATGAAAGGATGAATAATAGCCCAAGGATATAGTAGACTGACAGACCTAGATATTACAAAATCTAGATTTTTGTTTTTATTGTGAAAACTTTGTATCACTGGATCTACCAAACCTGTGAGCTCATCATACAAATGCACAATTTATACTGTACATTTTGGCCTGTTTCATTGCTCTATCAGTCATTTGTGTATGGTAAAAATGAGTTGGGAAACGGGATTAATTAAAAAGAAAAAGATAGCACAACTTTAGGTCATTTTCCAGTATTCCCACACACATTGCCTGTTTAATTTTTTTTATTACTTGAGTAGGAACATGAGATTAATTCACAAGACACTTTGGAAAGTGAGCGTTGTAAAATCTTGCACTGAGAGCCCTACAGAGTTACATCCAACAGCACTGTTCCACACTTTTGTGATCCCATGATTTTTGGGGGACATTATCAGGTTGAATTTTAGCAAAGGTAAAAATGTAATAGGAATAAAATATGAACTGGTTCTATTTAGAATGAGCCTGACTGTTTCTCCACCTGAGCTGAGAGAAAACAATAGTTATTGATGAACCTCACATGCTTCAGGCCATATTCCTAAGATGCTTTTTCTTGTCTAGTATTTAAAAATTTTCAAGCTAGAAATGTTTTAACAAATCTTCTTGTGAGATCTTAAAAGTACCCAGACTTCTACAAAGATTCAGAATTAATAGGACTCATGGTAATGTTTATGGAGTAATTATATTTCCGGTCTGCAACAAAAAATGATCAAATTTGGAAGCTTGCTGATAAAAATTTAAATGGAGGGAAAATATTGTTTTTTCATTTCTACATTTAGCACATTTGTGTCTTGTTATTTGTTACAATATGTGAAATAACTTATTCTTCCACTCAATTAACTGATTTTCTAGAGAAGTATCCAAAATTTAAAATTTGGTCTACAAATCCTGTAGGTCTGTGTAGGGTGTGTTATGCTACTGTCACTTCAGATCCATCAGACAATCCACCAGGGCATCCATGAGATAACTTTTGAGATTGGTAGCAAACAATTATTTTTCATAAATAAATTTCATGGCTTCTTTGTTACACATACAGGAACACACATCTTCAGACAAATTGCTGCCAGAATTAACGTGGCTATTGGCAGATATATCCTGTAGCTTATGTCTGCATAAGGAGAAACTGCAGCAACCAGTTTAGAAGTTTCATTAAATACATGCAACCTCTTGGTACATGTATGAACATATTATTATCATTCAAGAAGGGGATCCTAGTTGGGTATGTTAGTAAGAAATTGCAACCCAGGTATTCCTACAGGTGTCAAAAATATCTACATACGATTATTGACAAGAGGCCATTCTAGAGGCCATAAAAGGGTTTTATTTTTACTTCTGGAATCTTTTTCATTACGCTGTAATAGGTACAGGAGAGTTATCTCAGCAAAGAGTCTTGGTGGAAATAAGGTCTCCAAAGTTTTTAACTTCGCCTTTCTTGACAGTGGCTGGAGAAGATCAAGACTGTTCTATGGTCGTTTCAGCTAATTAATCTTATCACTCAACTGGAGCACAGCTTTGGACTTTACTAGTTTTTTATAGATGAGTAGATTTTTATAGCATTAAAGACAGCACCAAAAAGTCTGTGTTTAACCAAAAAAAGCTGTGTTATATTTAACCAAAAGTCTCATGTCTGTTTGCCATACAATAACTTAAGTGAGTGCAGAACTCATGAAACTCAAGTGAAATGCTCTTGTCAAAAATGAAGATGTTACTGTATTTGCAAAGAATTTACCAGGAAAAGTGTAGCCGCACATTGTCAGGGAATAGATGAAATATTCAGTTGCTTCTGTGTATAGTCCCACTTCATTTATAAACAGAACCAGTTTCTAGTTCTATCATACACCATTTTATATATATTTAAAAAATCCACCATTTCTGAACTTAAAAAGAAAATTAAAGTGCTGTTTCCTTAGCACAAAGTTTGTATATATCTTTAATGCAACATAAAAATACATTACTGATTTAAGAGCATAGTGGTCCCAAGGAAGCTTTGCAGAGCTAATTGAGAAGTTAACATATAAATGTAATTTACTTTATTGTCAAATAAATGTTAATTTAATATTTTTACACACATTACTTCTGTTTTTAATTTGGAAACTAACAAAGAACTTGAAAATGTACTGCAGGGAACAATTCACAATTTCCAGAAAGATGAAATAGGTGATCTACAAAAGTTTCTTCTTTTTAAATTTTCAGTACCATATGCCCTTAATAATGGCAATAAAAGCTAGTGATAAAAGTGGTATGCATATCTTAAAACTGAATTGGCTAATTTATACTATACAACTTTTAAGGCAACAGTCACTCTTTAGATATCACTTATCAGTCCACAGACAAAACTCAAATTCTGTCTTTCCACTATGACCTCTCCAAATATTGGGTGACAATATCCAGTTTTAGGTTTTGCCAAAACTCTGCTCCCTGCTCCTCACACTCTTCCATTGCCTCCTGTGCATTTCTTCATGGGTGCAGGCACAGATGCTACTCCAGGACACAGTGGCATGACTTGCGAATTCTTCCTCTTAGAACTTAAATCTGGAAAAAAAAGTGTAGTGATTTAGAAGCTACTTGAATACTAATTTTCAATGCAGATATGCAAGTGGTATGTGAAATGGAAAACTGGAAATAGCAGATATTTATTCTAGACACTTTATGGTATTCTAGACTAGGAATAAATACTCCTTGAGACTTTAGATATGTTTATCTTGTGAAGGAGAGGTCTAGCCTCAGACTTGTCTTTTATTTTAATTTTTGATTTGCCCAAAGAGTATTTGAAGTCTCTGTGTTGGATCTGATTTTTGGTGAAGTTAGGTATCCAACCTCTAGAAATCAGGTTGTTGCAGAAGATTTGAGATATCACCTGCTAGTTTTATCAAGTATTTCTTAAAAATGGGAAGGAACAGAGGAGGCTGGTTTTTTCTAAGTCAACTGAATGTAGTGTATTTTTCAAAACTTTATAAAATTATTCAAAAAACAAAAAGGAAGAGTCCATATTTTCTATGCAGGCCAAATAGTTTGGCTCCATGTTTACAGTGAACTTCTTCCTCAACTGCATTTTCATAAGGTTTGGCTACACAGTTTTCTCATGTTATGGTACCTGTTGCTACTGGGAAGTAAAGACTGAGATCCAGTCCTTGGCTTTTTATTATGCATTTCATTTGGCTTAATTTTGCTAATTAATACTTTATTCATAATAACCCTTTTATTTGCCTTTCTGTCACATTCATATTCCTGTGCTTTTTTGGTCAACAAAATTAATTTTCTCATGCTATTATGTGTGTTACGAACTGAAGAGGGTGGATAAACAGATTTAAGCAGTCTTTTTCAAAAATCAAACACGCTTCCTTCCCAAGGGACAACAATGTGTTCATATTTTGTGTAAAACAGAAGTAAAAATTAGAACGTAAGTATCACTTTTATTTGTACTACATGCAATATTATATAAATGACATCTTATATTAAGGCTTTGCAGATTTTTTGCCATATAACTGTTTTCTCCATCCTACATCTTATGTAGAAGTGCCTTACAAATAACATCTAAGGAAAAATTAATCTTCTGTTTTTAAAGGTTTTATGGCCCAAGCCCTAATTTTGTACTTTACAATCCTTTTCAGTCTTACAGTTTAGATAGACTTGCCCTACAAATAACAAGTAAGGGTTAATTAATTTCCTGGTTTTCAAAGTTTGATATACCAAACCCTTTTGGAGGGCTTACAAACATAAGCTATGTTCATGAAGTTATGCCTGAAAGCATACAGCAACTTACATTTTAAGTTTAGATTTAGTTTCCTTTTGAAACTCCCAAAGCTTCAAAAGGGAAACTTAACAGTATAATGCAGAAAGACAAGCTATACTTCTAGGTGTACAGAATGGTAAAAAATCTCTGCTATCAAAGTGTCATAACAATGTCCAGGATTTTGTTTTTCCTTTCAGTCCCTCCAATCTGTTAGGTGCAAAAGGTTCCTTTCCATTCTTATCCCACAAACTTTTTTGCATCTATTTTACCTTTTTTTTGTTCATGATTGCATAAACTTAGAGAAATGTTTCATAAGATCAAATCAGAATCTGGCTTTCCAGCTTAAAACCTTGACCAGCCAGAAAGAAAGAATTGTGGCTAGAGCAGGAGAGAGAGAATACTTGAGATGCAAAAATCTACTTTTGTGATTGCTGTGTCTTTCTTGTCTTCCCTCTCAATCCCGACAAGACAAATCTCCATTTAAACACATACATAACGAGCCATAGCCTATTTAATCATTCTTGGAAAACCCATATGTCCTTACAGGTATGCACTTGAAGACCTATTGAAAAGCAGGGTGCCCCTGAAGCAGGGAATGATTGGTGTTGATTCAGAATGCTGAACAATTGCTTTATTAAACTATATGATATTACATTATACTGTACTATATTAAAGAAGCGTACTATATGGTATATATACTTTGTAGTGTACTATATATATATATATATAGTATACTACAAGGAATATTAAAGAATACTAAAGAAAACTTATGACTGTCTCCAGACAGCCAGGACACAGCTTTTTTCAATTGGCCAAGGAAACAAAACAATCCTTAGCAGAATCCAGTTGACAAATCACTTCAGGTAAACAATCTTCCTGACATGTTCCACATGTGCAAAAACAAGGAGAAGCAAGTAGAGATAAGAATTGTTTTCTCTTTCTTCTCTCTGTGCTTCTCTAGGAAAAAAACCCTGAGAGAGTGAATTGTATCTCTCTCTGTTCAGAGAATGTGAATGCCACAAAGACCTAGATGGATAACAACAATGTTTGTTCAAACAGAATCCAGTGATAAAGCAGAATTTTTCCCTTACATTATAGTTTATTCCTGTTGTATTCTCTCTGCAGGCTACTGGTGAGACTTTTGTCATAGTTCAGCTGTCCTTTAATATCTATAAATTTCATTAGGTGAGCTCAAAAAATTTCACAAACTTTTAATTGGAACCAACACACATCAAACAAAAGAACTTAGTACTTTCTGTTGAAAGAGAAGCAAATAAATATTCACTTGTTTAATTAAGTGCATGTCACCTCAGGAAAGATAATCTGAAAGTCAAAACCATTAAGTTGTACTTCCCATATGTAAGGGACAGACACAAGGAGAGAACCTAGGAATCAGCTTACATTCTTCACTGACTGTGACATATACCTAATTTCAATCTTTACATATTAAGAATGCAAATACAAATCTCATCTGCTGATCTAGAAGTAGATATGCAATGTTTTAGAGATACCTTGAATTTGTTCATTAGCAATCTTACCACATTGTTATGTGAGCAGTGTTTTAGGATTGTGCATGGCCATAGTTGTGGACTACTTAAAGTCTTATAATTCAATTTTCCTCTGTGTCCTTTAAGTCAAGACATTAAATATTTTGAGGAATTTTTTCATGCCTTCATTAAAATGCTATTGAGACTTGTGTGAAATAGTATAAAATTTATTTATAGTTTATATTGATATGTTATATATTTTTATTTAATTTATTATAAAATTTATATTTTATTTATTTCCTTTCATTCTTTCAAATAACATTAAGATTTCTGTTACATAGTGTGTTCATTTTCTTGACATTTAAAAGTTGCCTTTCTGTTCCTAATTGTTATGTTGAGATTAAAACAGCAATCATCTTCTGAAATATCACTGTTAATAATATCTGAAATAACTGAAATACCAAATCACTGAAATAACACTGTTTCTGTTTCTAAAGCCAGAAAATATCTAACTAATTTGCAGATACTGCCCTTAAACTGATGGTTTATGCATGTTATATCTACGATACATCCACAGAAATCAGAGCAAGAGGATTTGTCAAGCCTGTAATTAATATCTTTTTTCATTTATCAAAAAAGTTGTCCACGATAAATTAGTTGATACTGCTAATTTGACATTGTCATTCTGACTTCCCTTAAATAACAGCTGAAAATTTCAGGTGCAATTAATATAGATACTTTTTCTTATTTTACTAATAATATTACTTATTTAATAAGTAATATTATTTAATAAGTAATAATGTTACTTATTTAAGTAATAATACCCAATTTATCCTTGTGTCAGAAAACATGAGCACCAATATTTTGCAAGATCAAGGTGCACTCAAGTGTGTAAGTTTGAGCTTGTCACCACAACAGCTTGCTAAAATTCATTAACCTTCTAGAATTTTCTTACCCATCAGTAACCATCCCCAGAAATTGTGTCTGCCAAGTGGGAAGAAACTCCTGCTCTTGCCTTAAAAAATTGACCTAGGAGGTGCTCAGGATCATGGGGCCAGTTACGCAAATAAACAATTATTGGGCAGTCATAGTCTGCCTATGAATTGGAATTACACATTTCTGAGTGAAAACTACACTGAGAAATATGTGTAACTTGGCTCAAGGCTTAGACAGCAGACTAGCGCAGCAAAGGCAGGGGGGTTTTGTGTAGTTAATTTAGTTATTTTTTATTTTGTGGGCCTCAGAAGAAAGACTTGTGGAATAGAGAATCTAAAAAAAGCCAGTTTTGCAGCATTCCAGGTTGCTACATAAAGGGCTATTTTCACCACCAAATGAACTAAAAAGCATCATGTATTTAACAATTTAATTATTTTGATTTATTCATTTGAAAGTACACTTTAAGTCACTGCCTCAGTCACATGGGAAAATCAGTTTCAGAAGCCCATGGAACTGGGTATTTCCACTGCCTCAGCAGAGCCCTTTTGCACAATCAAAACCCTCTGTTCTAATTATACTTTTTGTACAGTTTTAACCTTAAATTTATACATGACAACTTCTTCCAGACAATCAGAAACAAATAGCTCAAAAATTTGCATCAAACAGCCTCAAACATCTGGGGAAGTTAAAGGATAGAATCAAAATAAGGCAGAGCACATTAATCCTGCTGACTTTGTGATACAAAATGAAATAAAAATACAGATGAGTTTTGATCATACTATGTTCCTGTTGTTGGGACCCCAACTCATTCTTTGTTTTCCCTCCCTTGTGGGAATATATTGAAAAAAGCTGGACACAGCATACTCAAAACACATTGTCTTCTGATAGATTTGGAGGTTAAAGGTTTCAGTGTGTGCTCCTGTCCTCCATGGCCCAAGAACTTGTGACCCCATTTCTTTTTCCAAAATAGAACCTCATAAAAATGTCCGTAATATTTGCACTGTAAAAGTTCTGCATTTGACCCTGTTTCTTTTCTGTACTTGTATTTGTTTCAGAAAAGCATACAAAGGAATTACTCTAAATTTGCAGTGTCACTATGGCAGAGTCAAGCCCTGATATGCTTTAATCTTCTGCTATTTAAGACTATGAAATTCAGGCTGCCAAAGTACCAACGGGAAAACTCTGCCTACGCTTTGAAGTCACGTTACCTATTTATGACTATAAAACTTTTCCCTCTTGATTTTTCTAGCCTTGCATCTAATGTGCACAAAAAAGATAAACTTCCCAAGAAATTATTCTGACACAGAGTTGAATACACACTTTAGAAATTGCTTCATTCTGGAAGGCCCTGATATTGAGAGGCCTAATGTCAAACCTCTTCCTTTCTATTCCTTTTGGTGTTGATTTGCTCTATTTTTATTTATTTATTTGTTAATTTTTAACTCAGAATAGCTCATTGTAAAAGCTGGCTGCCAGCCTACCACTTGAAAGTGAAGAAAACATCTTGATTTAACATCTGAGCAGGGATTTTTTTTTTGTCATCTGTAAACAATTGGACCATATGTAGTGTGATGGGAAACATGAAGGCTGTGATAGAATATGATTTAAGGGACCTGGTGTTTAATTACTGCTCTTGATTATCTAGAATAGAAATTAAATTTAAATGTTTGGTTTACCATATCAATTTTAAAGGTACCTAAAATAGTTATCAGTTAGTTTATTTACTTGTAGTTCTGATGACTGCATTAATTCTGGTTATTTGTAAGGATAAAAAAATGATCTTACACATTTATGTCTTTAAAAGAGGCACAGATTCATTCAGGAATTAAAGAAAGAACAGCGTCTCTCATATTTGCTCTCCATTTGTTAAAGAGTTTCTGAATTTCCCTCAGATTAATTAAATATGTTCTTATTTTCCTTCAGATGAACCAGTAAATGTCATTGTCTAATAAATTTCTTAAGCTTATTATCGTTTTCAGGATAAAGTTTCAAAGCTAGTGCAACATTATTAATATAGCAAAGAGAAAGTGTATACATCCAGCATGTTTATCATCAAAGCCCCAACATGTATCCTGTAACTTGGGTAAAATTTTCCCCAGTCTTTCCTTAGAAGTGAACACAGACAAATTTTCTTATAGGTGCAGGGGAATGTAAAAGCAAACATCGCCTGAATCTCTACGGTCCCCTCTTTAATACTCCAGCCCCCTCTGAATTGGCAGGTAGGCCCAAGGCTCAGTCTTCAAATCTTTCCTGTGTATCAACACAGCAGTGACCTTAGAAATATGTGGTTTTGATAAAGAAAATCCAGGCAGTAGATGTAGCAAAATTTTACTATAATGCTGGACAGTTCAAACTGAAAAGAAGGGTAGCAACAAAATTCCTTGCTTCAAAGCTGTCTGGTTTGGTAAAAGCAGAGTGTGTAATTTGAGGGTTCAGGTCTGTGAGCCCCAAGACCTGGCAGAGATGAGAAAGAAAATTACCTTCTCTCCTGACTTTTGCAGGTGAAAGAACAAGCATATTTCTGATTAAAAAGATGCCATGTATTTTACATTTATAGAAAACGGAATTGAAATTTCATGGGCTATGAGTTCATTTTGCAGTGAAAGCAAGGAAAATAATTCACACTGTGATTACTTTTGATTGCTTAGTAATGTGCGTGTTAAATACAAAACAGTTCCTGAGCTCTCCTCATCACAGGTCATCCTACTTTCCCTCATCACAGAAATTCTCCACTTTGGTCTTAACTCAAGGCTAACAACCTACACCCAAAATATTGGGTATGTCTCTCTGGCAATTTCAAGAAACTAGTTCAGTCCCTGAGGTTACAATCGCTGGACATGGCAGTTGTAGAAAATTGTCATGGTTTGACCAGGAAGAAGTTGGGAATTCTGGGAAGCTGTGGTCAAACCAATGAAGGTTTTGGGTTTGAGACTGGCGTCCGGTGTGGCCAGTGGGTTTTGGACACACCTCCGAGAATACACAGGGGTTAAAAGCAAGGCACTGCCCTGGCACTTCCTCTTTGGACATCGTCGGCCGAGGAGTTCAGACCTCTCTCCCTCGCCCGGCCCGCTGCTGCTGGGCGGGGGAGGGGCCAGCCACGTGGTAGGCCCAGGGCCTGGACAGAAATGGGGTTGAGGGGGCTTCGGGGGGGCTCCAAGGATGGAAGGGTGGGGGAGCCCCAAGAGACATCGAGCCCTCGAGCAGCCAGCCCCCCTTTCCCCCCCCCAGGAGAGCAGCCAGCGAGAAGGGGGAGGAAGACTGCCCGGCCGCAGCGGCAGCGTGTGGGCAGCATGCGTGGGAGCCGTTCCGGGACCGACAGACAGAGACTGAAAACTTTTAACCCTTTCCTGCATGATTGGGGCCTTGTGAAAATGCTAATCCTCCTCGAAGCTGAATAAGAAGGGAGATGAGAGATGATATGAGATAAGGACCTTGGCCCGGAGTTTGTGGAGATGATTGGATGGGGAGAGATGATTTGGAGTGGCCTTTGGGCTGGACGTTTTCTTGTAGCCATGGACTCAGTTGTTCCTGTGACACAGACTGCATTTAGGGGGAGGCAGTGCCTCAAAACCAGGAGGGTTCATTTGTGAGGACCCCCCGGCCCCAGGGGGTTGGAAATATATGGGGGGGACAGTTGTCCCAAAAGCAGAGACTGTGCCTTTTTGGAGTGAGACAAGGCATCCTTGAAAGACCACCCTAAAAGCAGCTCTGGCCATGTCTCAGTGGTGAGAGCACTGAGCATGGAAGGAACATGTCACAAGCGGCAGAAATGGACTTTCCGGGCGGTGCCAAAGTGACAAAGAAGCATCCGGGATTTCACTGTTTCCAGGAAAAGCCTATGGAACAAGAAGGACTCCTTTTCCTCTCCATGAACTGTAGTTTGAGTATACTAACGTGTGGGGCCAAGGCTGGGCAGTTGGTATTTTTTTTGAGAGAATGTATTGGATTGGGAAAGTCAGGGAGTGGGGAGGAGGAAAAGTGGTTTTTGTAAGGTTTTCAATTTCTTTTTCTTTTCCTTATAGTCTTTCCTATTTTTTCCTGTAGTTTTAGGTAATAAAGTGTTATTTATGTTTAAGTTGGAGCCTGTTTTGCTTATTCCTGGTCACATCTCACAGCAGACACCAGGGTGAGGCATTTTCATGGGGGCACTGGCTCTGTGCCAGGCTCAAACCATGACATTTTTTGGTTCCCTGACCGGGAATCGAATCACGGGAGAATGATGAGGTAAAGCTGTGAGATGAGACCAAGAAGAATAAGGAAAGCAAGTACTAAGTTAAGGTAGATGAATAGTCATAGTGAATCTAAGGTATTGTTGTGTAGAAGTGTTTTGTAGTTCTGTTGATAATTTTAGAAAGTGTATTCTCGGAGGTGAAGGGTGGAGTGTCATGGTTTGACCAGGAAGAAGTTGGGAATTCTGGGAAGCTGTGGTCAAACCAATGAAGGTTTTGGGTTTGAGACTGGCGTCCGGTGTGGCCAGTGGGTTTTGGACACACCTCCGAGAATACACAGGGGTTAAAAGCAAGGCACTGCCCTGGCACTTCCTCTTTGGACATCGTCGGCCGAGGAGTTCAGACCTCTCTCCCTCGCCCGGCCCGCTGCTGCTGGGCGGGGGAGGGGCCAGCCACGTGGTAGGCCCAGGGCCTGGACAGAAATGGGGTTGAGGGGGCTTCGGGGGGGCTCCAAGGATGGAAGGGTGGGGGAGCCCCAAGAGACATCGAGCCCTCGAGCAGCCAGCCCCCCTTTCCCCCCCCCAGGAGAGCAGCCAGCGAGAAGGGGGAGGAAGACTGCCCGGCCGCAGCGGCAGCGTGTGGGCAGCATGCGTGGGAGCCGTTCCGGGACCGACAGACAGAGACTGAAAACTTTTAACCCTTTCCTGCATGATTGGGGCCTTGTGAAAATGCTAATCCTCCTCGAAGCTGAATAAGAAGGGAGATGAGAGATGATATGAGATAAGGACCTTGGCCCGGAGTTTGTGGAGATGATTGGATGGGGAGAGATGATTTGGAGTGGCCTTTGGGCTGGACGTTTTCTTGTAGCCATGGACTCAGTTGTTCCTGTGACACAGACTGCATTTAGGGGGAGGCAGTGCCTCAAAACCAGGAGGGTTCATTTGTGAGGACCCCCCGGCCCCAGGGGGTTGGAAATATATGGGGGGGACAGTTGTCCCAAAAGCAGAGACTGTGCCTTTTTGGAGTGAGACAAGGCATCCTTGAAAGACCACCCTAAAAGCAGCTCTGGCCATGTCTCAGTGGTGAGAGCACTGAGCATGGAAGGAACATGTCACAAGCGGCAGAAATGGACTTTCCGGGCGGTGCCAAAGTGACAAAGAAGCATCCGGGATTTCACTGTTTCCAGGAAAAGCCTATGGAACAAGAAGGACTCCTTTTCCTCTCCATGAACTGTAGTTTGAGTATACTAACGTGTGGGGCCAAGGCTGGGCAGTTGGTATTTTTTTTGAGAGAATGTATTGGATTGGGAAAGTCAGGGAGTGGGGAGGAGGAAAAGTGGTTTTTGTAAGGTTTTCAATTTCTTTTTCTTTTCCTTATAGTCTTTCCTATTTTTTCCTGTAGTTTTAGGTAATAAAGTGTTATTTATGTTTAAGTTGGAGCCTGTTTTGCTTATTCCTGGTCACATCTCACAGCAGACACCAGGGTGAGGCATTTTCATGGGGGCACTGGCTCTGTGCCAGGCTCAAACCATGACAAAAATTCACTTAACTTTTTTTACTGAACTAACTGAAATCTCCATAGAAACAGAAGAAGAAAGACCATTGGCAGTGAGTACCCCAAAGTTCAAAGGATTTATTGACACCAGTTTCACCTATATGGTACCATTTGAAAACTGGCAACACTGATTACTGGGAGGACATTGTGCAGGATATACAGTATTTTAGAAGAAACTCTGTCTGCCTGTCAGAATACTTCAGATTATACTTTTTGACTAGTGTTCCCTTTAACTAAAACTCACTTGTCAAAAATGTATAACACCATTGATTTAAATGCTTTTAGTAGAGTTGGTACAGAGAGAGCTGGGCATTAAAGGCCAGAACAAAGATTAAGATTGAGAAGATTAAGACTAATTCTAGTACTGATGTATTGCCTAATATTAAGCAAACAGCACACAGGGAACTGATCAAAATGTTTTTTAAAATTCCTTACAAAAGTGAAAAATGGTCTTATGAAAACCCTTGGAAACATTTATAAAAGAAACTTATAAAATTGTAATTGTTGATGAAGTCATTGACATCAGTCATCCTTAAAAGTCTCTTGCAATTTTCTAAGTAGAAAAGTTTAAAAAGCAGCTATTGAAATATTTCAGACTGAATCTGGAGTAAAGGCATTTACATAAAATCCTTCAATGTTAAAAAAAGAAAATGGTTGGGTGTAGTTCCTTCACCTTAGAATGAGTTCCTTTTGAAAGCTTAAAATTGAAACTGTATTTTTAATGAACACTGGCTTCCTCTTTTCTCATTTTTTCCTATATGAGAAGTGAGGATAACAGCTGTGGAGATAGAAGCTTACTATCTCTCCTCACCCTGCTACATATCTGTGTGTTTTGTATGTAAGGCTGTTGTGTTCCTGCCCACACAATCCTTCTCCATCTCCAGGTTAGCAGATGGTCCAGAATTCAGAGACAACAGAGAGGCTGAGAACCAGTCATAACCCAGGCAGTTCAGATCCCATTATGAAAAACAAGATGGGGAATTAAAGAAGAGAAACACAGCTGCTTTTGTAAAGCTGGATCAACTCTTTTAAATAGAAGGAAATAGGGGAAACCAGACCCAACTTTCAAAACATCTGGTTTTGTACTTAAACAAAACCAAGCTTTTGCTGTAATTTCCACAAGCTTAATTTCTTCCATGATTGCATTTCTTAGTTGTTTCTCACTTGTAAGGCCATGTCACTGTTTATATTAAATCTTTAACATTAATGTTCCAGTTTCAAATACTCATATTAGAAACATCCTATAACCTTGAAGAGTTTGTTAGTGATCAAGAACCTAAACTTCTGAAAAGAATTGAGGAAATATTCTGAAATTGCAGAAATGCAGAAATATCTATTACTATTCACACTTATCTGGAGTGTCATGCTAAAATATATTTTTATAGACATATAAATTTTATTCTTCATCAAGATTTTATAAAACACCAATCCAAACACAAAGCAACATAAAACCATCAAAAATATCTGAAAAGGAACTTCACTTGTTCTGTTTTACTTTCATTTGAATGATACAGGTATACAAATTAATATTAGGATTTGCCAGTATCACAGTCCTTTTTTCCTCTAATTAATTACACCTTCTTACCTCACAGGCTGGAATTTATCCTAATGAAAAAATTTTACTTGTCTATAGTAATTATTAGCATTATTGATCTCAGATCACACTGAAAATATGATCCCAGGTGCCTCAGAAAAATACTGACTTTTTTTTTTTTTAATTCCACTGTGAAATGCTGAAGGTCAAAAAAAAAAAGTCATTGGTAATCTGGAGAATTATGAACATCTGATCTTAACTCTTAAATTAGCCATATGTTGAGTCTCAACAGATTGACAGTACTTATTAACATGAATGTAAAGTTTTAATATTTTAAATCTGCATTTTATTAATATTTAATCCAGGGTCATAGGTAATGTCCATGTGTGTCAGATAGAAAGAAAAGAAGAAGGTATCACAAGAATCCAATTACTTCTGCTTCTAATTGCAAATGACTTTCAATATTGAGGCGATGTTCTTCTTATGTGACCTTTAGTGCATTTTCCAGACTTCATTAAACCTTTTTGTTCTTGTCAGTTCAGGTAAATCTGATCTTGTCCCATTACTCTGAAAGTATTCTGTCATATGTTCATAATCCAATGAAAAATTATTGCAGCAAGAAATATGCTGGTTAGTATTTAAAATATATGTTGCATTTTAATTAAATCTGTGTTAATCAGTTATCCTATAAGATTTTCTTGCACAAATATCAGTTGAACTAGATCAATTGTAACTGGCCAAGCAATTAGATCTTTTGTCTAACTTTATATGGTTTACAGGCAAATACTTATTCTGATAATGGATTTACTTTGTACAGAAGAAACATGAATTTGAAGCTTAAACAGTGAATCCTATCATTCCACCAAAATATGTTTTTTAACAGAAGACATTAATTGGGCTGAATTTTAAATGAAAAATAAAGAAAAGTGAGATGAAGACCAGAATATCGTCATGTGAAAAATTAAATTATATTTATTTTCCTATAAAGAGATATTAATATCATGCAATGTTATGTACAAAGCATAGGTTGATATATAGACAAGTAGCAAAATACTAATAGTATAATAATTTTAGCGTAATATTTTTGTCTAATAATAAAATTATAGATTGAAAATTGACATTTTCCCAACACCATACATACACAATACTTTACAGGAATGATGTCTGTGATGAACATAAAGGAAAAAGAAACAGTCTATTATATATAGTATAAGACAATGTAAATAAATTAATTGAGAAATATTTGAAGAAATGGCTTCAATTCTCCCTGAAATCATATTTTGTGTGTTTCTTTTCCTGTTTTCTTAAGAGTCTGCATCTCCAACACATGCTTTTATTTCAGTTTCTGCATTTTTAGATGTAAGAGTTATCAGGAAAATGGCAAATTTTGCTTATTTTCAAAGCTATATTCTTTTAGATGCCTTATATTTATATATCATGAGACTGTCTTTTCATAATGACAGTCCTCTTACAATTACATTTTGCCTCCAATACTTGCAAACATTGATAATTTATTTTCTTGTGGTCTAACTCAAAGTATCTGGGCAAGTGGCTGCCTTTTGAGAAACTCTAAGAAAGACAAACATGGGTCTCCTTTTTGTTCTGAAAAGGCACAGTGGTCAAAAGGGTCCTCGAAAGTCATTACAACGTTGGTATTTTTTTACATTATATAAGTCAGGCTCCAATTGAAGGAGAAGGTTTTTTTTGGTTTTTTTTTTCCAGGAATAAAGCTACCCTAATGTAAAGCAGCCAACTGAAATTGAAATTCAGTTCTTTGAAAATTATACTGAAAACTTTTGTAAGTAATCTTAAATTCATAATAATTGTATCCAGTTTTCAAGGATGATTTAAACACTTCTGATTTTATTTCATAGAATTTGTTAAGAAGAATAAAACTTGAATGTAGAAGCAGGGGTGTCTTTCTCCAGGAGTTTTGTTCCCATCATCTTATGCAATTTTTAAATGTAATAAAAAAAATACGCTATTATTTTTTGTTTGGTTTTTGGTTTTGTTTGTTTATTTTGGTTTGGGTTTTGAGGGTTTTGTTTGTTTGTTTATTTATTGATTGGTTGGTTTTGCCTTTTGTTTTCTTCCAGAAGTATGAATCCTGTGTTACAAAACATGACCTTGAATTGCACACTTTGCCAGACTTAGTAGAAACTGAAATTAAATAACATTGTCAAACCCCTTAGCTTGAAGAGACTCATCTTTTGAAACATAGAAAAGAAGGCTACTTAACAGAAATGTTTAGCATCATAGGTGTTTAATACTCCTTGCCTTGGGGGCAAGAAAAGAATACTATAAAGGGGGGATCTAGAAAGTGTAATCAGAATTATATTGTGATACTTTTTCAGTGAAATGTCAAACACAATGCCATTCTCACAGTTTGGGTTTGGCCACACTGGACACTGATAGTTTCCTTCTTCAGCCCTCACAACTGACTAAACTGGGTTTGTGACACACATGGGCTTTCTTCACTGCACTCCTATTGCACAGCTTCTCATGCATCTCCTCGTGGATGCTTCTGTCAGCCCAGCACAACCTTTAGGTCCTCCTGAAACCTTCAACAGGGCAGGCTTGACCTATGGTGAGTGGAGAAGTTAATTCAAATGCAGGCAACTTAGTGAAGCTGTAACATCACATAATTGGCCTTGAAATGGGTCTTTGATACTTTTACAAATTTTTAACCTGTGGTTTGAAAGGTGATAATTACATCTTCACTTTTCTATAGAATAAGAATAATAAATTCATAAAGAAAGAAATATAATACTGGTAATTGGTGTGTACAGGGAAAGCATATATATTTTTTGCCATCTGTGAATAATAAAGCATAAATCTAACACATTAGATCATATTACCAAACCACATAAACATTAAAAGTTTTAAAAGTTCACCTAAAGGGCAAATTAGATTGGCCTCTGCTGTTCAGGTTAAATTTTTGAGCTTTTACAAATTCTGGGGTTGGGGAATTATTTTCTTATTTTTATGTAATTGAATTTCTTCCAGTTTCTAGTATCAAAGGACTACACACTATTATTTGAAATAATCTTACTTTACAGAGAAGAGTAAGTTCTCCTTCAACCAATAAAATTTAAACATTATTGGCGTAGTAAATATGTATGTTTCAGAACAGGAAGAAAATGAAAATAAATAATAGCTAGAATATTTACAATAGGAGCTGTTTAAGGAAAAAGTGTGTTTGATCTTTGGGAAGTTCACTGTTTTGAAGTGACACAGGACAAATTATTAGGGAGAGAAGATTATAAATAGCTACTCCTCTACTTGGAGTTCTTATACTTGACTGTGCGGGCAGCATTCCTGACCACCGAAGATCTTTGTTCCCACATATATTACTAGGGTTAATAATTTTTGTAGTTTAGGACAGAAAAGAGTGAAGAGAAGGAAGGGTTTTCAAGCAGAGTTGTCTCAGTTAATTTAGAACACATAGTGATGAGCTCTAAAATAATAAACATTTTAACCATGAAATATTTTCTCAAACATAAACATTATTTTGCTGTTTTCTTAAAAGGGAGGTCATTCATTTTAACTACTTTAAAGATATGATGAACGAACCAATTTGGTTTTTTATTTACGTTTTACCATCAAAAACATTGTACTGAAATACACCACAAAGCAGCAGAATACAGCTTTAATCAGTATTTAATCAGTTTTCCAGGCAAACTTTCTTTAAATGTAAATATAAAGGAACATGTTGTGATGCATTTAAAAACGAACTACTCCAAGCTCTGATACACAGATGCTACTGTAATTAGTTCTGAAAATCCTTGCAGCATGCACCTAAGATTATAAAATAATTATATATGTGATATGCTATTAGGCTAAGAGGTATTCAGGGATATGGATTATTGCCCTTGTCAGGACTGATTTCACCAGCACAATGCACTCAGCTTTACCAAGAGCTAAATGTGTAAGGATGCAAATAAATTTAACAAGCAACTGTGGAAAAATAAAGGACTGCTACAAGACAAATGTGGTGTAGCAACATGTGTTATCTGCTGTAACTGATCTGCATGAGCACCTGTGGAACAGCTGTGGAATCAGGTACTCCAAGGAATTTCACACATTCTGGAGGACACTGGAAGGCTTACCTGACTCTTCCAAGCCTTCATTATCTTTTAAATGTCCATAACAATATTCATCTGCTCACTGAACAAGTTTTGAGAATCTCAGAGATCTACCAAAATACAATTAAAAAGAGTTGAAACATCAGTGAGGCAGGGCCAAGTAGGGATGAAACAAGATGCAAACAATGCTCTCTCAGAGCAAAGGGTCCACTTACCGTGGATGTGTATATTTGTGTATTTACACACATGCATCATTGGAAGTGTCAGATGCCATCGAAAAACTGCCTACACACCTCATCAAAATTTGAGACTTAATTTCCATAAATGCTTCTTAATGGCCTGTCCTAAAAATGCTTAACAGGACCATTACATTATGCTCTTAACAACTCCACCACTCCTTGTATGCCAACACACTTCACCAACACTTATTTCAATGTACCTTTCCCTTTATTTCTGCAAGGCATAAGTAAAAGCCTGGGTCCAGAGAAATTCAAAGTATCTCATCTTACCCAGCTTGGATCTTCAAGGATGCAAGTGAATGAAACAAAATAAAATCTTTAAAGGAATAGATCTGGAATTAGGACAGGCTACCAGAATTCATCACATCTAGAAAATCATGTGCCTGTGGTGTTCTCCATGTTACATAGCTAAATGACATGATGTACAGAGAGGACATTCCTGTAGGCGGTACAGTAACAGATGTCTGCTGTTAGGACTGCACATAACAAACACAAGAGTAGTCAGGTTAGTTGTATGGAATCTGTCAGGGATTCAAATCATAGACTAAACAGTGAAGTAATAGATAATGAGGACACAATCATTTTTATTACACAGTTTCAAGTTATCTAAAGAGATAAGAACATGTCAAAAGAATTATATTTTTCCTTTCATATTCAATTTTTTAATTGAATATGAAAGTTTGGATAAAAACACTTTTCACTTTGTTGACATTGTGTGATGATGAAAAACAGAAGTTATGATGTGCACACTGGTTTAAGAATGCTTCTGTATTAAAGTTTGGCACTTCAGTGCATGTATTAGGGCAGCTGTGAACTACCATATTACTCATATTTATTTGTATAAGGTCAGCAAAAAGATACTCCATTTCTCTAATTTACCACACATTTTAATCTCTCTATAGGCCTGCACCTAAAATGCCTAAAATGCCCCTAAAAACCTATTCCCCTTTTTGCATCAGGGAATTTTGGTCAGGTTAGCAGCCTGAGTACATTTACTGGCATATTAAAACAACTAATGAATTTTTAGCTATGTAGCTATGTCTGCTTTAAATGGAGATGTACTCAGTTTGTCAAAGGCTGTACAGACAGATGATGTTTGTTACATGAACACTTGTAGACAAAAAAATAGCAGATGTGAAGGTGGCAAAGGACAGGATTTCCACAGAAATTTGTACTAGCAACAGTAGGGACCAAGATTCCCCTTCAGATGGTCTAGAGATGGTCTAAAATACAGCCTCCAGTATTCAAAGCTGGTAATTTTACTGTTATTTTCAAGTGAAAAAGGAGGTGACTATTGCAGACGGAAGTAGGGTCAGCCTGAGGCTTTTGCAGAACCTTGATGCTGCAGTGAGCTGGGCAGCTGTATGAAACATATTCTTTAAGCCCTATTCAGACTGTATAAATATTTTAGGTGGACAAATATATGTGTAGTGTACATATTGTTCACTGACAGATGATTTTTTTCCAGTACTTAGGTATCTCTGATAGGTATTTTTTACCCTTAAGCAAAGATGTAAGTGGATTCTACAGGATCTATTTTTAATACTATTTTTAATTCTCTACTTTCCAACATAATTTCATTCCCTCTTTACTTACTATGTCTTTATGTTTAATAATTCAGAGTATTGTATTTATGTACTTCTTGAAGGCACCTTGAACATTTATCATAAAAAGGGGAAAAACCTCAGAGGAAAAAATATTTCAAGAGCTAAGAAAAAAAATCCCTTTCAGCTGAGAAGGGCAATTGAACGGCAGTTTTGTTTGATAAGCATGTACTTTAAAAAAGTTGGCAGACATCAAAACTCTCTCGTAGTGAGCTGTAGTATATGGTATAGATAATTCATGCTATATATGTGTATAAAATATTGTAGAATCTAAGGTACGTCTGTGACCACCCTGGCTGGGAGCAGAGCCTTATGTTTATTCAATTAGTTTCCAGACAAGGACAACGTTGAGATAATATCAAGTCTGTTAAGTATGAAATAAACCTTCCTGGGCCATGATTGCCAGTTTCCTTGGAATGTCTAAACCACTCACAGGGACCTGCACCTGGGAAAATTGCATCTACCATACTCAAGAAGCCAGACGGGTGCCACTCTGCTACATATGAATACAGGCTCTGCCGAGGTGCTCAGACATCCCTCTGGACATCTGGACTTTTGTCTATTCCTGCTCATGTATAGAACCAGTTCTACATGTGAAGAGACACACAGGAACGTTCAGTCATCCCTGCCTCAGGCAGAATACACTGTATAAAAGCTAACTGCTTGAAGCAGTCGGGGTGAACCACTGGGGGAACGCTGACACTTTGTCAGTCGGATCTCGGTTCACCCAGCGCCAACACCTGGGGCTGACGCTGTCTTGGCCATGGTGGTTTTACGAAATTCCCATTTTTATGTTATTGATCTAATAAATCTTTGTTATTTTTTTATTACAAATTTGGCTGCTGATTTGATCATTTATAACATGAGGGAATTACATAAGAGCAAGAACTATCACCCAGGAGAAGAGGGTCTGACCAACATGCATGGCTGCTGCACACAGTGCCAGAGATCAAGCACAAATCATACTGCCCCCAAAGACTTCTGTGAACATAAAACAAAAGGGGTGCCAAGTTACTCTTTGGTGATTATAGAAATTACTGGAGCAACTATCAAAATGCGAGCAAAGGCATTCAATAATTAGTCATATGAGCCCAGAAATACTTGATTCAATGTAAGTAATTATGTGAAGCTATGTGCCAGGATTGCATTCAGCTTCTGCAGAAAAACACCATGATTAATGGTAGGGATGGCTGATCCAGCAGCTAAAGAGAAGAAATCTGCAGATGCCATGTAGGCAGAGGTCAATACAGCCTTATGGAAGGGTTTAATATATTAATATATATTAAATATTAATATATTTACAAACAAACAGGATGAATAAATGTAAAGATCACATAAGCAAATTTTATACATTATGCTGTAAATGTCATGCAGGAAATACACACTCTGATTGATATGCAGAATGCTTGCCAGGATAGTGACAGCCAAACTGAGTTCAAAGTTACAGGAAATGTTGTCATCAGCCTACTGTAAAAATGTACAATTACTTGCTATTCTCTTTCTGCTTTAAGGTGACTAGTACCATCTTTTTCCCTAGGCTACTTGTTCACACTAGCTTATTATCATTACAAAGTATGATAATGGATTAGCTTTTCCATATTTTGTTCATATTGGGAAGGGCATGTTTCAGTCAGTACAGTGACAATGTTTTTGAAAAGGCATTTATATCTCCACTAAAAGTTATCAGGCAGCTTGTTTTGAAGAATAAAAATCTCTAAATTGCATCCTTGCAAATTCCTCTTTCCTGATATTTCATTTAATATAAGGAATTCGGACGGAGGAAGTAAGCAGTACCTAATTAATATCTCCTAATGCCCAACTGATGTCAAGAATGACTCCAATTTATAACTAAACCATATTTTTACATTGAAAAATTCAATTACTTTTACTGACAGACTTCGAAATGCCACATTATTTATATTGGTAAACTTTGCAGTCTCTCAGTACATTTATTAATATTCTTTCCAGAGACCAAAGTGAAAATACAATACAAATCACTGCATTCTTCATGTGTAAATTTTTCCAAGTGATATGCACATCTGCTCCAGTAGGGTGGAACTGACTTGTTGCCGGATATCCAAAAGACCAAACAGAGCCAGCACCTTAATTTGCCCTCCCTTTTGATTCTCCAGGCAAAATAAAGTAACCTTGACATTTCTTTGCCTCCTCTCTCTCCCTCCCTCTTTCTCCCTTCATTCCCCTTCTCTCCTGCTCTTTTTTCTTTCACACACCCACACACTGCACTATCTGTGCACACATCAACAATTTTGAGCTGTGAAGAGGTTCAATTGCCACCTTAGTGACTCACTTATAATCAAATCATTTACTAGGATAGCTTGAGGACATGACAATGACAGAGAGACATCTGTTAGGGGGATGTGATGTACAAAAAAAAAAAAAAAAAAAAAAAAAGAAACCACCAGAAAAAAGGAGGTTATTCACAGCTGGTACATTAGCCATGCTAGCCACTAGGCCACCACCCTGTCCTAGTCCTACAGCTTCACTCTCCTCCTTTCTTCCTGCTCCCTGCTGTCAGCTGCCAAAAGATATCTGTTCTCACCCTTTGCTGAATGAAAAGGTGCTAATGCATGACTTCAGGATATGTCAGAACATACAGTACTTACAAGTGTTTGGAGATGCAGCCAACCTGACCATGGGGAAAAGAAATGAGTAACTAAAGAGTGATTTTCTTGAAAAAGGAATACTAGAAAAATAGTGAGGGGATTATTTCTTTTTCTAGCTGCGACAGGCAGAACAGGTTTTTGTTTTCTTGATGCTCATCTGCATTTCTTGTAGAGTACTAAATACCCTACCAAATGTTCAAAAATCAGTTTGAGGCGTGCTTTTTTTTTTTCATTTTCTAAAATGTCAGCACTAATGGAACTTGAAAATACATCCCAAAAGGAAGAAGAAATACAGAATAGCTAGAATACTGACATAGGAATATACGCCTTTAAGAACTACCTTACACTTTAAAGACACATCAAAATAATACATTGAGGAAAGAGTTTGAATAAATTGTGATTGAAAAAATCCTTAGCTGCTTGTATACCAAAAGTGCTGGAGATCAACAGATATCCAGATTATTCCCCAAATATCTCCTCTCTAAGTACGCAAGGTCTGTGTTTTGCACCCACTAAACTCAACAGGCAGAGGGGACTGGTGACAACTTCAGCAGAAAAAGGAAAGAAAGCTACTCAAAGTGGCCAGAAAGCTATTCAAAGTTTTATTTTCTCAAAGCTGTCTGTTGGTCCAGGTAGAAGAGAGCAGGGTTTTTTAAAAACATATAAAAGCTCTGCACTACAATCGTTATAAATAATCAGCTTTGTGATGTCAGTTAGGGTGATTTCTGCATCATGAAACAATTATATTCTTACTAAATGATTTGCCTAGCATGACACCAAAAATAGAGCCACAAACCAAGCTGAAGTTTGTAGTACAGGGGCAAAATACTGGTTATTTTTTAAGTGACAAAGAAAGATTTTTAATAAGAGTAAAGGATTCTAATGTTAAGCCCAGCAGACATGAATGTCATGCAAATATTTTAAAAGAAATTGCATAGCCATGCATTAAAGATCCTCTACAGCACATGCTCCTGAAAAGAGTACACAGCCTAAAGATATCCCAAAGTGACCAAGGGCATACTGGCCCATCAGATACCTTGCTAGGCTCCTAGTCAGAGTCAAACATCTTAAATATAAATTCTGGAACTGATACTTCTGCAGTTTTCAGTTCATTGTAGGCTTGCTGAAGGAGAAAAGGAACAAGGCAAGGAAGAAGGAAAAGTCTTTTTCCTCACTTGAAGAATAAAATTAATTTTCTTGAAAATAAATGTGTAGCTGAATTTTGTAAACATTGGAAAAAAGGTAAATTATTGTCTGACTTTGGTATTAGTTAAATTTCAAGGTTCTATCTTTATGCAACTCTTGGGAAGAAGAGCAAGAAATGTTTATTTTCTTAGGAAAAATATTTTGTCATTTACCAGATAGTCCAAGTTGCTAAACTTTCAGTAACCTTGGAGATTTCTTTTAAATACAGAGAGTAAAAAGGTCCCAAATATCTAAATCAGTCTCAGACCCAGATGGGCCGAGTTCCCATTTGGTCCGCTGTGTGTTGTGCTGTATTTATCTGCATGTTTCAACTATGCCTGAAATTCCTGTTCATTTTCCAAGTTAACCTGCACATTCAAATTATGAGGAATGCAGACGCAATACACACACAGACACACCCTTGCCCACATACATGTACACTTCTTTTGTACAGCCAATAATGTCAGCCTTCTTCTCCAGCAGCAATTGTGTCTTTGGAAAATTTGGACTACCTGGACTAAAAATGTTGCTTCACTAATAGATGAATAGGACTCTGCAGATTTTTACTCAAATTTCCTGGATTTTGCTTGTCAGGTACTATTTCAATAATGTACACTGTGATTCAGAAGGGCAAATTTTCTTTACTAAGACCTTGCTTTTGGAAAAGGATATCTGAAGAACACTAGAACAGGAATTAAACAAAAAGGACCAAAATACTAATTTTTGAGTCTATAATAGTCCAAATAATATTTCCTATTAAATATAGGCAATGAAAATTGGAATGAATCTGAATCAATACTGAGATTTTCAGAAGAATTGATTTTGACACTGTGGGTCTAATAAAAGGAATAATTTTTGTCAGGTTCTTACAGCCTATCTACATATATCTACTTTAAAGTTTTGCAAAAGTATTCCAGTGTCAATACAAATAATACTTACCTATCACAGAACCAGAGAATCACAGACTCAGTTAAATTGGAAAAGGCCTCTGAGATCATAAAGTCCAAGCTATGATCAAACACCACCTTGTCAACTAGACCATGACACTGAATGCCAAGTTCAGTCTTTCCTTAAACACCTCCAGGGATGGTGACTCTACCACTTCCCTGGGAAACCTGTATTGTCTAATTACGCTTTCTGTGAAGAAATTCATCTGCTTCTCCGGTCACTGGCTGCCTGGGGGAGAGGCTGACCTGGACCTGGCTACAATTTTCTTTCAGGGAGTTATAGAGTGGGATAAGGTCTCCTCTGAGCCACCTCTCCTGCAGGCTAAATAATCCCAGTTCCCTCAGCCCTTCCTCAGAGGACAAGTTCTCCATGTTCTCCTGTTCTCCAGCCCCTCCACCATCTTTGTATTAGAATCTGACTTTCCCAAACCTGCTCTCTGTGTCTGATGCTTTGGTTGCCCTGTTTATGGCGTGTGATCATCCACATCTGCTCCATAGCCTTGCTGGCACTGAGGTCAGGCTGAGAGGCCTGCAGTTCACTGGATCCTCCTTCAGGCCTTTCTTGTAGGTGTGTGTCACACTGGGCATCACCTTCAGTCATCTGAGACTTCCCCATTTAGCAAGGACTGATGAATAATTCCAGAATCACAGGATAAGATGATCCACAAGGATCACTGAGTCCAACTTCTCAGCATAATGACCAAGAAGAATACTTTATGCCCAACAGTATTGTCCAAATGCTCTGTCAGGCTTGGTACTGTAACCATGTCTCTGGGGAATCTGTTAATATCTAGGTGAAAATTCTTTTTCTCATATGCATGCTAACCCCCCCAGGCACAACTTAAGGTTATTCCTACAAATCCTGTTTCTGGTCACCACAGAGAAGAGATCAGAATCTACACCCCTCTTCCCCTCATGAGGAAGTGGCAGACTGCCATGAGGCCTCCCCTCAGTCTCCTCCGGGCTGAAAAGACCCACTGACCTCAACCACTCCTCATATGGCTTCTCCTCAAGGGCCTTCACCATCCTCATGGCCTGCATTTGGGTGCTTTCTAAAAGATGAATGTCTTTTTTATATTGAAGTACCCAAAATTGAGGGTTTTTTTTTTTTTTGTATTGCAGTACCTCCAGCACTCGAGGTGAGGCTGCCCCAGAGCAAAGCAGGACAATCCCCTCCCTTGCCTGGTTGGCAATGCTGGGCCTGATGCCCCCCAGGACACGCTTGGCCCTCCTGGCTGCCAGGGCACTGCTGGCTCATGTCCAACTTGTCCCTGACCAGGACCCCCAGGTCCCTTTCCATGGCACTGCTTTCCAGCATCTCATTCCCCAATCTGTCTGTCCATCCATCCAGGGTTCCCCCACCCTAGGAGCAAAATCTGGCACTTTCCCTTGTTTTCATATGGTTCGTGGTTGCCCATTGTTGTGATTTGCTGAGGTTTCTCCACAGGTTGTCCCTGCCTTAAAGGGAATAAACAGATGCTCTCATATTTGTACTCTCTGTGAACTTGATCAGTACGCCTTCCAGTCCTCCTTAAAGGTCATTTATGAAGTCACTGGAGAGCACAGGGCCAAGAATGGAACCCTGTGGAACCCCACTGGTGACAGGACACCAGTCTGATGTCACTGTATTCATTTTAACCCTTTGTGCCCAACCCTTGAGAGCCAGTTGCTCAACCTCCCCTGATGTGTCTATCCAGATGTGTGCTGAAGGATACCATAAGAGATGGTATCAAACACTTTGCAGAAATCTCAAAATATTACACCAACCAGTTTCCCCTGTTTATCTGGGTGGGTTATGTTGTTATAAAAGGAAATCAGATTTGTAAGGCAGGACTTCTCTTTCATGAAACTGCACTAGCTGTGATCAATAACTGGGCATCTTTCTGAGCTGGCTCCTTTAGGACCTGTTCCACAAAATTGTCATCCAGGTTTTTCAGGAATTTTGGGTTGTACCAAAATCCTGACCTGGGGTTGCACCAGCTGTGCAATGGTCCCAGTTAGTTTATGTTATGTTGAACTCCCTCATACGGCCAAGGACAGCTAGTGAGGTCTTCCACTGGCTCCCTTATCACTTCAGGACCCACAGACCATTGGGCACATGAACATCAAACTGGCACAGCATGTCGCTACTTCCTTCTGGATTAAAAAGGGTCCATTCTACTTTTCCCTGTCTACCACTTCTGGAGGCTGGTTGTCCTTCCTACTCTGAAGATAGAGTTAAAGAAGGTGTTAAGCATCTCAAAGTTTTCCTCCTGGTTTCCCCCATTAAAGAATGGAGGTTTTTGTTCCCTTCCTTTTGATATTATTTAATAAAACACTTTTTGTTATCCTTTATAAAAGCAGACAGTTTAAGCTCTCTAACTGAGTTAGTGCATCACTAGCTTTCTTTCTGTGTGATCTAATATCTCTAAATACTTCCTGAGTTTCACACTGTTTTTTTGAAAGGTGTTGCACCCTCTTGTTTTCCCTGTGTTCCTGGGAAAGCCCCCTTCTCAGGCATGTCTTCTTCCCCACTGGCTTCTCCTTCAGTAAGTAGGGATGGCCTGCTCCTACACCTTCAAGATTTACTTTTTGAAATATGTCCACCTTCCTGGACTACTTTGTATTTTAAGAGCAGCTTCCCAGGGAACTTTCTGAATCAATCCCATGAATAGGACAAAGTCCTTCCTCTGTAAATACAGGATAGAAATTTTGTTGAGACGCATCCTTACTCCATCAAGAATTGAAAACTTTATCTTTTTGTGGTTGCTGTGCTCAAGATGGGCATTCTCACCACCACATTCTCTACCAGCTCCTCTCCATTTGAAAAGAGAAGGACTAGCAGAGCCCCACCCTAGGCAGGCTGTGTCAGGAAGGTGTTTTACACAAGTTCCAAGAACTACATGTTCTTCCCGCTGTGTTGAGTTTCTAGCAGTCATCTGGCTGGTTAAAGTCTCTCACAGGAGGGTGAATAAGTGATACTTCATAAATATAGGATAATGTTATTATACCTGTTACACAGACAAAAAATCAGCAATTTCCCTTCACACCATTCATTAATTCTAGAGAAATAAGAACTAGGACAGTTACTGGGAAAAAATAAAAAAAAAGGGAAAAGGAAATAGCTATTTTTCTCTCTTTTGATAACTTCCTTTCTGTCACATGCTGCATACATATGTAAGTCTATTTTTGTGTGAATATTTATTTTGCTTTCAATTGAGATGACATTACTATACTATTCTATTTAATAGTTATCACAGTTAGCAGAAGAAGGGAAAATTTCTTGGTCTTTGGGTGTTTAACTATTTTCTTCTTTTTTAATCAATTTTTGTTTCACTTCAACATAAATTCTACTGCAACACAAGAAATACAATGCACACAAATGATAAGAGGAAGAAGAGAGAAAGTAAATTCTAGCCCTTCATCACAGATGAAATTCAATATAATAGTTTTATTTCTGTTCCTCTTTGTGGTGGCAATGACATAAAATTTTTATTAAACTTCAAAATTGACAGATGGTCCCAAAATGAAGTCTTGGCTGAAGAAAATATCTTGATTTTTGCTAGTCAGAATTTAGCTGAAGAACATGGATAGTCTTGTCAAACAGGCCAAAAAGGTTACATTCACCAATCCTGTTGAGAAAACACACAGAAGTGAATCCTGAATCCTGAACAATTGAATTAGAGGTTGGAACTGACACACTCCAGAATGCCATCTTCTTCCAGGAATTGTTCGCAATTCTCTCTTTTAGAGATAACAGTAAGATACTGGGCTTCAAAAGCCAAACTTCTAAAATAATATCTTTCTGTGTGTCCAGTGAAGACATATTACTGTAGGCAGTATGATATGACACATACCTCTATGTGAAAGAAATAAATTTGTATGCCAAGTGTAGTACCAAAACTCTACTCTATGTTTAACTGAGAGACAAAGCTGAGTTTTGCTGCAACTTCAGTTAACTTTATATACATACATGTATATATATTTGAGCATTAGCTCCAGGTGCTTTGAAGTAATAGAAGAAACTCAAGCATTGAACTGCCTGCTTTGGCACAGACATTCCCAAACCAAGCATTGCTGTGTGTTTGCAGCTTCATTGCACCTTCTAAGTCTAAAATGAATAGAAGATTTAAGCTTTTAAGTACAGATACTGATTGTACTGAGAGGCTCAGAAATTAGCCAGTGACATCAAATCCTGCTTGCTGTATTCATTGAAGACACCCACTGTGAACATGGTACATTAAGCAGGATTCAGCCTTTCTAATCAGTACATGTTAACATGAATGAATAATATTGAAGAAATGAGAATTAGATTTCATTTGTATTGGTCTTTTGTATACTTGATGACTTTTCTGCTTGTTCTATTACGGGATCTACAAAGATCACTTTAGTCTCAGGTTAGCTGGGTTCTGGTGGGCAAAGTGAGGGTAGACCCAAGACCCAGTGATCAGAAGTCATTTTATCTCACAGCCACTGATTTTCCTCCAGAGCTTTTTGTTTATTAAATTATAGAGGGTCAATAAGAATTTCCTCCAGATACTGGCCTAGCACTATATTCTCTCTCTGCAGTGCACAAATGGTAGCCTTCCCCACTGACTGCTTAAGAAAATGGTAGTCCATCCTTATTTTATTTTCTTCTGTTAGTTAAGGAGAGTGCTATCTCTCCATAGGAGTTTCCTGTGTTATCCAGAGAAGGAGGAAGATAGTGAAAAGCTAAACAGGCCAAGAGTTCAGCAATCAGAGTTCAGATGATAAACGCCAAAGTGACATTTGGATCCATAACACTCTGAGCTCCAGTTCCCGCAGGATTAAAGGGCAGAATAGGAAGTACATCATATCATGCAGCTCATTTTGGGGCACTTTCACTACTTTTTACAATAATTTCTGCAACATGCTAGAAGTCAAATGATCCAGTGCACCTGATTTTGCCCAAATAACTAGATGTTTATTCCATTATGCGTGATTAAGGTCTCTGTACAAGAAGTCCAAATGAATTTCATGGATAACCAGTCTGCAAGTTCATGGTATTTGAAAGAATTTCAGCAGTAGTAAAGATATTCTGCATACAAACCAGACAAATTTATAATAACCAAGTATAGCAATCAGTATCTTTTACCATATTATTTTGTCTGGATCACTTACAACTTCCATGTCTAGAGAAATTTTATACATAAAGTCAATTTTTACCTCATATCAATGGTGCAAGTGCTCTAGACCAGAAAGTCCTGCCGAAATTACTGAGGTTTCTACAAGAAAATATTTGGTTCAGATTGAATAAAATAAATTAAAAAGGTGCATAAAAGCATTTTGAGCATGAATCATTAATGATAGGAGGCCAAGGAACTTTTATATTAAAATGGGAGATAGCTAATAAATTTGGCCTCTTGCAAGATAATTATTCCTGTAAAAATTGTGGATTGGATTATTGGATTTTTGGGTATAAAAAAAATCTCATACTGCAAAATTTTTAGATATACTCAATCCTACCACCCAGAAAAACTCAGTGTTTGAAATGGACAAATATTTGTACTAGAAATCCGGACATCTGGCTCTAAATGCAATCAAGACTTTTGGATAAAGAACAGTACCTTTAAACTTTATGAAAGGCAAGACTACGGTTTTCCACTAAGCTACCTGTGAAGCCTGATTTCCTGCTGTCATTTCAATCTTAATCAATGCTACATCTTCACACAAAGAGGACAAATACATATAACACTGTATTTTTCTAACCAAAGAATCAGTGTGACTCTTCTTATTCATTAAATTAAAAATAAATTTTAAATAAAAATTGGCATAGAAAGTAGGGGCTTTCCCCTTATGAAAGTTTTTGTGTTTCTACACTGCACACTCTATATCTGAAATGAAACATATATTCTCCTTCAGCTGAATAACAGCTTTGCAACTAGAACACACTTAAAATTTTGTTACTGACATTTTGAGGAGAAACTTTGCATTAAACATCTCTGCTCTAAGTAGACCTAAAATCCAGGTTTTGGAGTAAAATTAATCAGGATTTAATTTTGCCATTCTAGGGAAATAGGAAAAATAAAATTCCATCCTTAATCACTCAAAAGGTAAGCCTGATGAAATTTATTTAAAAGAAATTGAATCTATGATAGTAGTTCCAGTGAATACAAGTATTTTTAGGAATAAGTTTGTTATGTCAGCTTTGAACTTTTGTCCTTTTATGAGAGCTGTTGACTGCTTTTAAGTGAAAACGTATATTTTTTTCTCCATAAAATTCTGAATAGCATAGTTTAAAATTTCAAAATTGTTTTTATAATACAAAACAAAACACTGAGGAAATACCTTCAAAATATTGAAAAATCTGTTGAAAGTTTCACTTTTAATTGTTGGTTTAATGAGTTGACAATTTTTAATTTTTTTTGTTGTTGTTGTGGTTGTAAAGTGATGCACTTTATTTCTTTTTATTTCTTTATTTCTTTCTAGCTCATGCTACAGCTGCCCCTTCCTATATTAGTCAAATCTGTTCCTTTTGCCTACAAATGGAAACTGGTTGTCATTCATCTTTGCAGAAAAGGTGGTAAACAGAAGATAGAAAGCCAAATTCACAATGTTTATATAGTTTGCCTAGTCAACAAATGTTATCTTCTAGTGAAAGAATGACCAGTTGTAAAAAAACAAGGGAAGTACACCAAATTTTGTTATGGCTCAAGGATGTGAATATTAATTTAGAACTCCAAAATTTGTGAAATTCTTCCAAAAAAAACCCAGTCATTCCAGTCATGGGTATTAAGCTTTTAATTAGGTAAGATCATTGTCAATAGGATTTAGATCAGTAAAGGGGTTTTATAATGCAATAAAGGAAGACATTTCTTCCCCTTGCTTCCCCTTCACGTTTTTTTTCTACCACTCTTGATCTTTAACTCAACTACTTATTCTCTTTGCTCTCATAGTCAACCTGATTTCTTTATATATGCAACCTTCAGGTTAAATGGGAACGAGACTAATTGCCATGCTTGATTTTCGATCTTTAGTGTCTTCCAGTGAAATATGATAACTGGCATTGATATATGGTTTGCTGACTCTATTAACCACCTTTCTAATTCACTGTATCTTTTTATATTAATTATGCCTCTAGCCTAATATTTTATTCATGTTTGAAGCCTTTTTGCATTACTGCTTGTTCTCAATAATAATAATAAAAAAATGTCGGGTAAACTTTTTCAATGTCTCTGGGATAACAAAACAGGGCTGACCTCTTGAAAAATTTCTATCTACAGACAGAAGGTATTTAAAATATTTCAGCTGAAAAACAGAGGCTTCCCATTCTGTTAAAAATAGAGATGGTAGCATATGTATGACAAAAATGCACAGTACCCTTATAATAAGAATAAGGTTTATTTGATTCTTACAAAATAGTTGGAATGTCAGAGGAAGGTTTTAAACAAGAGTCACTGTTAATTTTTGCCCTTTTATGCTAATATTGATCATAGGTACAGATTTTTTTTGTCAAATTAAAAAAAAACAAAAGGAAAAAATCCATAGTTTAGGACTTCTCACCACAGTAAATCCTATCCATGCCATTAGGTGCAGAGCCACCCTCAAGTTTACCTTATTTGCAGGATGCCTGCAAGCCTTTATCAAGAGGCCACAATAGCATGAGTTGCCTCTTAGTGTTCTATTTGGTAATTATTTTGGGGTTTTGTGTTTGTTTCTTTTTTTCCTTCCCAGCAAGGTTTTTCATAATGGACAGGAATGAATCACAGTAGTAGCCAAGGGCTGCATGGCATTCTTTACTCATACAGTTAAAGTAACTACTACTGCTTGGTCTTGTGTGAGAAGCGGTGCAAAAATCCCTGCACTTCTGAGCTTGTACAAATACAGACAGCTGGCAATACAAGGGGAACTAACTGGTTGCAGTGTTTTGCACATTTCAAGAAAAAATACCTGCTGTAGGTCGGTTTGTTGCAAGGCTTGTGAGGACAGTCTTTATTTGAGCATATATATTGAGGAAGGAGCAAGCCCCAGTTAAAATAATTATTTTCTAGCAGCTTAATAAGAACAGATGGAGACATATATTCAGTATTCCACATTTGGTTAAAGTTTATAAGGACTTCCACCTTTTGGATAACAAGATCAATGGACTGCAAAATATAAATTTGTACTAAACAAGACTCATTGATTCTGGTACTTCAGTTATCCAGCTGGTAACAGAATATTCCTGAATATCCACTGCAGTTATCTCTGGAAATAGTTTCCTCTGAAGAATGTGCAACCTAGAAAATTTGAAAAGCGTCTGAAAAGACGTAGATTTTGAAAATGACAATGCCGAGATGTAGGGGACAATTATTTTCCCACTCCCATTTGTTTTCATAGACTGTAGACATAAGGTGACAGAAGAAAAGGACAGTATTTGCATTCACAAATGCCTTTTTTGCATCCTCACACCTAAAAGGGAACTCTAAGAACCCAATAGAGAAGAAACAATATCAAGGTACACTACTTGGCAGTAATGCCATACAAACCACGTCTTCTTAGCTACTATTTCCTGGTCAAGACCATACACTAAAAAGAAGCATGACTCCCTCCTGACACTCCTGAACTCTGGCGCTGAAGCATAAAAAACCCACTACATCCTGTCTACACCCAATCTCCTTCCCCTCTCTTTGGATGTGGCTGTTCTGCTTTGTGAATAGCTATATACATAGCACTTAAGCTTTCCTAGTGGCATCTGTTATTTCAGTTAGAACTGAGTAAGAACAAATAAAAAGAGTTTTCTGTTATCTTCAGATGAAAGAAGGTTTGTATGTGTGAGCTAATACTGATTGCTTGAATGCAGATGCAATGTTATATTTGATTGGTAATTAAAGTCAAGTACCCTTAAGTTTAGGCAAAACCCAAATAGCTAATTACAGGTTTTGTACTATAAAACCATTGTAGTATCAAAAGATCCCTCAGGGAACATATAAGTAGACAGGGTTTTTTTCTTCCTCAAAAATTTATAGTAAATTCTCTCAGTTCTGTGGAAATGTAATTGGAAAGAAAAAACACAAGGACAAATGTCTTGCTTGATCCTGTCTCCTCTCCATGGCAGAGGAGGATTAGAATGTTCCTCAAGGTCCTTTCCAATCCAAATCATTCTATGGATCTATGATTTTATGAAAGAAAAATATTAAATTACAATAATAATGCAAATTGTGTTTAAGGCCTGGGTGGACAGACAACAGTAAGTCTGACACCTGTTCCTTGTTTTGAAGTCCCTGTGTGATCTTGAAGTCTGACCTTGGCTGCACTCTTTACTCAGGTGGTGTTACTGAACTGCAATGGGCTTTATTGGCAATCCTAGAGTTTACCTCGACCATCCTCTTATTTTATGGCATAATCCCCAAGAAAATTCAAGAGGCAGTTGCACAAACGCTAAGTTTCAAAATCAGATTAGTTGTACGGAAAAATAGAAAAATGAACAGTCCTCCTAATCTTATGATTTCTTTAGACCTCCAGCACAACTGAATGACAGATGCTGATAATTGAAACGTCTTTTACTATTTGGTAGTACAGGTTCAATTCAATGCTTGATTTGTATGGAGAAGGATTTCAAAAATTATAATTGCAAAATAATATTTTCTAAAAATTATAATTCTACATGAAAGCTAAAGAACCTTTGAATCTTGGAACGCCCCAAGAAACTCTGCCCCAAACCTAAGAGTTTATAGTAAACTACAATAGGTAAGCATTTGAAATATTTTGTGAATATAGGAGATATTGTTTCTTCTTAAAAACAAGTAAGGAAATGAAAGCAAAATATTTGTCTTAAAAGAAAATTGCTATGTTTGCTTGGTTTAAAGTGCTTTGGATTTTCCTCTTGTTCAGAACTACTCGGTAGCATTTTGTGACCCGATACTAACCCTGAAACTAGGAAGTTTTCACACTTTTCTTTCTGATGTTATAATTCTTTCTATGCATTACAAAATTGCTTAATTAAAATAATCTCTGCCTCCCCCAGTATAGCATTTATTTTTTATGGGTGCTTTATAAGTGGAAATATAAGAGAATTAGCATGTTAAAAAATAAACCTTTCACAGAGCAGTGTCTTTTCTCCTTCAGCAGCAGTTGTTGTTAGCCATGGAGGAATTTATCCAGATTCCCTACCATAAACTCTACAGGGATTTGTGTAATGGAGCACAATTCTAAATGAATGCAAAGAGGTTTTGCTAATAGAAAATAGAGAAACAGTGTGCAGTGGCTTTGAAAGTATAATTTCTAATAAGTCAAAATGCTATAAAATATATTTCATAAGATTATATGATATATACTACTCATTTATGATGATAAAGAAGTTAAAATATGTCATGATGTGTCTAAGGCAATGAACGACAGATCATAGTTGTGAACAGACTAAGAAAAACAAAACAAATTTCATGAGGGTTTGAGGTTTCCATAAGTGACTACAGAGAAATAGCTATTGTAGAAAAACCGTCTTACGTGCTTCCACCCATTTCTTTGTTTGTAGGATATCTTTAATAACCACCTGTATAAAGCACTCAGGATTCTTGAAAGAAAGATGAATTGTCATTTCAAGGAATATGATTATCACCAACCATTAGGAGTTGTTAAATCTTTAATATGTCTTGGCTGATCATTTTGCATCAACATGATTCAAAATATCTGGGGCAATAGGTGGGTATTTTAGAGACCTTTGATCAATGTTAGATATGCAGCAGGCTTTACTGAATCTGGTGTGGAAGTAATCACTTACAAACACTTGGTGTTGAAATGAATTACCGGATGTCATTGTCTATTAACCTAACAGTTAAATTTGGACAAAAATATACATAAAAATGAAATAAAACAATTAGGTAACACTTTAAGTGGTTCATTATTATTAATTCATTTAGTATTCATTGTACTGGTGCTGGTCATAATGAATTCATTTGATATTAATGTGGATGTTCTGCAGCAATTTCATTGTAATGCAGTTTTAATTCACGTGCCGTTAAAATAAAGCATTGTCAAAATTTTATTTATTATCCTAACTGCATAATTTCTTATTTTCAGAACCAGGAATTATTGAATTTGTTTCCTCCATTAACTTCATATTTTTATCTAGAGATCCTTATCCTAAGGAGATTAAAATCTTTTCCACTGTTAAGTATACATGTTCTACACCTTTAAACAACAGTTGCACACAGCCATGCTATCTTATTTAAAGATTTTAGCCTGTATGTGGTCTCAGTCTTAAAAAGGTTTGGGAGGAGATGGCTAAACAAAAACTAGTTATATAGGTCATGTAGCAAACGATGAACTCGTGATGGCATGTTTAAAAAGAAAACAAACTAGTATTTAATGGTAACTTCTCTACAGGTAGCTATATAAGCAATATTGTAAGCACCACAAAAGGTATTAGAGCTGTGCTATTATTTAAAATGTACTGCAGTCAAAATACCTGTATATTTCAATTTTCAAAAAAATGAAAATATAGTTGTTTCTAGTTGAAACTAGCAACTGTAAGGATTGCACAAGCAATTTTTAGGTGGAATACTAATCAAAAATATGTTTTATTTCCCATACAATCCTCCAAAAAGATGCAAAAATATTATTTAACACTTTTAAAATGGGGGACTATATTTTCAGTCATCATCTGCCATTTGGGACCTAATAAAAGAAGCGTTTTGAGTTCTTTCCATATCCATCAGCTTTAATTTTAAGGCGACCTGCCATTTGAAAAAACAAATAAAACTTTTTCTGGAAACTTGCTGCCTTTTTCCTCTGGTTGAAGAGTAAGTGAACAATTTTTAAAATTGTAGTGGTTTGTGTAATCACTAAAGTGGGAGAATTAAAGAGGAATGCAAAAATTCTTACAACTGTAAATGTGCTGAGACAGATGTCACATAGCCTTAGGGACAATACTTACCTTCTAGTTCTTTGGATACCAAAAAGGTTAAAGAAAAATATAGTCAATTTCAGGGGAGGGGAGTGGGGAACAGGGGTGAGCAAAGGGGAGAGAACAAAGTTACACTGTTTTTAATCCTTTAAAGTAATATGCTTTTGATGGGAGCATTGGGTGGTCTCAGACTCTAATGTGCAATCCCTTGATTTCAAAAGCACCCAATATGAATTTTGGGGTACACTAAAGCAACACAAGGGAGGGGTTTCAGCATTTAATTCCATTTTCCATCATTAAAATAGTTCTGATTTTGCTGTTATTATCAGTCAGATGGCTACTATAAAAAAATTGCTTTCCTTACTTTTTTTTTTCATTGTACTTGTCTACACAAAATCTTCTTTTATTGTTGATCAGAAAAAGAAATATTAAATCTCAAAGAGAGAAAAAGTATCATTCAAAGCACACAGAAAATATTTGTAGTTGATCTGGTCTGTAAGGGCAAGATCAATAAGCTGGAAACTGAAGATGTAACCTTTCTGGTCTCAAAGACTGGTTGCTCTTTGTTGCCCCAATAAAAGGTATTGCTTTAATCTACTGTACTCTGTCTACCAAAGAAAAATTAAATGTTCAAGGCTTAAATACATTTGTTAAATTCTTCACCTGTTCTATCACTACATACGTAAGTGTACATATAGATGTTTCTTTTCTTTGAGTATATTCTTGTTGATTCGCAATTTTTAAGACTGTTGCAAATTAACTTTTTCCTTTCTTTGGTTGCTTAATCATAGACACTTATTATTTAATATTTTCCTCCCACTCAGAAACAGCTTAATAGTTATGATGTACAAATCTGTGGGCTGAAATCCTGGATAATGTGGATTGTGAATTCACAAATGGTAGTTAAATGTGTCTAGAACCTTCATGAGGTTCACTCCCTTGCTCTGCTCACACCATCTGGGCTAATATTTTGTAATCCAAAACCAAGTTTGACTTGCAACAGAAAAAAAATACTGAAATTGTTAGAGGAGTTCTGCATAAGCAGAGATGTCCATACACATCGAAGTGGAAAGATATGTGGAATAGTCCCTTGTATACATCCATTAAAATTTAGAGACAGACAGGAACCTGGAAGCTTCCTTGTACTAAGAGAAATGCCAAAACAGTAGTCAAGACAGATAGGACATAATGAATTTTTTCAGTGTTTGGGGTGAGGGGGAAGTACCATTGCTGGTTAAGTGCTTTTGTGATTAGGAACACTTACCAACTCTGAAAAGGTGTTTTAGATGCTCTTGAATTGGACGGGCATGACTATCGTGCTGTGATGGGGTAACTGACAGAGAGAGGGTGGAATAAAGGGATGGGTCTTTTTCTCCAAAGTACCTCTGAATTTGTTGAATATTTAGTGCATGAACATACTGTTATGCAGCAAACAGAATGTTATCTCAGTCTTGAAAAACTCAATCCAAATTGCTGTGAACAGTGCCTTAATTATGGATGATGTACAAAGGTATCAGCTCGAATAACGCCTATTGACTTCCTTCTGTAAAGAATACTAATCCTGAAAATAATAACCGCTTTTTCACTCCTCACATTTTGCTCCATCCATGTTACTGCCTACACAAAGATGAATATAGACTGGATTTAATTCACACATACCTCCATAAGTTTCTACTCCTGATCTACAGGATTCAAGTAGCAGGTCTCCTGGGCTCTAAAATACTTTTATGAGCATCATTTGTTTGGTTTTGTCCATATTTTGTCTGAAAAGAAACTGGCTACATCATGGGAGGTCTGAATAATTATTTTTGTATTTGAAGAGATAAACATCCTTACAACAAATACTATCAAAAATATGCTGAACTTCATCTTTCAGAATGTATTAGGCCTCCTCTAATTATTCATTATGGCAAAAGGTTCCAGCCAGGACAGGATAAATTTTTTTGCAGCAGATAGGAGAGGGCATCACTAAGGCCCAGTTATTGTACAAGACCCTATGTCTTTTTGGGGGTTGGAAGAAAAGGGCTCTCACTTCCAAGGAGATGGGGCTCCTTCTGGTTGAGAAAACATGGCAGAGGTATTATTTTATTCATTGCTGTTCGCTTTCTGTGTAAATCCTTTTCTTTTCTTATGCCTTTTATTATTAATATTCTTGATGTTACTATTTGTTTTTCCTATCTCATTGCTGTTTCCAGTAAATTGTTCTTATCTCTACCCATGATCTTTGGTTTTTGTGCCTCCAGGTGAATTAGGAGCAGGAAAATGGCACATGGTTTTAGTGGGAGTACTAAATTGGAGAATACCATTCTGAAACCATGACAGTAAGATACAATATAAATTTCTCATATCATCTGGATCTTGAGGTTAGCTGAGCCCCAGGGTTTAATTTAAAGTATGAGCTGCAAAATGAGCTTCATAACAGATTGAATCACCAATTTAAAGAAATAACCTTTTCTAGAAACAGACCAATTATCCTTGGGAGCTGGATAGTCTATTCTTGGCAAATGCATGTAAGCACATAAAAAGAGGAAAAAAAGGATGTCTGCTTAAGTTTATATCAATGATTTCTTTTGGGCCTACAATTTCTAACTTTTTTTTTAATAAATAAAAAGTCTAGTCATTAAAATACAGTTCACCAAACTGAGAAACTACAGGCACGATTTTAATATCTATCTTCAGACAAGATAGACATTGCTTAGTCTGCAAAAGAATAAACAAAAGAATAAACAACAGCAAAAAAACTTTTTAGCCTTATTTCTGCAAGGATTTCTGCAATATTGTGCAAAAAATATCTTACATGCTAATTTACCACAAATCCATGGTTACCAATTACTGTAATACAGTCTTAAACACTTGATACATACAAAATGAGTTTTACAATCATGTGTGCAAAAATGCACAGTCAGTTGCACGTGTAGTTATTGTAGTTATTATATAGTTTAGGAAGTTCTACTATAATCAGGAGTTCATGTACATGGCTAGCTATTTAAATCCCCAGACTCATGATTTGGTACACAGACACTAGCTAATCACGTTAGAATCAGCCTACAAAGTGCTTGTCCATAAGTGCCTTTGAAACTTCAAGACCAGAATACTTGATGCAAGCCCAAATTAAAAAGCTATTACAGTTTCATAAAAAAACATAAATGAAAATTATCTTTAAAAGAAACTCCAATTTAAGATCAAACCTATATTGATGATAAAACTCATATCAGCTTGCATAATGATTGTCTGAGAAAGAGAAGGTATGAAGGAAGAGGAGTTCCACCAGCTGTTCAGAAGTTTAAAGGAAAATCCTAAGCTGACAACTAATTTGCAATTGAAAAACAAAACATGAAAAACCTAAATAATAAAGTAAGCTGTAGATACCTGGCATATAAGAAGGTAGGAAATAAATATGTACAATATGTACTTGGGATCATTTTATGTCAATTTGTTCCCAAACGTTACTCTATTACTTCCTAATCAATATACTGTGAAAAAGACAGCCAATGTACAGATTGCGAGATAGGAGAAACTCCTATGAGTTTGTGAACTATGAGACTTGTTAATAACAGCTGTGATGGCAGCACTCAGATGGCAAGCATCTGCAGAGGAGTCTGCCAACTATCTTGTGTGTGTGGTATTAAAAGATTTCAGTGGTCAATTTTGCAAGTAGTGAAGGCATGGAGAAGTGTGGAAGCCTGTGAAGAAAGATATTTAATCTCATGATACATTACAGATATTTAAATTACATTCTATCCATATATTCCAATATTAAGTTAATCAGATAATTTGCTTTCCCTGACAGCTCCTACTTTCTTTTGTGTAAGAGGAAGAAAGTTTCTGCAGCTGAACAGAAAGTTTAGTATGAAATTAAAAGATGTTTTCTTTAGTCACAATTAATAGCATTTCTCTTTTATAGGGAATAATTACAGTGAGATGTTGGCTATCCTTATTATAGATTACTGGGACATATCTGGATAGAGGTGGCATAAAATTATGAGAAATTACAGAATTATTAGAAAATATTGATGGAGGTACACTAAAGTTAATGCCAATGAGAAATGAAAGAATGTTGACTTTATGATACCTAAATGGAATTTTACTCATTGACCAATAAGGAATGGTCAAGAATTTTACTATAATGAGATCTAGTTTGATTGGAAGTAGAGAAATTTTCAAAATTAGTACCATACACCAGAGGAAAAATATTCCATAAAGTTATTGTCAGGAAATTCAAAATGTATTTTTTTGTTTGGGGTACCCTTTAATTTCAGCTTTACTAAAGAAAGAAAGAAAGCTGAAATAAGTAAAAGCCCTCAGGATCAGAATAAGGATGAAATGTGAAAATAGAACTGAGCAATCTCATGTCCATCTCTTTGAGGATGGGGCAAAAAATACTCATGCTCTGCTAACTCCTGAAAACTGCTGCTTTGTATAAAAATAGACAGTGACACAGAAAAATACTCTAGATTTGCTGTAGGAACAGAACAGCCTTACAGTCTTACTGTAAAACAACAGTCTACTATAGCGTTTACATGTGAGAAAAATAACTTGGTTCTCCTTATTATATCTTGTACTGTCATTTTATCCAACTTACCATTGTACACATATCAGGAGAGTTTTATAAAGATACACAGAGGTAAGGTTAATTAGAGGAGTAATCTTTGTTTAATGGTTACCCCACAGGAAGATGAAGGTGGGGTAAGTGTCCCCCACTTATGCCCCAAAGGACACAAAGGGCCAATGAATCAAGAATTAAATCAGTTTTGGAAATAATCCCTTTAAGATTTTTTTTCTTATAGGATTGATTTCGGAATTGTACTTTAACTCAAACCACAGAATGGATATGAAATGCAATGTTTGACCATTCCTTTAAAAAGTTGCCTCCAATACCTTACAGGCATCTGCATCCATCTATTAATATTCAAAATTATAGTAAAAAGTGTGGGGATTGTAAGCTGTGCATACAGGTGAAAAAGTGGCAGTGTAAACACTGCAATATTATTCAAGGACAGTTTTAGAATATTTTAGCTGCAATAGTTATTCACAATCTTTCGAGGAATATATAAGAACGGAAGTAAAAGTCAGAAACAAGTACTATTTTTGTTGCTCAAAATTAGGACCTCTGTGGTGATAATAAAAGTGAGAATTAGAAAAGCTGAACAGGGCAATAAAGTACACGGGGTCTTTCCACGTGTAAATGAAGGAGGAAAAAGAGGAGAGGAAGATGAAAAAAGACAGAAAGCCAACTATGAAGTACATTCTGATACATCGCTTAAGTCTCATTTGAAGGGTCCAAAGACTTATTTTTAAATTCTAAACCTGGACAGTTCAGATTGTCCAACCTTTGGCTACTAAATGGAGGAAAAAAATTCTAGTAGCCAGATGTAAATAGTAATGAAACACTCAAAACTTCTAAAAATGAGGTACATAAAGGGTGTATTAAAATGGAAAATATGAAAAGTAATTCACTAATTATGATAATAACTTTGTTGTTTGAATACTAATCTGTTAAATATAGTGCCCTTGCTTTGAAGAAACTAGGGACAACAATCCAGTACTTGATTAGTTAGGGCAACCCATTGTCTCCCCAGCTGATTTTTCAGAATGAACTCTCTTGACATCTGTCTGTACAGTTATTAGAATACAGCAAAGTATAGGGGCTTTGAGGTTTTCCAGCTTATTAATTGATATCCTACTGTATTTATCTTTATTGACACATGATATGATTACAGCTCTGAGGAGATAATTCTCCTAAAACACAAAGTATGTTCATATATTATCCATTAAGCATTTCAGAATATAAAAAGATTGCACTATTTTATGGAAACTAAGCCAGTCCACTAATGTTTCATTGCACATACTCACCAAGTTACATTTTTAATTACACAGACTTGCACTGTTTAATGCTGTTTCCTTCGCTCCTTCAGTTGTACTAGACATTTACCTTATCGTTATGAAGACATAGGCTAAAAATTGAACACAGGATATTCTTATATATGCAAGACATAGGCACACTCTATGAGAGGGTGTGAACAACACGGGATTTATGTCTCTCAACAACTAAAAATTTTGCACTTTGTGATTCTCTGTGATCTACCTCTTGTAGTAGTCCTTGAACTTCTATCTTATTTTGCAATGCACTCCTACTAAATCTTATTTCAAGATTCCATTTGTAAATACTTCCCTGGATCTCCCCCCATCTTCTAAACAACAATTTTAAATAAATTAAAAATCATGGCATTCTATGTGAGACTTCATGACTACTACTTCAGATCATAACCAAATTATAGGAAGGAACACTGTCCTCTATTAACTATAAAGAGTTTTGGGGTATGTTTGTATCCAAACACAACAAAACTAATTCTTGGAGAATAACAGCTTTATGAAATATAAAAAAGATGTAGAAATTTGCTTTAAAATATCTACTTGAAAATATTTATACACCAGCATATAAATATGCCCAAATCTGTTTCTGTTTCTTTTGTTGTACAGCTATTCTGTCCCCCATTTAGCAGCACCAGAAGATATTTACATCTTTTGGTCTGTTTCCTTTAGCTACTATAAAATTAAGTTAACCAATTGAATGGAAAGCAAAATCAATTCCTTTTTTATGAAAAACTGCATATAAACTACTGTAGACTTCTAGTAATAGCCTTTCTTTCTCTTGGAAGATAATTGCTAATTGTAAAGTTGATTAGATAATGCCTTTAAATCCTGCAGTGGACTTGAATGAACAGACTTGTAAATCTTTAAAAAGTCAGAAGTAAAATGGACAGCTAATTTACCTTGTAATTGAAGTATTATTCAAATAATTTTCTACCTTAAAGAGAATAGTTTGTTGTATTTCTAAAGAGGATAAATATTAGAAATATTAGATTAAATATTTTGACTGTTTTTCGTCCTGTCTTATACAGACAACTGAAAAAACCCCAACCTGTAGCTGAATGGTTTTGATAGGATCAGGAATTTGTAAGTTTAAGGCATGATAGCAGATGATAAAGTAGAAAAGTGGATCAAGGTGGAAAATGATTACATTAACTAAGAAAGTTTTTTCCATATCTGTACTGAATTTTCATTTACAAGTAAAAAATTAAAAGGTCAGCAAAGTTATGCCCATTAAAACAAGAGTTTCTGTTATTTGCTTTTAATGTTGTGTGCATGTATCTTTGAATGAAATCAATTTCAAAAGTCTAAGAAATATGACAGTGAAAATTTATTTCCATATTAAATGTTCTTTTGTGTTTATAATCAAAAACTTAAAGTACAATACTCCCTCTTAAGGCTATACATATTCTTTTAAAACTGCAATTTAGAATAAAATCTTTTGTTTAGCAACTCTAAGAGAAAAAATAAACTCAAATTATATCATTGGATAATTCTTCAATGATCAAAACCTTCATTGCACAGACTAAGCCCTATGTTTTATTAAATAGCCAATTTTTATTCTATTTATTGTTATTTTTAATGATATCAAGGAATCATCCTAAATATGAACTTATGTCAGTGCTTAAACATTATGCAAAAGCACATAAAATGTTACTCTCTGCCTCCTAGACCAATGATTCGAGTAATGGATGGAGACATCACACTTCTACTTCTGAAGCATTTGGCTAAGAAAAGGGAACGAAAAAGATTTGTCATATTTTATGTTGATGAAAGTCTAACCATTTTAATTTCTGTATAGCACTCTGCTAGACATATTCAATGAACATGAAATCTCTTTTCTCCTTTCCACACTTCTACCTTTATTACACCTTGCTTTTCACTATCACTACAAATTTCTTGTAAATACTTCATTTTTAAAAATCTCTTCTGCATTCTCATTAATGAACTTAATCTGTTTAAACTCACTTGTGCAGCACGCTTGAGTAGGTAATGACATTTTGTAGCTCTCAAAGATCTGATTTTGTTTGATTATTTATTTATTGTTGTTGGTTTGTTTGTTTGTCTGTTTTGTTTCAGTTTTGTTTTTAGTAAAGAAGTAGTCAGTCCTGCTGTAACCAGATCTATGTGCAAAAATTAAATGCTATGTTATGTTATGCAATAGAGAATAATTGTGAATAAAAAAGGAATATGCACCTGCCTAAGTAATTACGTACCTAACAGAGTTAATATGAAATTTTTAGTTCCTATTTCTATGAAGAGAAAAAGTTGCATTTTGTGACTTCCAAGCTCTACAAAATAAGAGACTAAACCTGAAAGTCACCATCTTTTCCAATTACTAAGTGATGTCATTGAATTTGATTAATAATTTGCCTTTCAACTGCACCACATAAAATCAAGGACTGAGTTCTGTTACATTCAGGAATGAATGTTTGATATAAAAAAGTACACTTCAGAGATTACATAAAGAAAAATAAGGATATATAAGCCAGTTAAACTAAAGAAGATAATGACAATGGTTTCACAGCTTTAATTCATTTCACTTATGACTTTTTTGCTTTCAGACTACATCTTGTATGATTTATGATTAAAATTAAGTGTACACTTAAAATATTCACAGAAACTGGAAAACACTGATTAAATTGCTGTCGGGTATACCTAACATTTACAAAAGTTAAGTTTTTTCTCTCTCACCATGGCTATCAGTGCTGTTTTAAGACAAAGTCAAAAGCCTTTGCCTATCTGACAAAGACTTTCTGAAGTTTACCTAACGTAATGTACAAAGAAAATGTTATATCTATTGAAAAGATTATTACTATAAAAGAAAAGGAGCTCTGAACGAGTAGCGGACTTCAAAATCACTTTTCAACCTTTTTGGGATCTTGAGAAACATAACAAAATTGGTTCCATTTGCCATCCTGTCATCTGATGTTGACTGTAAGTAGCAGATATCCATTTATGAGCACATACTGGACTGGAGTGGGCTTTTCTTTGCTATTTCACCTTGTACAGATAAGTGCCTCTTTTTGCACACAGAACACTTATCTAATCCTTCTTTTAGGCCTGTTTTTCTATATTTTATCATAGCCTGCTTTCACCACTTATGGGGTGTTATTAGCTGGTATGTTTCATGTTAGTTATTTTGGGCCATATTGCTATCTGGTTTTATCTACTAGAAATACACATAAGGTTTATGCAGGATCTTTTTACTTTTGAGGATGTTTTCCATAAGAACAAGTGGGAAAAAACCTTGTTTATAAAGATGCATTACTCTTTCAGATTACCAAGATCTTTCTTACAAGCCAACTTGGAACCTTGGCTTCAATATAAACAAAAAAAGATGTTCAAAATATGACTTTGTATGGTACTTATATGGTATGTTGTAGAAAAAGTAGTTTAAGATAGCATGGAAAGAAATACTCTTTTGGCAATCTGATTTTGTTCATCAGGTCTGTGTAATGTACAGTCATTAAAGTACTTCATTCAAAGTAAGATCAACAATGCAAGAAATAAGGAGAAGTGTAGTTTGAGCAAGGAAAACCACAACAAAGATCACAAATATTCACTTTAATATTTTTGAATTTGTCTATATTTATAGAAGTCAAGTCATTAGAATACTGAAGTCATTATTTTCGTAGTTCTACGAATAGAACTTTTAAAACCAGTTCATAGAATACCTTAATACAATGCTTATAAAGCAAAAAATACATTATATTTTTGCTCATTGTTTTTGATTGCAACATTTTATACATTTCTAGGTGATAGTTGTGTTCTATTTTAAATTATTTCTGAGGACACTGTTAAATAAAATTTCAACATTTACAGATAGATTTTTAGAGCAATGTTAATGTTATTTTTTCAGAGTTAAGATTTTTGTGGGTGGTTTTTTTTGTTTGTGTGTTTTGTGTTTTTTTTGTTTTGTTTTGTTGCTGTTGTATTTTTTTTTAAGTAACAAAAGACATTCTTGTCTTAGCCTTCAACAACGGAAAGCAGTTCTGTTTTTTTCTTTTTAAGCAACCCTGTTCTGCACTTGCTTCCTTCATGGTAGGTAAAGCGTTGGCAAGGAACTCCCTCTTGTGGTCAAACATTCTTAATTAGAAAAAAATCGGCACTAATCTGATTGTATCAAGTATTAGAGCACGCACCACGTGAAACTATTAAGATTAACAGTGTTGATATAAGCATTTTAGTAAGCAGTTCATTGCAAAATAGAGATGAACATAGGTTTTAAATTTTTCTCAATAAATAAGGGTTTTCATCAATCTTGTGGATAAATCCATTCTAAAGTGGACTCTGTATTTTGCCTCCTTTCTCCTTTCTAAATCATAGCTGTATCTACAACAAGATCTTAAATTCAGATCTACATCTCTAATACAAAGAAAAGTTTAACTTCTCATCACTTCTGACTTCCCAATTGCCATTCACTAAAAAAAAGTAAACCAAATGATTTTTAAAAACTGAAGAAGGATTGAATATTTCTTAAAGGTGCACCAGCATTTCCAATATGCCCTTAAAAAGTGAACAGTTACAGCGTGCCTTACGCTCTGCAGCAGCAATTGAATAGCCCCAAGTTGGGACAGCTGTGCAGAAATTACGGATGTAATTAAGTAAAACAAAACTCAAATGTCTGGCAGACTGAAAAATCATCTCATGCTTAATTGCCGGTTTAAAATATTATTTTCCAAATACTTCAAGCAACAATTTTGCTTTAATGGTACGCACTGAATCTATCTGCCCTGGAAAGTGTTTTAGTTTGAGTATGAAGTTACATTTGTCTAAAGTAATTCTTAAGATCTTAATGAAATCAGGAACTGAGACAAGGCATAATTTATTTTGTTTGAGTTCTTACTCTTCTCTTCTACATTACAGTTGCAAGCTAAGAGAGTGAAATATCCTGGCATAATGCACCAAAGATAAAGTATTTGTCTTAGACCTGCTTTTACTATATGCTCTGACTTCCATAAGCAAAATTTTTGGACTCAAGTTCTTTTTAAGGTATGAGTTATATATCCTATAAAAAGAAATACAAGCAAAGGAAGACACACTGATATAGAGGATTTGTAAGGAAAGCAAAGCATTGTATAAAGTGGGACCGTGGATCACTGGCTGAACTTATGGGCCAAAATTTAATTTCCCCCTTGTAAATCCACCTTTCTATCTAAGTTCCCAAGAAGTCCAAACTGTGGCATGAGAATTGCTTGCAATGTGGGCAGCCCTGCTATTCGCTTATAAGACAGAGTGGAAACTGGACCCTCACAGGAATAACAAAATACAATAATTACTCTTTATGAGCAGTTTTACACATGCACATTAAGTGCACGTGACAATGCACTTTGTCTTTAGGACACCTCACTTTTCAGCTAGCAGAAATATGGATGGTGATATCAAGATTGGTATTACATTTAGCTTTCCTGGGAGAAAGTACAGAATTCATCTTTATTAAGTAGAAGAACAAAAAAGGCTGATGAAGCTATGTTACTAATAGAAGAAGAACTGCTGTTTATTAATATTAATATATTTAAAAAATGGGGTTCAGAGGCTAGGCTTTGCCTCTGTAACATGGAAAAAAGAGGGCAGAAAATGAGGGAGTATAAACCACTTTTCATTTTTTAATCCTGAACTGATATTTAGTTATATCAAATGCCCTAAAAAAGGTATAGGAAGTCAGTAGACTACGTAGGGATATCAGCAGTATCCTGAACCATGCTAATACTTTGCATGCACTTCCAGGAGATACCCAAAAGATTTAATTATTCAGGGTGTGCTCAGTGTCAACCTCTTGAAGAGATGTCTTGTACAGAACACTGTCTACAGGAGTTCAAGGGGCTGCCCTTATTTCAATTACTGATATGGTCACATTACACAAAGAATCTAGGAGAATCTGTCCCCAAATCTCCACCGGGACCTGAGGTCTTACAATCAATAATGATTGTCTTACAATGTGTAATGATAAAGTGCAGTACAAATAAAAGGAAGTGGAGCCATCAGTTACACTATTTCTTCCTGGTGATATGGAAATAAATCTAGGTCTGTACATGTACATGTAATTCTTATACTTTTGTCAGTGACACTGAGCCATGTCTGCTCCCCTAAGTATGTACCATGAGTCAGGTGAACCTAATTAGGCGTGTGGGACTGGCTGTTCCTCCATATATGGTAGAAACTACAGTGGAGATTTGGCAGAATTTCACACACCATTCCCTCTTGAATGTGTTGCAGACTGCAGCTGTAAGAGGGTATCTGTTGTTCTAATCACTTTTCCAGTAGACAGAGACAAAACTCTTTGTGGGTTTAATTTCAGCAGTTTTTCTCCTTCTCTTGGCAGAGACTACAAAGTGTACCTCAATTGATCTGAAGAGGTTTACTTTCATTAGTAGAATATGTGGATTGCATATAAATAAAGATAGGCCATGAAATATTTTCTCTTCCTTGCGTAAATTAAATGGCAAATATTTTTGACTGAAAAAAGTTTTAAAGATTAACTGATTAACACAGGGCTCTTTGATATATCATTCAGAAATGGCACTGATATGTTCTAAATGTATCCTATTTCATAGTGAAGCCACACTGATTATGAAGATCCCATTAAATTTTACTTATTCATGGAAAATGTTTGACCCAAGTGCTGTCCAGGAGTTTAAGAAATGGTGTAGACCTTTCCTAGCACCAGAAGGAGGCATACTGGCTAGGCAAGTGCTCTGTTGCTGTGGTAAAATCCATGGTAAAATCATTTCCATTTCTACCCTTTGGAAATATTTAATTCTGTCACAGTATCCTTGGATAACTTTGTCCAATGGATTACCCACTTCTTTCCATTTGAAAGGGATATTAACAGCAGATGAAAACCTTGCAGCAGTATTTTCATCCTGGACATCAGGTATCCAGCTAGAAGAATCCATAAGAGGAATCAGGCAGGAAGCAGGACAGGCTTGTTTAATTTTATGCTCTCCGCGGAAACAAAGAGAGAGAACAAAATCTTTCAGTGGGAAATTATTTGAAGCATTCTCAATTTGGTAAATAAACTGTGGCTGTGTCAACACTGGGATTTATGGCTCAAGGTATAGAATCAATGGGCTCAAAGAACTCCTCAGTGTTCACCTGGAAGGCAAAGGGCTGCATGTGAGACTTTGCTACAGAAGTCTATAAATGCTTCTCTCATAAGAATAGAGTTCCAGCAGGTTTTGTTTGCTCATTTACTTGGTTGGTTGATTTTGCTTGTTTTTAAGATTGATGGCTACAACACGGTATACATTGTGATTAAATCAAAACCCTGATTACTTCTAAAAAAAATGCACTGTAAAAGAGCTTCTACCCCTAGAAAACTGGATTGGTTGAACAAAAAACTGTAAATACAAGCAAGTCATGAAGCAAGTCTATAGGCAATCATGAAATGGGACAGAAACATAGTGATAGAATGGGAGGGTGGCAAGGCTTTTTATTATCTCACTGGAGAGAAAGAATGCGACATCAGTGGGAGCTGTGAAGAATAACACCTGAAGCATTAGAGCAACTGATAAACATCTTATGAATGATTCCAGACAAAATGAAGCTTTGGAGAAGTACTTTTTTTTATCCTTTTATTTTTCCTCTTTTACCTGAAACTTAGAAGCTGACACTCTGAGTAATTTTGAGAACAATAAAAGAAAGACTGCTGGTAGACTATGTGATTTCAGCTTGTTGGAGTAGTTGTTGAGAGAATGCCCTCAAAAAGAAAAGAGGATGAACTTCATACAAAAAATTAAAAGTGTGCCAACAGTGAAGCAAAGTTTACTTTGTCATATTAAAGAAACACTGAAAGGAAAAAACAAAGCAATCAAGAATGCAGAGATTGACCAGAATTTGTACTGTGAATCACAGTAAAAGTTAAAAGGAGGAGTGCCAGCCTATATGGGACAAAGGACTAGAGTGACTTGGAAAGGAAATACAGAATTTGCCTAGATTAGCACCCTGCAGAAAGCATGTCTAATTAGAAAAAGCTGATCAGAGATAAATCTATAAGACCTCCAGAGACAGAGGGACCATAACCTCTCCGGACAGCACTGTTTCTTTGTTTCTCAGTCCCCATGGTGCAAATAAAATAAAATAAAATAAAATAAAATAAAATAAAATAAAATAAATCATGTAGTTGTATCACATCTTAATTTTTCATGTTCAAACCTGCCTCACAGTTTCCTAGCTTGATTGGAAAGAACATCTGGTAAAATTACACAATTGTGTTTACCTTCTCACAGCTGCATCTCCTGGAGACTGCAGCAAGAAGAAATCTATTAATGAAGGTGATTTCCCCTTTTCCATAGGAATTTTTAATGAAACTCAATTGTAAAAGAGGTTGCTTTTTCTTAGTAAATTCCATTAAATTTATGTGTATTGAAGATTAATTCTTTGAATCCTGCCTTTGAATCTTGCCCCTCTCCTTTTTTGGTAGGTTTCTCATTCTCTATCCTTGGTTTGAAATTTCTTTTGCAGATCCCTCCTTCTATAGGTACTGTCTGGTAGCTACTTATTCAAAAATCATATCAGGTTGTGCACAAAGCTTTTTTTTAAATTTGCATTTAATTTAATTTTTTTTAATTTTAATTTCTAGATAGGAAGAGCAAATCCTATCTAGATTTGATAGTTTTAGATAACTAACTTTCTAAAACAGGCTATAACATAGCAATTTTTTAAGAGAGGGACAAAATCATCACAAACTCAAAGTTCAGCTTTTGTCACAAGGTGAATATTTGGTGTAATCCCAAACAGTTGGGAAAAAACACATGAATGAGAACTGTATCCAACAGTCTACAGCAGGTACTACTGAAACTCTGAAAGTCTCAACAAAAAGGTTATAAATATCTAATGTATCTCAATGACAGGACTTTCCTGTGCCAAATAAGCTTGATTGGATATGTATCTCAGTGGATACAAAAAGAAAAAAAAAAAAGAATTTATGAGAACAACATAAAAAGGTGCCTTAATGTTACTATTCAAATATATCCATCAAGAACTTCTCTTCCATAGCAGGAGAAGCTGCATCCACATTCTATTCATATTTCAAGAGAAAAATATTCTAATATTTACTAAACATTGATTCAAGGCAACTTTTTCTTCAGGGGACTGAGAGATAGTCTCAGAAAACATAAACGCTGATTGGGTGCTATGTACACACCTTTTCTTTAATGAATCAGTGAGATCTGAAACTTCTGTTGAGGGCAAAAACCCAAAGATGCTAATACCAGGATTAAGTTCTCTTACTTCAGGAAATCCCTAACGATTTTGATAATCAGAATAGATCTAGTTAGAAACCTAGACAATTGCAATAAATTTCATCCCAAATTTGGGGTGATCTGAGGATAAGAATGACTATTAGCAACTTCTGAATTCTTTTGCAAACTATTGCTTGTGGTATTGTCCTCCAGCCTACATAACCACCTTCATATCCTCCAGAGGATGATGCTCAGCCGTAATGTGCCAACAGGAAAGGTGAGAAGATGGCATAGAGAATTAAGGATGAGTCTCTACTACTGATTTGAAAACATGAGAATCAGAATTGGAATATACTTGAGCTAACAAGAAACAAAGGGAAATAACTGGGTAAATTAAATGAGAAGCCGCTTCTCCAATAGGCAAAACAACAGAAATGAGAAACATGATATTGACTTAAAGGCTAGAATAGATGCAAGTCATCACAGCACTTGGCTCAAAGAATAAATATGGAGAAAGCTAACTGAAAAATGACAAATGTTTGCAGCAGTAAAATTGGTATCAGTCAAAGAAAACACAACACAATCTTCCAAGTCATTACAATCAGCAGAGACTGTGGAGAAAAGAAATCAGGAAGGAGCAGTTTGTCTCATTTACCTGAACTGTGTTCTAAGCTGGGCACCTTGCTTCCTTTTCCTGATGCTTTGTATTGCCCTTTCCTTTCTGAAGACGCCACTCAGATATGCATGTTGGGGCATGGCTGAGAAGGATTATGTTGCATAACAATGTCACACATGGATTATATCCCACCGTGCTATGTAGGTGCTCACCAGCCTGCTCTGCCATTTTCAGAGGTCATGAGATCTCATGTCTGTTGCAGTCTGCAGAAAAATCTCTCTGAGTGTCACACTCACGCTGAATCTGACTGTAATTAATTGGCTTGACAATTTCATAAATTGAAGAAATGTTGAGGCCTTTAATTAAGTGTTTTCTGGATGTGTCATATTGCATTTCTGACATTTCAAAATATTTAAAATGCAAATTCTTTTATTTTTCTGCAAATAGTATGTATGTTTATTGTTGCTATTTGGTTTTTTGGGGTTCTTTAGGTTTCAAGTACGGAAAGATTTTACTGCATCAGAGTATTGCCTCTTTGCAGCCTTGTACTCAGAATTTCCTTAGAATTAAATTAGGTTGATGTTTTTCCTTTGCCGTTGTTTTTTTAATAGAGTACACATCTCAAGAAAACTGACATTTTGATTTTTTTTTGCTTTTAATTAAAGATGCTTTCCATGTTCTTTTAAATGAATGTTCTGAGGTGGTTTTAGTCACTCATTTTACATTTCATATTTAATATTACTTTATAGCTTAAGTGTAATTTTCCCCTACAGTTTTCCATCCTTTTTTTAGCAAGAAAATTGTTTTATTCTTTAACTTGTGTTGTGAAGCATGTTGAAATTACTATATCTTTTATTATTTTACAAGTTTCTATCTATATAGCAAAAAAATATCTGTATCAAATATTACATCAAATCACTGCTAATTAACATATTTGTATTTCACTGAATGTTTTACTTCCTGGAGCAGATGGGAGGACAAACAGTAAAATGATCTGATTTGGGGTTTTTTTTTCAGATGACCTTGCATTCTGAAAAAAATTGCAAATTTTTAAAGCACTTACAAAAATAGTTACTTGCATGGCAATCCTCTGTCTATGGTGGCATAGTAAAATTATTAATGTAAAGTCTGGCCTTATTTTTTTGAGATAGTCAGTGCCTGGAAAACTCAATTGTTTAATTGGGAGTTTGAAGGCATTCAGTATGAAACAGGATGAGCTTTTTTGACATGTTTTAGCCCAGATTGAGTCTTTACAGCTGAGCTACAACCCATGAAAAACATGGCTTTATAATGGAAATGCTGACACAATCTTTCAATTAGAGTACTGTTAACTGCCTCATTATAATTAGGGATGCACTGACCCTTTGAAAACTTTGGTTTTCAGATCAGGAGAAGGTATTCTCATTTAGCTGGTCACTAGTCACATTTTTATAAATATAAAACCCTGTAACCTATTAAAAATGGTACAGAAAATTTGTTGACAGAATCCTTGACAGAATAAAAAGGTGCCTAGAAAATAATCCCAGTCCCCACAACCTTTTTCTGTTATGAAAGTACCCTTCTAAATACATTGTGATCCAGAAAAATAATCTGTCTATAAGAAAATCAGAAAAATTATGGTTTTGACTGATTTCTCCTATGTTAAACCATAGTATCACTCCAGTATATCAAACTGTCAACAGAAATGTGTATGTTTTCATATAAATAATTCCTATATTATAATGTAAAATATTTGGTGAATTGAGCTTGCCAGCTATTCTGGAAAAGTTACAGCTACTGATCATACTCAAAGCTGCCAAATTAACAAAATTGCATAAGCCTGAAAATTTTAATACAATAAATGTCATAAGCAGTAGCATAGCTGTTTGTAAGAAGGTCAGCACAATTCTTTGAGAGACACTGTGGTCTATTTCTGAAAAAAACATCCCAGTACTTGTCAGTCATTTCTGTGTTCCCATTCTGCAGTCTTTAATCAAACTGTGAGGCACAGAACTGCAAGAAAATATACTTGTGTTTATATTTGTCTATGGACTTCTGAAGAAAGCAAAATATAAATCAGTAAAAGGCTCTTCACTCTAGACTATAGATTAAAATTTTTGTAGCTGCCCAGCACGAGCACAGTAAAGTACAGCTCATGCAATCATAGATTCCAGAATATTCTGCATTGGAAGGGGACCCGCAAGGATCACCAAGTCCAACCTCTGGCCCTGCACAGCTCCATCCATAAGATTCACAGCAGTGCCTGAGAGCGTTGTGCAAATGCTTCCCGAGCTGCCAGGCTTGGTGCTGTGACTGTTTCCCTTGGAGCCTGTTCCGGTGCCCAAGCAGCCTCTGGGTGAGGAGCCTTTTCCTAACATCCAGCCTACACCTCCCTGAAACAACCTAAGGCCATTCCCTTTGGGGTTGTCGCTGGTCACCACCGAGAAGAGAGCGCTGCCTGCCCTCCTCTTTTCTCATGAGAAAGATGTAGACCACAATTAGTTCTCCTTCAGTTTCCTCTTCCTGAGGCTGAATAAAACTAACATTGGACAACTTTCTGATAATAATAACTTTATAGGTTTTTCTGCCTTGTAAATCAGCATTCTCTCCTTTTTATAGAACTTGAATTCTTACCTATCACAAAAAAGTAAGGTTTCATAATAAGGTTCCAAAACCAAATACTCTTGTGCTAAGAAAAAGAAATATCTGACTGTGTATTCTTTATTTAGTTTCCTTGTGTCTGAGTGTATAATGATATTTCTTTATTGCATTATAACACGCTATTTGTCTCTGCCCTTTTAGGTCTAAGATGAGTAGCACTCACCAAATAAGTTTGTGATTTTTTGCCCTTTTTGCTGCACTATATCCAAATCTAGTCTTCAAAAAGAAAGATTAATTTAAGCTTAAAATTTTCTATAACACTCACTGCTGTAGCTATGCCTTTCATAAACTACTGCTGATATATTTTCTGCAGTACTCAAGAGAAGTTTAGTGGTATGGTATCACGAAATCTACCAAAATTTTGTCTGTATACTCCAAGATGCCAAACATCTGGTTTTCCAATATAGTTCATATAAGATAGAATTGAACAGAATCAAATTCCACCACTGGTTAACATGAATTCTCAGTGTACCTCTCACAAATTTTTCAATCAGAAAATCAGAGATATAAAATTAATAACAATATATAAAAAAACTATTCAAATATTTGGCTCTATTTTGCCTCTTTCAAAGTAAAGTTTTGCCAGCTCAAGTTGGCACTGAGTGAACCGAATATCCAGGAAGCAGAGCTCTCCTTCTAAACTAATTAGCTTTGGTTTAACTGCAAGGGAGCAAACCCAATTAATCAGCCCAAGCACAGGGCCAGGATGCTGTTGAAACCCAAGCTACTATCTCTTTAATTTTTGTGTCAATATAGTAGCTTCAACGTAACGAAAATTAGGTAACTTCAGAGGTGATGGCAGGTGTGACAGACATTGTCTACTGCTAGATACAAAACCCTCTGTAGATGTAATGCAATTTTATGTGTCTCCTTTAATCTGTAGTCACAGCCTTTTCAATATGTATTTTGTAGCTTTGGTAGAAAGTAAGCCAGAATGCTATGATGAACATTTTCCTTGACAAGAAAAGCACCACTCAGACCCACAGCAATGACCCTCCTTTGAACCAAGTTAGGCAAAGAGGAAAAAAATAGTGCGAAATGAAGTAATTAAGTGCTATAACACATTCATACTGAGTTGAAGTAAGATTTTAATTAAAATCTTAATTATGGGATTTCTAACTTCTGAACAGAATGTTACTGTACACAGCTACTTTGCTCAAGGTAGACACAAGCCAATATTAGAAAGCCGGCGAGACATAATCTGTTGGTTTTAGGAAGTTTTAAAGTCTAAAGTGACTTTAAAGTCACTTATTCAGACCTCTGGGGACTAAGCATTACCTTCCTATAAACCTTCGCTAGTTGTATTAGGTCGCTGTGATTGCTGGCCTCCTAACCCAGGTCAAAAGATTTCTGACTCAGAAAGTACTTCCAGGTATCAGGAGGAATGAAAAGGATATATTTTTAATACAGGGAAACAATACAATGTTCACAGAGATTGAACAATTAATGTAGTTGACATGACCTAGGAAAATCGCAGGGAGAACAGACACTCATAATACTCACAATTGTATATGAAATGTAATGTAGATCTATAAAGTAAAGAGTGGGGAAAGGGCAACTACATTTTGATGCAGAAAATCTAGCAAAATGGTGAGATGAACTGGACAATGCAAAAAGGGAATTCAGAAACTGGAAAACGAAAAGGACTGAGACCAGAGCAAGTCTGCTAGACAACCAAGATCTCATGGATTAGGCTAAGGCTAGAGTTTTGAACAAAGATTTAAATTATTAAGGTTGGGGCTTGCCAAGGTTTGCAAAGAAAATAAAGGCATGGTTTGGGTTAAGGCTACAGCTGGGCAGTCAACATAGACTTGAAGTCAGGTAAACAGGATCAGCGTCTGGATCCTGGGGAAGAGGGATGGAAATGATGTATAAAAGCTTAGAAACGAGCTTTTGCCAGACAAGCAGACAAACACTTGTTTGAGGCTGTAGGAATTAGCTGAAGGACTCACAGCAGTCCTTAACACCTGCAATTAGCAAACATCCACAATTAACATAGAAAGCAATGTCCCTTGTCTCTTTTCTTTTTTTTGGCGGGGAGAGGTTGGGTCTTTTTGAAAATTAAATCATTTATTATGTAAGAAGACAACTTCAACCAATTGAAAGGTTTACTCAAGTGTTCAACTAAGTATGTAGCTACAGTTTATGATCTGAAAAACCATAAATACAATGGCACATGGAATGCTTTCAGCAGTTCTTAGTTGGTTTTAGAAAACGACAAATAAAAGGTATTACATAATATTAATTATGTTTATAATGTAATGTTTATATCCCTTACACTGGCATATTCTTTCCATACTGGATATGAAGCAGCAGATATCTCTCTAAGTTGCCATAATGGATTAAGACAACTGTTAATTCTCTTTCAGATATTTAGACTAATCAAATGTTGTGGGACATTTTAGTGCACAAAGAAACTACTGAAACACTTGAATTAACAAAACAATTCAAAATTATGTTTTGTGAGAAACACCACTTAGTAGAAGAGGGCCCTGTATACCTTTTCTATTACCTACAATTTTTTTTCTGTTGCTGTAGTTTCTGTTTTTATTTACCTATCTCTGTTTCAGCTTTCTTACCACATTTATTAATGTCATCGATTTCAAGAAAAAATATAGGTGGAAAAGTGAAAGGGAGAAACTTTCAATAAAATTGTGACATTTATAATAAAAATTGCTATTACCAGTCCTTTATGAGTAATCTTCTGTAATACTTAACAGCCTGTGTGAATCTGTGCTATCCTTTTTTTGAATCAATCATAAATTCTACTATGACAGTATCAAGACAGAGAAGTTGGTTCACACAAAGAAGTTGGGACTTTTTTTAAAATTTTCTCTCCTCTCCTCTCCTCTCCTCTCCTCTCCTCTCCTCTCCTCTCCTCTCCTCTCCTCTCCTCTCCTCTCCTCTCCTCTCCTCTCCTCTCCTCTCCTCTCCTCTCCTCTCCTCTCCTCTCCTCTCCTCTTTTATTTTCCCCATAGGAAATCACTTTAATGAATGTTCTCTTTAGTTGCAATTTTTTTCTGGAAAGTAATAATGGAGAACTTATGACCAGGTATAAAATAACTAATTTCTGATTTGTAGTCACAGAAAATTCTGAATACTTTCATGCCTGTGTTCAAGTATTGGTATCAAATGTTCATTTAATAACATATATAAGAAGCTTCTATTCCCAAACAAATAAAATTTTTAATAGGTTATTTAGGAATGGATTGCTTATTCTCTCAAAACAGGTTCTTTTTCAATAAGGCAGTTCATTAATTACTTATTTGTTATGTATCTCAATATTATGATAAAAAAAGACTGATAATATTAAAAATTGACATTTGGCAATCTGAAATGATTGGTATCCACTGAGTACCTAATTTGATTTAAAGACTTAATACAGAAGTAAAGGCAACTGGTGTTTAGGGGGAAAGAGTTGTTTTCCAAATGAAGCAGAATCTGTAAAATCCTTTGAGTAATTTTGAGAGTCTGTGGGTATCCGTTGTATATCTAGTGCCAAACTCAATTGGGTTATACACAAACTATCAAAATAAAAATATATTCACTATATTAAATTAGCTTTTTGGTAGTACAAAATAGATTACTGTGATTGAAGGATTAATAGTATGATAAAGAATTATTTTAAGGCTCCTTTTATGTATGTTTATAATATGTTTAGGTAGTATATCCAGGCCCTCTGAAAACCATGCCTGTAGTATCAGATATCTAGTTATATACTATATTTTTAATTTGGACATCAGCTGTTTAATGTATTCTCTGAGCTCTCTTGTGCAGCTGAAATAAACCTTTCTTATGTTTCACATACAAGCTATTTCCAAACAAGTCATCATATTTAAAGTGCAGTCTAATGAAGCCTAATTTTAAGAGTGGTTTTGTCAGTCTAATGAAACCTAATTTTAAGAGTGGTTTTGTTTGCCAAATTCCAGTGAAACTTCTAGGCTGTATTATGTCAGTGATACTGGTAGATTCTCATATAGAATTATTTGAATCAAACTTTTGAAACAAGCAGCTTTCAAAAAAAAATTAATATCTCTATTTTATCATAAGTACCAGATGCCAGGGACTCAAAAATGTATTTATTTTGGTCTTTTGGTCCTTCACAGATTTTTTTCTGGATCATTATCACTCATCTCTTGTGTATTTGTGTTTAGCCCCATTGAGTGAACATGAAATTGGTGCAATTTTTAAACATGCTTTTAGAGTGATCAACTTGCATTTTGGAAATGCAAATGTATAATAAAAGGATATCACTGCTAAGTTAAATAAAACTTGTTTCCTATTATAACCAGAAGAGCAATGTAAGAATGCTGCCAGTAGCTTTCATTTAGGAGGAACAAAGTACCCTTAGAAGAGTTCTAATTTGTTGTTTATTTGTACAGCATTAGCATTTCTTCCCATGAAATCCACCACCATATGTTAAGATTGGGGTAGGGCGTAGAGAGGTATCTTTTTCTGAATTTAGCACACCAAGCAGCCACCTGAAATTCAGGAAAGGCAGTTTGCATCTAGTAATATATCATACAAGCATTCCACTATATTTCCCTAGCTGCGTTATCAGATTATATACATCCTACAGTCAAGTTTTGAGAAATCAGAGCATCTAATAGATATGCAGGTAATTAAGAAAATACATACCACCATTCATTGAATTTTTCTAATAAAATTAAATGTGGGGAATCCTTTTCCTAAGATGGTGCAAGAGACAATGGGCTTAGCTAACTTCAGATGTAGGAGGTGTTGCTATCAAAACAATGCAGAGAATTCGGTTGTGTTCTGTCCTGGTTCCAGTCAGAACAGGGCTAAGTTATGCAGTACCCAGGAGGGGGCATGACTAGGACCTGGAGGTAGTTCTAGACCACATTACATCATTTTCCAGGAACAAGAGAAGGACTTGCTTCTGGGTTAGGGGGAACACGTCACAGTCAGGTTGTGCTCCACAGTGAGCATTTTGCATGTGAGCCTTTTCCTTCTGCCTTGTACTTTTGTTATAAATATTGTTACTATTTCCTCTCCTCTCTACCCACCATCTTTTTGTGTCTCAAATTCTCATCTTCAGCCCAACCCAGAGGAAGAGTAAAGGGAAAGTTAGTGAGCAATACATTTTCAATGGGAACATTAAACTGCAGAATACCATTCCTAAACCATGACTAGTTCTTAGAAAAAAAACAAACTTACATTAGACATTGAAATAGCAATATTTTCACTTCAAAAATATTCTTACACTGATGCATCACATTTTAAGTGTTATAGTAAATTTTGGTAAACTGGAGAAACAAATGGCCAAAGCAGAGAGAGTTGAGAACACAAATGCATAAGAGAGGCCACAGAAGTGAATCACACATGAGTAATAAAAGCAAATTTAACAGGGGATATCTGAGCTTGTGTTTATTAATGTAGCCACTACAGAGAAAGAATATGTGACCATGGCCACTGTAATTATGTGCAAATCTGGTCATAATGGCATGGAGTGAAAATTTTCCCTTTTTATATGTTGTGATACTTTCAGGACTAGCTCAAATTCATGACATAAACACCACATGATCAACAAGAACTTCTAGTTAAGACAATGTTCTAATGATAAAACTGCAACCAGTCCTCCTGATAATCCTTAAGCAGCTACTGCAGACACCTATAAAGGTGACACCTATAAAAGTTAAAGAATTTTGTTGAGCATACAAAAAGTTAAGAGAAGCCCTCATAAAAAAATGTAATACACTGCATATCCACTCATCTTTCCACAAAGCTATTAAGCCATAAAAGAGTTAGAATTTGCAGAAGAAAAGCTTTATTTTTGAAAAATATGTACGTTGTAAAGCATGAATTATATTAGAAAATGCATTTTAATAACCGCAAATTAATATGTTCCATTTATTCTACAGGCAGGAGTCTGTACTGAGATTTTCTGTTCTTAGTAGAGCTTAGATTTACTTTCAGGATTTCAGCATTACATTATTGCATAGAATCACATAGTTGTTATGTTTCGAAGGGACCTCAGGAAATTATCTAGCCTAACTTCCGTGCCGAGGGAGGGTAATCTAGAAGATCTGACATGGGAACACATACAGGTGGGTTTTGAATGTCTTGAGAGAAGAAAACTCCATGACCTCGCAGGGCAGCCTATGCCAGGGCTCTCCCATCCTCAATGAAAAGTTCTTTCTCATGCTGAGGTGCAAATTCTTCTGTTTTGGTTTATGGCCATTGCTCCTTGTCCTATTATTTGGCACCACTGAGAGGAACCTGGCACCACCCTCTTGACACCTACCTTGGAGATATTTATATGCATTCATGAGAACCCAGTCTCCCCTAGACTAAATAGGCCCATCTCCTGCAGTCTCCCCTCGTTAGAGAGATGCTCCAATCCCTTGATCAGCTTTGTGGCCTCTGCTGTACCCACACCCTCACCCAGGAGTTTCTTTTCTTTTTCATACTAAGGAGCCTACAGCTGGACTCAGGACTCTAGATGTGGCCTCACTGGGGCCAAGTAGAGGGCAAGATTGCCTCCCTTGCTCTGCTGGCCACGGTCTTCTCGATGCATCCCATGATAATATTGGCCACCCTGGCTGCAAGGGCCCTGCTGGCTCATAATCAGCCTGTCCTTCACCTAAACTCAGGTCCTTCTCAGCAGAGCTACCCTCAAGTAGATCACCCACAACCTGCACTGGTATTTGGGGTTATTCCTTCCCAGGTTCAGTACCTTACACTTTCCCTTGCTGAACCTCATTAGTTTTCTCTCTGCCCAGCTCTCAAGGTCCCGCTGACTGGCAGCACAGCCTTTGGGTGCCATCGGTGAGTCCCCTCAGTTTCAGCGAGTCCCCTCAGTTTCTAATCACCACCAAACTTGCTGAGGATACAATCTATCCCTTCATGCAGATTGTGGATAAACAAATTGAATAAGATTGTACCCAATACTGATCTCTCCGGAATGTCACATTGGTTAGGCCTCCAACCTGATCCTACTTCATGGATCACAATCCTCTGAGTTCTGCCCTTTAGTCAGTTTTTGATCTATCCCACCGCACATTCATCTAATCCATGTTTCCTAAGCACACCTATGAAGATGTTATGGGAGGGAGTGTTAAAAGCCTTACTGAAGTTTAGGTAGAAAACATCAACACGGCTCCCCTCATCACCTGTAACATCAAAGAGGGCTATCAGATTAGTTATGCATAATTTCTCATGGTGAATCCATGGTGACAATTCCTGACCTTCTTTTCTTCTACATGCTTGTGATGACCTCCAGAATGATCTGTTTCAACACTTTTCCAGGGATGGAGGTGATTGGCCAGTAGTTTTCCAGGTGTTCTCCTTGTCATTTTTGAAGATGGGAATACCGCTGGCCTTCCTCCAAGATCCCTCCCATTCTCCATGACTTTTCAAAGATGATGGAGATAGGCTTAGCAACAACATCTGCTCACCCAGCACCTGTTGATATGTCCCATCAAGGTCCCATGGATTTATGGGTGATAAGTCTATCTAGTCCATCTCTAACCCATCCCTTAACAACAAAAGGAAGATTTCCTCCCTTTCCCTGGCCTTCTCTTACCTGCAAGATCTAGGAATCCTGGGAGCCACCCTCAGCAGTGAAGCCTGAATCAAGGAAGGCATCTGGTTATTTCACCTACTCTGTGTCTCCCAATACCAGGACACCCTATTGATTCAGCAAAGGCCCCATGTCTTCCTTTTGCTGCTCATGTACTTGTAGAAACCATTCTTATTGTTCTTGATGTCCTTTGCCAGACTCAATTACAAGTGGTCCTTAAACTTCCTTGTCAGATCCCTGCGTTCCTCATGGCCTATTCTTCTTCCACATCTGCAAGTTTATTTCTTGTGTTTGAGAGTTACTAGGAGCTTCCTGCGGGTTCATCCAGGTGTCTTACCACCGTTGCCTGATTTTTGGCTCCTGAGGATACACTGGTCGTGAGCTTGGAGGAATTTTTGCTAAAACAAAAATTAGCAACAATTAAAACAACAAGAGAGCATCTAGCTCTCTTTGACCCCCTTTTCTCCTAGAGTCCCATCCCATGGGATTCCCTTAAGTAGGTCTTTGAAGAGGTCAGTTAGTTCTGCAGAAGTTTGGAGTCCTAGTGCTTCTTATTGCTTTCCTTCTCCATGCAGGCACCTGAATTTTGCCATCTCATGGTCACTACAGCCAAGGCTGCTCCCAGCCTTCACATCTTCAACCACTCCCTTCTGGTTTGTTAGTACAAGGTCCAGAAACACACCTTTCCTCCTTGGCTCCTCCACCACTTGCACAAAAAAGTTACTTCAATAACTGCAGTAACTTCCAGGACTGTGTGTTCCAAGCCATGTTGTCCCTCCAGCAAATATCAAGGGGGTTGAAACTCCCCAGGAGTAACAGGGCCTGTGACTACGAGATTATTGCCAACTGCTTATAGGTGCCTCCTTCTGATCCCTTCTGGTGGTCTCATTACCAGGGCACCTACAACAGTGCCTGTCACTTAATTCTTACCCACAAACTCTCAGATCATTCATTTGTCCCTGGGTAGGGCTCAATGTATTCTAGTTGGTCTCTCACACAAAGAGCAACTCCATTGCCCTGCATCTCTGATCTTTCTAAAATGTGCATAGCCAACCTGACAATATTCCAGTTATGTGAGCTATCCCACTATCTCTTAGTAATCATGAGGAGATCATGGACCTGTGGTCACACACAGATTTGTAGTCCTTGTTTATTGCACATGTTGTGTGCACTTATTTACAGGCACTTCAGAGAGGTAGTCAATCAAAGGTGGGTGGAAACATCAGAATTCTCAGGGGCTGTCTCATCAAACACTCTGGTTTCGGCTCTAAGTCAGGTGCCTGCCATTATGGCAGAGACCTAAAGCACTCAGCACTTAGCACAGATGTGGGACTACCTGCAGATTACATGCCCTACATGCCCTTGAACTGTCATGCTACATCCTTTTGATGTGCCACATCCTGTTTGCTTGCCCTGTTTGCTGTGCTTTGGCAATCAATACCCAAAAACCATTTAAATCATTTAAATCTCTCTTGGATGGTCCTGGCAATGCTACCTCCATGCCTGGCTGTCTCATAAGAGATACTAGGTCCTGACAGGGCTCTGGTCTGCTGCTTGGGTGCTCCTGAACTTGGAAACCTCCCTGTACTACTCAGTGTAACAATCATGCCCAGACTTATCCTGGTTGTTGCTGCAGCCATTTAATCAGTTGATCTTATTTCAACATGGTTTTTAAACATAGACAAGCACTTCAAACAGAAAATTGATAAGGTTTATGTGATCCTCCTGTGACAGTATTTGTCTTCATATATACACTATGAGCAGAAACAGAGCATATCAGAGAATCATAGGATGGTTTGCTTTGGCAGAGACTGCTAGAGGTAATGGGATTGCATAGGATATGGTCTGCCTAAAAGGAATTTAGTGGGAATGTCAGCACTGCTCTTTATCAGGACACAAGCATGACTGCAAAACTAGGAGGTTCCCTAGGCTTGAATGAAACACTGTGGGCGAGGAATGGGGTGGTCAAGGAATAATCACTACAGGTCTGCTTGTTTATAAATAAACAATATATAGCTGTAAATTCTCAATTATCAGTTCACAAGCCAGGAGCTCACAACTATGAAATCTTCATTTAAAATATGTAGTGCTCCAGCTTGCAAATTCATGAATATTTCACATACTATACAAACAGAGCAGCAAATAGCAGCAGGAACCTCTGAGGATAGCAAATGTTCTGTAGTTTAAGGAAGTGTGGGAAAAAGCAGGAGGCCTTCACATTTGAGCAGAAAATGATCCTATCAGTACAAAACACCTTAATTTAAGCTCTTTTCTTCATGTGCTATCAAGGGGATCATGCTGGGTGATGTACTGTAGTAAACTCCACCTGTAAGTTCAGTAAAACTGAAATGTGGGTTGTCTTGCATTGGTTACTGTTGTTTCTACAGCTTTGGTTAATCCAGTTGCAGATTTATCAATAAGTGGCTATCCCAACAAGAAGGACAAGAAAAGTTTAGAATTTTCCTGTTCAGCATGCTACATTTAAAAGGAAAATTTTTAAATACACAGGCTGGCTGAACAAGGCTGCTTTAAGAAGCATTTGTTTTCAAAACTAGCTGTGACAAAGGAAATATTTCCATGGCTGTAATGTCAAGTGGAAATACAAGGACAAATTAGTCCGTTAATGCATTTTAAGACAGTAAAACCTCTTAAAGTAGTTGTGGGTGCATTGCCAGTGGTCATTTTTAGTTCTCCGTTTCTGCATTTCTGTTTTCTATTCCCAGAAATAAAGCATTTCATGTATTTGAGCAGTCATGTATCATACTTTACTGTCACGTACACATGAGCTCTTCTGTGTGGCAAAGGATCATCAGTTCAGCAAGAACAAATGAATAGTTAATGTTACTACAAGTGCCCTTTTACCTACTTTTAAACATATTCAATAATCTTACTGTCCAGAGGCTACTTGCCAAAACAGTGCGAGATACAAGTATTATGAAAAGTCTGCATAAATTATATCTATGAAATCTGTGAAATATTAAATATTAAAATACTAATGCATTTGTAAGATATGGAGAATGGTACATTATTTTATATGCATGTTTATAATTTTTAACCTTCCTAAAATTTAACCTTCCTAAAATTCCTCTATGCCTTGTAGTAAAATATGTTTGGAATAAAATGTGCATTACACTGTAAAAACTGTTTTTTTAATGTGCAATTTCTTATTCATCGTCCAGTTGCAATCCAGCAAAACTTGACAATATAAAATGTAAAAATCCTTCTGAAAACAAATCCAACCTTTTCTATAAAATTTGTGTCCCAACATTACACCAATCAGATCTCAAAATTTTGTAGACAATTCTCAATGCACCATTTTACACTTGTAAATTTAGAATTTTGTTTTGAATTTTTAAGTATTAATTTGTATATTGTTGACCAAAACTGTTTTTCTCTATTACTCACAGTATTTTTGTACTGGTTTAGGGCAAATTTGTTAAAGAATCTGCAAAGGAGGGCCCCTCCAGAAAGCGAAATCCACACGGCCCCTCCCCCCAACCGGTTCGGGAAAAAATTCCTCGGAGAGAGGTGGAAAGAACCTGTTTATTTGACTGGCCCCGCACCCCCCAGCACACAAAATGAACAATACCAGATGACACCGCTCTGAGAAAGATGGCAAAATCAGAAAGTCTCTTTCCGGGGTGGTTGCTCTGTTCTCAGTCCCTCCGGCGCTGGGCCAGCCGCTGCAGCCGAACCCTTGGTGTTCCCGGGTCCCAGTCCGGAGCAGGTTCGAGATGGTCACAGGAACAGGAGAGGAGAAACAGTCCAGGAAGCAATGTGGGCTGTTTAGCTAGAACTAGCTAATAAGCAGAGGCAGAAAGCAGAGCAGAAGCAAGAGCAGAAAAAGAGAGCAAGCAAAAGCAGCAAGCAAAAGCAGCAAGCCCAAAGCTGGAAGTAAAAAAAACAGCTCTGTGTACTGCTTGTCTCTGTGTCCTGATAAGAGAAACCCAAACAAAACTTCCACTCTTCAGTGCCGGTCTTAAAGGCACAGAACAGATGAATGGGGCTATACAAGCATCATAACGTCACCCCAGGACATGTTAGTAAGAGTATCTTTGACTATCATAAAAGTCAAATTAAAAATATAGTTAAATTAATTCTGATTTCTAAATTTGATGTTTTTTAAGATTAGAAACTGTTCTAAGATGAGTCTCTAAATTGTGTTGACACTGAACTGAGACTTTTCAAAGGTAATGTGAAATCCATGAACCTCTCAAAGAAACTTATTTAGGTGGTTGTAAGGTAAAGCCTTTCCTGAATAATATGAACATATAAATTAAATGTATGTCAACTTCAAATAAAACTTGAACAACAAAACTTGAAAGTGCTGATGGTAACTTTTACATCTAGCAGAATTAGTCATCACATTTTGAACACTATATTAAGATGGAAAACAAGCATATGTGATTTTCTATAGTAAATTGAATACCAGAATGGAGGAAAATGCAAGTTTGACAATATGTGCAGGCTGTTCTTTAGTATCTCACCATTGTCGGGGTTTACCAGGAATCAAAGCTGCTACAGAAAACTCCATGAGTCAAATTTCATGGTGGAGGTGAGAGGACAGAAATCCTCAATCTGTGTGATTTTAAGAATCTTAAATAATTTCATAAGAATGACCACAGCTGTTTAGGTAATAGGTAGAAGCATGGATTTTCCCAAAATTTTAGAACATCAGGCTTGTAGAAGTTGAAGTGGGTAAGAATAGCTTTCATAGAATAACGTATATAGAGGAGAGCTGAAGAAGCAGGAAAGCACTAATTGCCTATTGAATAGAAAAAACTTCAGTTTATTTAAACTAGGAAAGTTCATTGAATAGAGAACAGCAATCTGAACAAAACATATGAAGATGTGAGGAAATTGAGAGATTTGACATAGAGACTTTCACAATGAGTAGAGAAGCATGTTCTTTCTAGCAGAAATCCTCTGGGCTCCAGTGGCTTAAAGCCAAAAATTTAAAAGACTCACAGATCAAAACACTTCAACAGTAGCCTACTCAGAATCTCTGCTGTAAAATGTATAGAAGAAAACATTCAAAACTTCACAACAAGAAAAATAATTTTTAAAGAAACAAGACCATCAGACAAACAAACGAAGTCCCAGAAATCTGAAGGCTAAAGCAAAGTTAATTGATTTCTATCAGAACTTCTAATTTAGGTACACATTTTGACAAACTTAAAAAAGAAAAATTCTGCACATTTGCAAGAATATGTCTTCTGGTGGGAAATACATAGGGTATTTAAATAAACCTCATTGGACATCTGAAAAATACCTAGTATGTTCTTTAATTGCAAACCACTTAAGCTTATTTTATTATATGAAAAATTCTTATTTTTATCAATCTGTTAAAATATTTAGCATCTGAAAGTTCACATCAAGTTTACTAAAGCTCAAACTTACATCTTTAAATTCTTAACATCTCTTAGAAATATTAATAAATAGTGAAAAAGATTATCTAAAACATCTTAGTTTATTGCTTGGGGAATATCCAGTTTCCTGAAATTCAAAATGAGGAGTCCTCCAAGAAGATAAAACAAAGCAGAATGAAAAAAAATTGGAAATTACAGTGAGAGGGATCCAAACTGTAGTCCAAAATAAGATGACTAACAAACTGCTAAAAATTTTTTTACAGTGCAACATTTTTACATCACAATACTAGCAACAGTCTAAAGAAGTAGGAAGCAAACAATGATAAAAAATGTTAAGCAATAAAGTAATAAAGAATGTAGTTACTTTGAAATAAACAGAAAACCCTAATTGTTTCAAATATGATCTCTAAGAAGACAAACTTTGAAGGACTTACATATCCGTATCTAATATCACATTGCCATGGAGTTATTAAATTAGTCTAGAGTCTCTCATCTATAAATAATCATCTATAATATAATAATAATATAATAATAATATAATCATCATCTCTCATCTATAGATAATCATTCCTGACAATTTCACTTCCATTGTCACAAACCTGCTCAGAAACAATACTTTAGTAATAATCCTAGCTCAAGTAAAAAGTTCAATGCACACCCTTTTGGCAGGGTTTTTTTAAGTCACGAATCCATTGCTCCCCCTCTTTCCTAGCACTTTTAATCTTGGATCAGCAATGGATACAAAGATCAGCTGAAGTAGTTTTTTAGCTCACCTTGTAACATGATTTTATTTTGCTTTCTTTAATGAAAATCCAATTAGAAATTCTCTTCTGTCTTCAGTTGGCTTTTAATCTGTATTATTTCCCATAATGTCAAGGTTAGTGTAAAATACTTGTAAGAAGAGGAGAAATAGTAGACATGGGTTTCATTTTTTCTCAGGTATACATACAACAAGGGTGCATGTTTCATCAAAAAAAAAGACACCTTGTTGTTTTCTATTGGTTCTTAGAAACACCTAAAAAGACAGGTGTGAAAGATGTTTTCTGGACATAATTAATTTTGGATCCAGAATATCCTGAATAATTAAATATCTACTCACCAAAGACACAGATCTTTTGGGTAAAAGAGGCAAATCTTCTCTAAAGAGTTAATCCTCATATGAAAATGTGAAAGCAATACATTTTCTGCAGTACTCTGTGCAGAAACCCACCAAAAAAAGCTACTTAACATGTAGAGCTTTCATAACCTGTGTTGTGTTATTTATACCTGTTTTTATGTTTTCCTTAAACTGGCTTCATTGTTCATTCATATGAAGGTTTCAAAATATTTTTAGAAATAATTAAATAAGGTGTTTAGTGCACAAAATATAACTACAAAGCTGTTCAACATCACCTCTCCATAAATATCCATAGACTAGATGATACACCTATAACAGTTTAGTTAATGTGACAATGAAAGGAACTTATTTCATGATTTATAACAAATTAAATAGGAGACTCCCTGAAGGGGAATAATGAGTGAGAATGGAAATTCTGACCATAAGTAGAAAACTGTTTAAAATTTTCCAAAACAAGTTTTTCTTGGTGTTAATGTGTAAGTGGCCATTTTGCAGTTCATGGCAGGATATGACCTTGCCCAAAAAAAGGTTATTTTCCACAGAATTTTAATATCCACAAGGACATTCTGATGCTATAAAAACCAAAAGAGATATAGCAAGCAGGAGAAACTTTCTTAAGGACCTGCTAAAGAAGATTAATAATTAAAAAGGGCAATGAAAATCTTAAAAAAGGTAGCCAGACTGAAAGAGTGGGATGCTGAAATGGTGCCATTGACCAGAACTATATACCCCAGACTGAGGGGAGCAGAATGCTTCCACAAATGCCCTTGCTAGAATATGTCAGATTTTAATATTACAGACCATGCCTTTCTTTGTAACAAAGATTTTAAAATTTTCTATTAATTAAAGAAAGAAACTTCTAGCATACTTTCACAGATTTACAATATTAAGAAATACTGGTTGAAAGTTACATGAGGAGGATCCAATCTGCCAATAAATCTAGAACTACCATGAGTCAGGGCAGTATTATTTCATTCATCTGCATCATGAGTACCTCCAAAGGCAGAGAGGCAAATTCCCCCTAGTCAACTTGAGTGTGCACTATTCTCTCAGGGAGAAAAATTTTCTTTTAAAATTTTCTTTTGTCAATTTTTCCTACTTGGCCAATAGGAGAAGGTGACTATGCTGATTAAGTATAATTTGTGCTTCGAAGAAGCAAGTGACTTTATATGCATGTACTGTAAACAGCCATGCTCCATCACTTTTACTAAGCCTGAGGAGAGAGATAACCTACAGTTTCTCAGGTGAACATTTTGCTTTCTTCACCTAAGATTTTGATTTCTGTTTTCATTCAGTTGTCAGCACAAAAAGCCTCTAAATAAAGAAAAAATATGACTCTGATCAGCATTCCAAGGAGAAAAGAGGTATATGAAATGAAGGCACAGTATTTTTATTTCCACAAACTCAGCACTGAACAGCTGTATCTGTTCCATCCCCTGAAAACACTGAGGAATAAATTACAAATTTTCCCCTGACATCTTTGTATTTCCCACTGGTGTCTTGTGTCTCAGAAGTTAACATACCTTGCATACCAGGATATCCTATATTTCACAGTTGCTATGGCAATTACTAATTGATATTTATTTAAAGAGCAAATAATGCTCTAAAAATGCTCTGAAATTAGCTACCCAGTTCTAAGGAGTCCTAGAACAGCATTAGATATGTGTTTTCACTTTGAAACATTTCTGTATAATCATTGCTATCCTGCTTATCAAATCTAATTTGTCTTTTTGACAAGGTACCACCTGGCTGATCAAGGGAAGCCAGTTGGTGTTTGGGGTTCAATAAAGCTTTCCATGCTGTCTCTCACAGTATCCTTACAGATAAAATCTGCAGCACACAACTGGATAAACACATCATGAGCAACTGGCTCAAGGGCTGGGCACAAAGGGTTAAAGTGAATACAGTGACATCAGACTGGTGACCTGTCACCAGTGGGGTTCGACAGGGCTCCATTCTTGGCCCTGTGCTCTCCAGCATCTTCACAAATGATTTGAACGCAGGGGTAGTAAGGAAGGGGTAGTAAGCACATTCACAGAGGACACAAATATGGGAGCATCTGATGACTCCTTCAAAGGCAGGGACACCCTGCAGAGAAACCTCAGCAAATCACAAGAATGGGCAATCATGAAACATATGAAAACAAGGGAAAGTGACAGATTCTGTTCCTGGAATGGGCCAACCCTGGATGTATGGTCAGAGTGGGGAATGAGATGCTGGAAAGCAGTGCCATGGAAAGGGACCTGGGGGTCCTGGTCAGTGACAAGTTGGACATGAGCCTGCAGTGCCCTGGCAGCCAGGAGGGCCAAGTGTGTCCTGGGGGGCATCAGGCCCAGCATTGCCAGCCAGGCAAAAAAGGGGATTGTCCTGCTCTGCTCTGGGGCAGCCTCACCTCGAGTGCTGGGGGCAGTTCTGGGTACCACAATTCAAGAAAGATACAAAGCTATGAGAGAGAGGTCCAAAGAAGGGACACAAAGATATTGAAGGCCCTTGGGGAGAAGGTGTATAAGGAGTGCCTGAGGTCACTTTGTCTTTTCAGCCTGGAAAAGAGGACACTGAGGGGAGATGTCAGGGCAGTCTGCAATTTCTTTGTGACGAGAAGAGGGAAAGACACTGATCTCTTCTCTGTGTTGACATGTGGCAGAACCTGAGGGACTGACATACAATTGCATCAGGAGAGGTCTAGAATGGATATTAGAAAAAGATTCTTCACCCAGAGGGTGTCTGGTCACTGGAACAGGTTCTGCGGGGAAGTGGTCACATCAACTAACTTGACAGCGTTCAAGAAGTGTTTGTACAGTACACTGAGGCCCATGGTGTGATTTTTGGGGATAGTGATGTGCAGGGCCAGGAGTTGAACTCAATGCTCTTTATGGATCCCGTTCAACTAAGCATATTCTGTAATTCTGTGATTTTGGAATATAACCCAGTTCCAAAGCCTTATACCTTGGAGCAGCCACGTCTCAGTTTTCACATAAAGACCTACCACAAGTTGAACTGCTACAGTATGGAGTTCAGTGTTAGTAAACAGTTTGGTCTTTCTGTGAAGATGCAGAAAAATGCCATTGGGGGATAGTTAAGCTCATTTTTCTGAGTGCCACATTTAGATCTAAATTTTCCAAGAGTCTGAGAGAAACTTTGAGTTTCCTTGAAATCTAGTGACTGGTGATTTGTAAGTAGTCAGTGCTGCATTCCACCCTTGCTATGGTCAACAAGGATATCTCTATTTTCCCCTGGTTAATCTGGACTTGACCAAAACAGGAGGGGAACATAGAAGAAGAGAGGAAATTTTACTGCACCTGAGTGCATTGTTCACTGAGAAGAAGGACGTTTGATTCAGTTGCAATTTTAAGGTAACTAGAGGACATTGTCTTTTTAGAGTCCTTTTCAAGGATTAACGGGCAATTTGAAGATCACTGAATTTACTAAAGCATGATGCATAAATATTTGTTATTCACTGAAAACAAAATCTTATACAATTAAACAGTATTTTTCATTCTTAAATTGTATGCTTATTACAAGGACAAAAACATTTTTATAAAGAGTCATAACACATTACCTGATAAATTACTCTTATAAGTGTATGTGTGAGGAGGTATCATATTTATGATTTTGGCTAGGGGTATTGACTAGATTTGAGGGCTTTTTTATAGTCTGAAAGATTGATTAAGGATGATTTAGTTTATTACTTAATTGAGATAGTTCAATTTGCATAAAATTTTGAACTCTTTAGAAACCCCTTTTCCAGTTACTCAATACTACAAACTACACAATCAACTGCACGGAATATATTAAGGTCCCCTTGAAAATTACTTTATATTTTAAAAATGAAAAGTTAGTCAGATTTCAATTTTTTTTTTTTTACTGTATTACTTTTATAGATATTTAGTGCATTTAGTGGAAAACTAGTGGTCCATGATGAAATCATAACAGATTTAGGAGCTCAGAATAGCTTTGTATCAGTTGTATTGTTTTACACATGAGTAGAAGTATTTTGTATTTCTCAAGTGACAGGATGCATTACACTAAAACCACATTATAGTTTTAAAGCAAAGGTGCTATGTATAAAAAACCATATGTTGTTTACCACCTCTCAAATTTCACAGGAAACAGAGGTTTGTACTCAATCTGGTGTAATTTTCTTTCTGGTTTTAACATTGTAAAACAGAAAACAATTTTACTAAATAATCTTAAATCTATGAGACTGGAGATTTTTCCTTTACCAAAAAACCCTCAAACAATCAAAGAAAACAAAATGAAAATCAAGATAGATCCCATAAAGCTGCCAAACAAAATTATGTCTATCATAATAGCATGACAACATTACCATTTTAATTTTGCAGAATTTACTGACAAGTTGAATAAAGAAAATGAAGCGCTAGTCTTTCTGAAATTTTAAGAGCCATTCTTTAAAAAAGATATTTTTAATACAGTACTTTAAGTGTCTTTTGATAAAAGAAAAATACTTGCAATCTTTCTTTATTGGATCAACATTTCTTCTGTACACAGAGGAAATCTTATTACCTATTTCTATTAATAAAAATAAAAGTGCTAGAATTATGGCATTTAACTTGATTTGTATATTGAAGATGCACCAACAAGGTTGCTTATGCTAAGCAGAAAATAAAAACACAACTACTATAAAAAGAAAGTTTACTTTGGTCCATATTACTAACAGATCCAATAAATATGATTTGCAACTTCCTTCCAGTCTGTACACCTGAATCAAGGTATTTGTTATGCTTACTGCATTTCAATGATTTGCAAATGTTACATAGTATTTAGGAAAAAAAACCCCAACTTTATTTAAAAAATCAAATTTTAATGTGGGGAAACATTATCAATTCTTTTCTTCCACAGCAAAATAATGCAAAGGCATTTTTCAAAGTTACCTTCAAGCTACTTTCCTAGTTTCGTAAAATGCCACTGGCAAAAATAATGCTGCGCTTATAATGTAACTGTGGTGATGTGTTTGTAAAACAGCATGTAAGCACTGACAAAAGGACAATGACTTCCTTAAGTGTTAGTAAAAGAAGCTTTCAAGTAGAGATACAGTGAGGTGCTAGTGTTCACGAGCAACAATAGTGACATTACCTATTTTTTTTTCTCTTCTACATCTCAAGATTTCACAGGGTGGGAATGGTTGGTAGCTGTGTCCAAGCCAGTTTGGAAGACTAAGGGTTCACCTACACTGCCATAAGAAAATATCAGCACTGGTATATCTAACCATAGAAGATTCACTGTAAGTGCCCTTACAGCTTGCTGTTTCTTAAGTGGAAAACACAGTCTTGGAGAACATCAGAAGTGCAGTAATATCTGGGACCATTCTAGCAACTTGCAAGAAAACCTTCCAAAACATATAGAGTTTGAAGGATGGCAACACAAAAAGCTTAAAAATTTAATTCGCTCTTGCAGCTAACTTATAGTTTCTCTACTATTCTACCTGAATAACATCATTAATTCAGTCTTCTTGGTGATGACAATGCTCTGGGGAAGAGCAATGTGCCAGTTGAATTCCATACAAACCACTCAGCAATTTTCACCTTTTTAGCCAGAAGTTTGAAAATAAGTCTCTTATTTCTTATTGATATAGAATGGTATTTTCACTTTTCTATTCATGCAAATATATAAAGATGAGTAGCATGAATCATACAAAGTAAGTGTCCAGAGCATAGTTTGCTTCTAGATGAATATGGATACGTGCTTTCTTTGTAGATGTTCAGTACTATTTAAGGATAGTTTGTAATGATAAAAAGCAAGAAATTAAGGACTACAAGGTTACAACTACCAGTCCTAAGGGTAAATTTAAAGCACATAGGTATATGATTGCATACAAAGGTAGATCAAAATTAGTAGAATTAGACACAGTAGGCAAAATAAATCTTTATAGATATTAAATAGCTACAGGGGAACCAAGGCCTTTGTCTTCATTGCACTCTTGAAAAAAAATCACAGAGCATAAAGTGAAGTGCTCTGACCTGAGTGGATCTGGTTGTGACTCTTTAGAGGAAATTAATATGTGAAGAAATTAACTTCTTATTAAAAGTCTCCTACTTCTAGATTATAACTTGTGCTAAGTGATATCTATACCAATAATTTTCAAACGTTCTGACCCCAGCATTCTACTCTCTCTTAAGGGAAAACATAGCCTTCAAGTACATTTCAAGTCAGTATATTTTCCTCATGAAGAAGTAATGACTAATAGTAATAGAGGACAATACAAAATCAAGTTTAAATGAACATCAAAAATATACAGAATATAATTGATATAAAGATCTTAATGAAATATTTAATTTAAAAGGTATACTTGTGTCCGGTTATCTCGGCTGTTTGAGGGGCCTGAAAAGGCCCGAGGTGGCCTTGGGGCAGCCCGCGTATCGAAGGACGAGAAGAGGCTTCAGTTCTTCTTTTGGGTTTTATGTTTATTAATTGTTTATCTAAAAGATGTTCTTTCAGCCGAACAGAGATCTGCTCAGCAGTCAGCCATGAGCACACTGTCTGCCCTCCGGGGCAGCCACGTATCTTTATACCCATTGTTATGTGTACAATATTTATCATTTTTCCCCAATACCATTTATTCTCATTGCTGGGTGCACTCTCAGTAATAACCAATCCAAGAGTGCCACCATGGCCAAAGAAGATGGAGGAGAAGAGGAAGAAGAAGGAGGACAGGACACACCCCAATTCCTCCATCTTACTCCTCTAAACCCCCCTGTACATAAATCCTAAACCCTGTGTCTCACCCTCTAATTAGCTAATCTTTTCGCCATTCACCCCGGTGAAGTCCTCTTATCTTCATACAGGTGTCGTCTCCCGTGTAGGGTCAAAGTCCTGCCACCAGACACTTCTGGCAACATTCCAGGACTCCCTGGCCCCCCAAGGGTGGTCTCGGAGGCCCGGCATCTCAGGACTCAGATCCTGAGATCCCACATACTTGATGAATAAAATCTTTAGAAGAAACATTTTGTTTCCAGTAGAATTTCATTTGAAAGTTTTCTATGTCACACATGGAATGAGACTCATGTACTTTATGGTAGCTGTCTGGTGGACAAAAATCAATTGTTTAGTAATTTCAGACTTTTTCACATCTTTTTATACATATGTGGGAGAGCAAGAGAAAGCTATATCAGTTCTTCCATACCACACATCAAGACAAAATCTTTTGAAAGACAAACATGCTGACCTATACCTGCTCCACACACCATTGAGTTGACTTCCCTGAAGACTCAAGACTGACTCCCTGATCAGTTGAATTAAGACCAGCTCTTATATCCACAAGCATCTGCTAAATTCTGGATGCTGAAACTCACCACTCTCCTTTTCTGAGTCAGTAAATTATTAATGACTGACACAAAATGCATGATACCATGTGCATGGAAGAGAGAGTGAAAGAACGCCATAGCAGGATGGTCAATGACTTTGCAGGCATAATTTGCTTGAAGAGACTTTCAACTTGAAGGTTTAAAATCCCCAAACCAACTAAATTAGAAAGGAGCTACAAAGCAGGTTGTTCATGATCTACAGAATAATGATATCAATGCGATCTAATCCCCATGCCCTTGTACATGTCTTCTTTTAACTTCTCAGATCCTAGCTTCCCTGTTTTGATAAGACTAACCAGAATTTATACAGCATCCTTGAAGCCACAGTTCTCCAAATAAGACAGAAACAGGAAAATCCTATGTATATAATAAATCATTTATAGAAAGAACAGAGGTGGGTGACTAAACTAATTAGCCACAAAAGAAGATAAGTAGGCATGCTTTAGTTTGACACATTTATTTGAAGAGAAAACAAACCACCACAGTTAAGAAGGATGGAAATCAAAACAGTCTAATGCAAAAGGGGAATGAGTGAGACCATCTAACTGATAAAGCCCTCATACAGGTCAAAACTTAAAAATCAAATAATTGGACAAATGTGCCTACCAGCAGTCCTCAGAGCAGGGAGACAATGGATTTTGCTACAAACTTTAGCATTCTACTTGCTCCATAAAATGTGAAATACAGAGTGAAGAATAAAGTTCAGCCTCAACACTGAGAATGAACATGAACTGAGAGATAAATCTTCTAAAATATCAACATAACAATATGAAAAAATGTCAGGTTTAAAGATCTCTTTGTGTTCACCAATTCTAAAGGTCTCATGTAAATTCAAGACTTCAGACTTCAAACTTTGTAATATGAAACAATTTTGGTGATGATGGAAGACGAAGGAATTGGTTGTTCTTCCATCCCAGCTCTAGCCCAAAATGATACCATATTTCAAAGAAATCTTTGAATGTGTGTGTCGCGCAGTGCACATCTGATTAATGTAGTGTGTAATTTTTTTTCTCCCTAAAAGTCATCCAGCTAAACATAGACCAGAAAGAACAGAACACAGATAAATACCTTATTTCCATGGAGACTGTTTAGTAGCACGGATATCCTGATTATTGCACTCATTTCAGAATAAACAATAAGTTTGCAACTCTCACTATTCTGTTGGTGACTATGCAGCTCTTCTGTAGCACAAAACACTGACTTAACCAGCCGTGGCAATATTTCTTCCACTGGGATGAGATAATTGGCTTTACGGTTTAATTAAAGACCTTAGACTAGAGCAAATGAAGTCAAAGGACACCTTTCCCTAATATTTCTACACAGGATGACACACAGGAAGTATCAGAGTAGGCAAAAAGCCATACCACAAACAGGTAGAAAGGATGAAAAGAAGCATTCTGATCCAGTTTAATTTAAAATTGCAAAAAATTCTGGATTTATCATGTTCTCTGTTACATAGGTCCAACTTGAAAAACAATAAATACAGCTTTCACCATTCTAGAATTATTTACTTTTGTTTTTCCATCTGTAACCTATTGCAGTCTTTCTCCGTGATACTTACTGAAATACACCTAATAATAAAGAAGAAGAATCACCTTCCTCTTTAACATATTTTCCATGTCACATGCATTCCTAATCTCTGTTTTTATAGCCCACTGTGCAAGTCTGATGTCACTTCATAAGGATTATAGCTTTAAATCTGCTCCTAGAATAAACAGTTATATAAAAAACCCACCAGATATCAGGTAGGATAGGAGATGGAAATCTTCACAAGGTCAATTTTGCTTTCAACTTTCCTGATTAAAACTTCTAAACAGATACTGCAGTAAAGATAGTATCTGTTTTGTAATTTTGTCATGACAAAGCAGACCGAAAAAGCATGACAATCTGCTTTGTCATTTTGTCATGACAAAGCAGACCAAAAAAGCGTTTATTTTAACATGCCAACTTCGACAAGCTCACTTGGTGTACAAGAGTGAAAAATGAGATGGCTCATAGCAATGAGACAAAGAAAAAGAAAAAGTGTTAAAAATTGTGTCTCCTTATAAATCAATTTATTGTATGTTTCTCATTACTAAATTAATTTTACCATTTGTTTTTAGTATAATGAAGAATAAGTTATTTCACAATGTCAACATCACAAGAGCTGCCTCAATTGAAAACTCATGAAGCTGCCACTAGAGAGTCAGTCACTCAATAAAGATATTGTCGATTTAAAATCTCTACAATTTGTCCTTTGTTACTTTCTTACATCTTACAACTTTCTTAAAAATGTTGTAAAATTCTGGATTCAGAGTATCCCAGGAACAAAAGAGATTTCAGTTTTGCTATTTAAAGATTTACATAGATGGTTTTTGCATCTACCTGAGACATTCCCAAAACTTCAGGTGGATGAATGAGGATGCACTTCCACTGCACCTACTCCCACTGAAAATTTAGCAAGCAAGAGTATCATCCTAGACACCCTCAGGTGCTCTCTAGGCAAGGGATGCTACTTGCAATTATGGAAGAGTGGACTGAAGAGGCCCTTCAGCTTCTTATCACTGTCTTACCAGTACAGCACACTGAAGATGTACTGTTGCAGCGAAACCTCAAGAATTGGGCTATTGAAAACCTTCAAGTTTTCTGTCAAAGTTATGCTGCGTTAAACACATTTATGTATTTTTTAAAAAATCTACCTTGTTATGAAGTATAGTAACTTCCTTTTTAGAAAACCCACTCATTGCACCCCAAGTGAATATTTTAAATTTTTAGAAAAGCAGCACAAAGCAGCTACCAAGAGAAGGTATTTTCTGAAAATGAACATTGAGGTTTTTGTCTTGGAGTTTTAGTAGTATAAAACATAGATCATGGAAACTGCTGCTGCAGATAATACATTCGATTAAATTTGGAAAAATCTTTGTTTAAGACAGCCTACTGAATGCATTTGTATGGTGTTCTGCCATGTGGAGAAACACACAGGACAGAAGTTGACTGTTCAAATTACTCTTCACTAGGAATCATTTTGCCTGAACGATTATGTATATGATAATTCAAAAGTTTCACAAGAGGATCTACCTCAGAGTAAACTAAATATGAATGCACTTCACTAGTATTTGCACATCCACAACAGTACACAGAGAGCTTACCAAAGCCAACAGAATACTGCCCCAGTAACTGGCTTAGAGATACATATGGTTTGGGAGTTTCATGATGTGGGATGTGCCACTTTACTGAGCATGAGAAAAAGGAGGTAACTACTTGAACCAGTTATTTAATACCTGTCTCAAGCCTCTCTGGTTTTTCTGAATAAATTATACATTTTTTATAACTAAATTTTTTCAAAAGTCAGAAAGGACAGAACAGTTAGAGAAAAACTCACAGAATATGTACTTCAATAGATGAGAAGAATTCATGAACATGTCAATTTCTCAAAATTTTCTCAAAAAATTGTCCATGCAGATTAATGAGGGGTTTTTTTTTGTGTAAAAAACATACAGTTAAAAGTAACCATATGTACAGAATGTACAGAAAGGGAAGGTAACAAAAAAAATCCAAAGCAGGAGAATCAGAATTTTAATTTGTACATTTTAAATTTAAAGTGTTTTTTTTTTCTTTTTTAATTCCTGTTAAACATCAAAAAATTTGATTTTTTTAATAGAAAGAAGTTTGAAGTAATACCCCATAACAATATCAAGTTATTCATTTGAAGGTGAGAACATGGTGCTGGGTGTGAATAACTATTCTCAGAGACCTCGTCTTCTGGATGTTTAAGCTGTGTGCCTGTTCACAGTCAATGAAGTGTCCAGGAGTGCATCAAAGAGCTGAAAGAGTAGCTGAAGATTAAAAGACAGAAACTGTAATGAAAATATGGTTTTAGAGTAAGAATAAAACACATGGTATTAAGACTGAGAAAATATAGCTCAGTCTATCCATCTTTTTCTTTTTTCTTCCCTGGCTAGAATTAATCTATATTTCATCCACACTCAGGATATTGTATTTTTTGCTAATTCCTATTTCAAGGAGAGAAACTATTGCATTCTTTAACCTTGAAAATATGTCCTGGCTGTGAGATTTTTATGTCATTAAATGTGTTTTATATCTACATATATAAAACATGGACTACAGTTACTAGTAATTAATTTAATATATCTTTGACCATGTAATAAAAATAATAGTAATAATAATAATGACACACCAACTAAGAAGTCTCTGTTGTGTAACTGTCTTTTATTTGAAAGACTCCTTAAGTCTTTAAGAAAAAATTTAATGTCTATTAAAAAGCTTTCCAGTCCACAAACTGCTGTTTTGCAAATTAAACTTTTACTTGTGGTATTCTGATGAAGGGACTTCACGAAGTCCATTAAAATTATATTGAATTGGTATTTTGAAGTGTATCTAATATTTTATAGTACCTAAAAGAAAAAAAAATGTAAAATATGTGGTTGGGATTTACTTCAGTAACCCACTTAGGTTAAACATATCTTTTCTGATCAAATCCTATATCTTTTACATGCACTAAAAAATAACTACAGCAACATATTAATATCTCTAAGAGACTTGATATAGGTACTCTGAGGAATAGCATTTCAGCCATAACTCCAGTCTTGTTATCTCTGGGAAGAAAATAGATATTGTTACAGCAGTAAAAGTATACAGTATGTGTCTAATCAAGAGACGAATTTTAAATAAATCCCTTAAGAGGTCTCAAACATAATGAACTTAATGAAAATTAACACAGTGTGAAACCGAGCAGAAATGGAATGACAGACAGCATAAATCAGTGCTCAGGCTGGAAGTCCTTAAAAGCTTATATTATAATTTTGAAAACAATTATCTTAAGAGGTCTTAATAACAAAAAAGCAGTAAAGCTATTATAGCCATCCTCTGGAGTGCTCCACTTCACCGTGTTATTAAATTGCTAAAACACAAATAATGCACTTTGGGCTAGATGACCTTCATATTTGTTAAGATGAACTCTCTCTGTTTTAAAGCAAGGTCACCAAGCAGGATTCAATTTAGGAGTAAAGAGGTTAAGCAACTTAAAAAATATGTTCGAAAAAAATTTCATCAAGGTAAGGATTAATCTTAATTCTGAATGTGCTGCCTTTAATATCAGTCGACAAATTAAACTTCAAATAAGCCACTCCCCTTTCCAGTAAGGGAGGGACAAATGCAGAGAGTATATGTTTAAATTACAATTTACTGAAAGCACAAAGCAATAGAATAAGGCATACACAATAATAACAGCAATATTAATAGCAAAGATACACAAAACCAGAAGGTATTTTACCCAGAGAAAAATTGTTTACTTCTGGGAAAAAAAACCCCATGATGGTGGCCGCTTCCCACAGGTTGCATTTGTGTGGCTTTCCTCAAAGTCTTATGGCAACTGTTCCCACACATTGCTCATGCAGGTGTCAGGACAAAAGCAAGACGGCAGGGGAATTGCCGTGGCTAGCATTTCCCACACATCAGCACATCAGACTGAGACAATGAAAGATCATGACAAACCAGCCCCACTGGAGCTGGGCTGTCCGAGTCTGGCTGGGCCGCTGCCCCTGTGGGCTCAGTTCTGTGTGCGTGGCTGCACCACCCTTTGTACCTCTCCACCATGCTGGAGGTTGTTCCCATGCATTGCTGCCACTTTTTCAACTGTTCTGTTGTGCTCCCTTAGGCTCAGCTCGGATAGGCCCTGATGAGGTCTCCTATGCTGGGCTTGGTGGGTTTGGCTGGGCTGGGGTCGCCCCTGCCAGCTCTTAGCCTGCAGCAGTCCCTGTGCTGGTCCTGTCAGTTCAGCTTTGCTATCAGTTTGCACCTTCGCTGCTTTCCCCTTCAGCACCATATCCTGCAACCTGGTTCTGGAGAAAACAGGAGGGGAACTGGTGGTGGAGGCAGGTGACAGGGCCAAGGGGCCTGACTTTAACACCTTCCCACTGGAGAGAGAGAAACAAAAAGGTGCTGACTTCCATGGAGTGCTTACATTTTCATCTGAAAACCGTGTCTACCATCAGTGATTAAGTGTTATAGAATAACAATGTAGACACACACACATCATGCTAAGCTGCACCCTCCTCTCTGCAACCAGGATATTTTCCACCCCTTGTTCTATACCATGCACATTATGCCCAGATCTCATATTTTCCAAATATATACATATACATATATCTGCACTTGTAACTGTACACAAGCATAGATATTATATCAATAATCAATGACCATCCCCCTATCTCAACCTTTGTTTTATGGCAAAATCAGCCTCCAGGAGGCTCTGGATAATCTTCTTTCTTTTCTCAAAAATGTCTGCTGGGGATTGCATTCAGGCAATGATAGTCTCCTGTCAGTGTCCACTCTGTAGGATCTACACACTGGCCATATTAAGAGATGAGCAAGTCTTGCTGGCCCATCACTGGCTTTCCATCTCATCTCCATCTCTTTCCTGGGGTTCTCAGAGTCCCATCTGGAATGGTGTTATCAATGGCGCACTGCTGTGCTAGTGGCTGGTACCTGTTCTTTGACTCTTAGCAGTCCCAGAGCAGGAAGGTCCTCTGAGAGACCAGGCAAGGTATTCAGCTGTCTGACTTCCTCTGTCTCCACAGCAGCACTACAAAAGGCCAGTAATGCCCTTTTGGGGTCCTTGAGATACCCTCTCCTGAGGTAATCTGTGCCCAGGATGCACAGGGCCTCTGGGCCAGTCACAGTGGGGTGTGTTTGCCATTTGTTCCCAGCCAGGGTCACTTCAGTTTCCAGTACAGTCATGTGTTGGGATCCCCCTGTCACCGCAGAAATAGAGATGGATTCTGCCCCTACATATCTTGATGGCATCAGGGTACATTGTGCTCTGGGGTCAACTAAAGCCTTATATTCCTCTGGCAAACAGCTAAGGACGGAGCCAATTCAAGGCCAAGTGCTCAGTACTGTTCATCTTCCCTTCAACAATATCTAAGAGTTTACACATATCCTTTGTTTACTTTTGACTAATTTCTCATTTATAATTTTACTTTCCTTTTCAGAAGTCTCTTGTTGGGTTGTGCTAGTAACCCAACAAGTTTCTTCAAATTAAGTTCCTTAATCTTTTCTTTATTGGCGTATATGGATCACTCTACTGGCAGATAGAGAACGTTAAAGTTTTTAAGGTTTTGAATTTTCCTTTGCAAAAATCATTCAAAGTTTTGCCTGTAATTTGTTTATTCAGACATAATAAAAATATGAGATTGTTATTCATTTGTTCCTACGAAATTTTCCCAGTTGTGCAGGTTTCCTACTAGAATAATTCTATACATTAAAATGTTTTACTGTATGTTAGCAGGCAGCTTCTTCTTTGCTACACTTTAACTTCATTTTAAACAATTTCAGGCAAATGCCATGACTACAAATTACCATACAAGTTCCTCAAATCCATGCAGTGTAGCTCAGTTCAGGGCCATATTCAGACCTGTACAAGTCTAGAGGTACAATTCCCTTGAAGACAGTACATTTTCATTATAAATTATTCAGCTCTCTTTTCCTCCACTCACTGACAAATCAATGACTATAATTTCACCACTCAATTACCTTTATTATCTAAAATACTCTGCATTCTACGCAAATATTTAAACCACTCTTTTTGTTGAAGAAATATAATATAAAAAGATTTTACTGTCCTATGCTGTCAAACGTGGCACCTTTCAAAGAGGTGCCACATACCCTCTATAAGGATATATCCACTTAAAGTGAATTAGATCACCAAGAACCCAACATAATACAAGGAAGAAAATCCAAACTATTTTGGGTTCCCTGTACTTGTACATCTAGCTCTCCTAGCTGAGATATAATAAAACCACAGAAAATGTATTCTATGTCGCTCCTGTTCATTTTATTCTTACTATTGTAATATCTAAAAAGTGTCTTAAATCAGTCTCAGTATACTGAAATTTATCAGTGAATGTAGCACTTTAGTGCATAGATCATGGTTTTGGTTTTAAATAATACTAGCAACAAATATCAGAGTGCTTTATATGCCTTAGAATGCACATTTCTAGTAGAAGATGCCACTTGCCTAATTAAAAAAATGAAAAAAAAAAACAATCAAAAGCACTCATCTTCTACTTCTAGCAATAAAGAATGGATCATATTATGTTTTCTGCTTTCAGGATAATGTAGAAATCCTATTAAGGAAACCAGTCTTTCTAAGATTCATCTTGTGCTGGGTTTTTGGGGAGCACTCTCTGTATAAAACCTGCTCTTCAAATGGAAAAAAATCCCACCTTCTTACAAATATCTAGAAGTTAATTGAATGCTAAAGTAAAGTTATATCTAACAGGACTGGACTTGACTTTAGTTATAGAACATCTCAACTTTTCCAGTGTTCTCTGCTACATCACAATGTACTAGTTTAGGAAATAACATACTTAAATGATTTTATCTCAAACAACTATGTCTAAGAAAACAGCAATGTATTCAGAGGGGGATTTAAATATGCTAGAGTATTGTCCTTAGAGAGATTTAATCTGTGTAATGCAGGTGCAAAACATCCTGTCCTTTATTTTACTCCAAAGTTTAAACATTTCCTCTAGAAACATTATTGTGGCATCAATTTCTAACAAATATGAAGTACCCTCCCTTTAAAAAAAATGGATTAATATAAGGCATAATGCTAAAGTATGTGTCAAGTGTAACCTTTATAACTTTGCTTGTCAGGTTTTTCCATTAGAGACCTCATAAGCAGCCCCTGCATATCAGTCACAGTGTACCCTGACAGGTTTAACCTTCCCAAGTGGCTGAATACACCATCTTCACTGCAGCCTATTGACCAAAGCAATAAGCCATTCTGTATAGTGTATTAAAGTCATTTTCCACATGCTACCTCAGCACGACCCATTGTTCATGCTGGCTCCTGCTGACCATGAAAACCTGCACTCCACACTAAATTGCTACACTTTACACCGTTACACCAGTTAAGCAGTAAGCCCCCTACTGAATTGTTTTTTTCCCTTCATTGTCTAAAAAGCACAGCGATTATCACAAATGCTCAAGATATGATTTTAGTCTGCAAATAATAAAAACCAACCCTGCAAATAATTTAAACACTTAAAATATATGCTGACTGTGGAAACTTTATTTTTGTTATAATTCACCAATCCTTTGTTCATAGATATCTAAGGGTGTCAGGCCATCTGTGCAAGCCTGAGCAGCCCTGGGCACTCTGTGTCAAAGGTTGCATTTCAGCCCCATGAAATTCATGCCGTCTCTGCTGAAATCAGCTTTGTTGCTAGACCCTGTGACAAATGACTCCAATCTAGGTTGAATGCCCTTGACTTGACCCTGGCCAGTGAAAACAATAGGGCAGACTCAGCCAGTGGAAAAGATGTTCTGCACTAATGAACCCAGCGGTGGCCACAGGTCAGTTAAAAAAGAGGGGATAATGTTCAATCTTTTCAGGTGCACATTTATAATGAGAGAAGCACACAATCCCTTTCAGGATGGAGCACATATAACAAAGAAAGTATTTGTACACTCATCAAGGCTAATGGACCCTGAGGGTACTATAGGAATATGTTTTTAATTTAATCTTTATTGAATGACCTTACACACTTCATTTTCTCTGCACGGCACCATGAAATGGACACGGTCTCACTAAGTTCAGTGCTGAAAACAGATGAATATATAAATGACCATTGCCTGCTGGGTATGCAGATTAATTTTCTTCCCTTATTTTCACCTTTGTCCACCCTGCTGCTTGCTCCTAACACAATTTCTTATGGCAATATTTCTGCTGTAAAGACTTTTTTTAGCTGCCTACAGTTACTGTACTATTTTCAGCATGGGATAACGAGAAGAGAAAGAGCGTCTGGTACATGTATGTTTAAAGAATTTTTCATCACATGTTGTTCCTCTTTCTGCTGAGAGAAATCTGTGGATAAAGGAGCCCTTTCCCCACTTCACCATGGGGTTCTTCCCACAGGAGATTGATCTTCATAAACTTCTTCAATGCAAATCCATCCCATGGGGAACAGTCCTTCTGAAACTCCTGCAGCATGGATCACTATTTCACAAGGTGCAGTTCTTCGAGGACAACTGCTTCCGTGTCGAGTCCTCTTCCCACACAGGTTCACAGCTTTCTCTCAGGCATCCCCCTGCTCCAGTGTGGGGCTTCTCCATGGGCTGCAGGTGGATCTCTGCATCCCCACAGATCTCCATGGGCTGCAGAGGCACAGCTGCCTCACCAGATGCCTCACCATGGTCTTCAGCAGAGGAATCCCAGCTTGGGCATCTTGAGCATATTCTTACCCTCCTTCTCCACAGACCTTGGTGTCTTCAGTAGTTCCTCTAACATATTCTTACCCCGCAATTTTCTGGCTACAATTTCCTCTGCACAATAACACTTTTTTCTCCTTAAATCTATTATTACAGAGGTGTTACCGTAGTTTCTAATGGGCATAGCCTTGATCAGTAACACATCAGTCTTTGGAGCTGGGGATTGTCTTTGCTGGACATGAAGGAAGCTTCTGGCAACTGCTCACAGAAACCACACTTTTAGTTCCCCCACCTACCAAAGCCTGGCCATGCAAACCCAAGAAAAAATATGACTTCTCTCTAGTATCTCTTCCTAAGTTGTCCTGTTCTTGCAAAGGGAAGACTCTTATCTCTCAATGCTTCTGATGCATAACACAGGCATGCTTTGGCATTTTTAAATTAATTTCTGTGAATGCAACTACACCAGGCTGTACAGAACTTCTTCCTATACTCTATTAATAATTTTGTTGCAATGCTGTACCCTGCTATGCTCCATTGCTCTCTAGTTTGAATTCAAACATAAATCAACTTTGTGCAACTTCTGAAATTCATTGGAGGCCACTCCTAGAACCTAACCCTGAGTTTCCCTGTATATATTATTACCAACATATGAAGGAGGAGAAATCCTTGTCATAAACTGAAAGATGCCCTAAAAAAGCCTTTCATAAATTCAAAATACACTACTCAAAAAAAGTTGCATCAAAACCTGAAGATTATATTGGGATTAAAGCTTTATTTTCCTTTAAAAAAGTTTAACTGGTATTGCAAGCTGGTGAGGAAAACCACTAGATATTCTTATGCAATTTCAAGACCCAAATCCTCCAAACAAACTGCTCCCAATACAATCCTGTATGATAATTTTTTGCATGAAAACCAACCAATGTAAAAGCCACATGAGGTTCTGCTAAGAAAACTACACTCCCATATGCAATCAAAAGAGGTTCTACTTTCAAAAGAATATAGGCTAGTAAAATCTGGTTGCTTACAAAAATTAACATCTGCATTTCCTCTTCCCTTTTCAATAAAGAAAGGAGATGTCTGGAAGTCTTAGTTAAATGACTGATTACTGATTGTTTTACAGTTAATGCCTAAGGATCCAGGCAAGTATCATTTTCTTAAATACTCTGTGAATAGTGATATGAAAGACAGTTCATACCTCAAAGGACTTACAGACTGAAGGAACAAGAAAAGTACCTAGGAAAAAAAAAATCAAAAGTAGAGCTACATGAAGGGACTTAAAGCAACCTAATAGACTAATAGTAATTAAGAAAATATAAAGGTCAGCAGTACCAGGGCAATGATCCCTGCACTCACCACTGGAGCAGCTGCGCCTTGAACACTGTGTTCAGTTTTGGGCTTCTCATGGCAACAAAGACATTGAGGTACTGGAGCAAGCCCAAAAAAGGGTAATGGGGCTGGGGAAGGTCTGGATCATAAGCAAGACCAGGTGCAGGTGAGGCAGCTGAGGGTACTTAGCCTGGAGAACAGCAGGCTCGGCTTCCGAGTTCTTTTCAGACTTCACAGCTACCTGAAAAGAGATTGTAGCCAGGTGGAGGCCAGTCTCTTCCCCCAGGGAACAAGGCAGCATGGCCTCAAGTTGCTCCAGGGAATGTTAAGATTGGGTGTTAGGCAAAATTTCTTCATGAAAAAGATTGGCAAGCTTCAGAACTGGCTGCCCAGGGAAGTGGTGGGATTGAGCACTTGGGGTATGGGTTAGTGGTGGGCTAGGCAGTGTTTGGTTAATGTTCAGACCTGATGAACTTAAAATATTTTCCATCCCATATGATTCTCTAATTTTATCTAAAATACAGGCATAGTTTAACAAGGTTTTTTAATGTTTACCATTTTTATCTTTTCTTACAGCAAACCTAGTAAGACACGGGTATATCATGGTGCAGTACAAGTGTCCAGCCATATTTAAAGGATGTGCACAGAGCTATTCCATAGATTCTTTGCTTGTTTCAGCTACAGGATTGACTGATTTTGGTAACTAAGAAAATATAACTACCTAATTCATGAAGAACAAGGAGTATCACAAATGACATCAGGCTTTTGAGACTAAGGTACACAAGAAAAGAGAATGGAGGAAAAACTTAGACATTTAATTCCTGGGGCTGCAAGCCAGAGGCCTGCAGTGAAACTGAAATGCAGGAGAATTATATAGATCTGATTAGAAAGTAATTTTTTTATTTGGACTTCTCATGTATAATTGGATTGCCCATAAAATCAGACTGTTAACCTATAAAGGAATTGGATTTAGCCTATGTTTAGGTAGATCATTCAAACGAGCTCTCAGTGCTCAAGGAGAACACAAGATCTTCACTTTTGCATAATACACAGTGTTTATGATGGTCCCTTAAATAATCAAAAGAATTTACACAACTAAAGTAAGAATTTTAACACTGAGGAAAAGGTCATTGGGGTAGAGACAAATCTGGTTCTTTTGTGTAGAAATGGTAATTAAAGCCATGAAAACAGATGAGGTTATTGAGGAGAACATATCAAAGGTTGCAAATCAACATGGCCACACAACCTCCCTGACCTTCCTTCAATGCTAAGCAAGTTGCTGCAGAAATCAATGATTTCAAAGTTCTGTAGTCTCACCAAAGCATATGTCTTATTATGAAAAGAAAGTGGTTTTACTGTTTCCACACTCACACAACCAAATACTAACCCCCACACTAATCAAAAAGAAAAGGGACCAAATGGCAGGAATATGACATTAAGCCCAGCGCAAAAATATTAATTAGAGAAACTTGCAGAAAAGTGAAGACACAGAAGCAGACCTTTGACCTACTCTTAAAGCGTTGCCAAAACTATAGCAGTGCTCTGGAGCAAGAAAGAAAGGATTTATACATTTAAGATGATGAAGTGCCTCAGCAGATGAGCATCTGAGCCAAAAAAGGGGCAATTTTGTTTAGCATAGAATTGCTTTTACAAATAACTGTCCAAAACAAGGTTTATTGTACAGTAAATATACTTAGCATTCTTTGATTCAATGAGAGATTCAAAATTTCCTATTACTTTGTTATGAAGTTTGATTTTATCTTCATTCACCATACACAGATTACACTGCGCTGTGACAGCCTGAGTCAAACTTGTCCGTGGCTGAGACTTAGAAGCTCACAGTGTATTATCATTAAATTGCATGGATGAAGATTATGTCTATTATTTCTACAGCTAAAAGAGGGCTTTGAGTACGTGAACTCAGATTGAAATTGTATGACTTTTACAATACAAAACAAATCCAACCACTCATTTATTGGCCATTTCTCTATATGTGCTTGCTTAATTGTGATTCAGTTTTGCAATATTTTTTACTTTTCTGAGTAAATTAGGATTCACAGTCTATAAAGCAAGAAAAGATTCAGTCCAAGTTAAGATGTTGGTCATGGTCAGATAAGAGATGCTTGTTGCACGCATTTATTTTACTGTCCTGAGAACATAGTTGTTTTCTACCCATGTATATACAAATAGATATAAGGATATTAGAAGGGAATATAAATCAGATATCTAATTCATAATTGGCTTTCAACAAAATTTGATCATCTCTTTCTCTTTATCTCCCTTAAATTTATGATTGAACTTTCTGACCAACTGAAATATTTCTTTTCCCATCATGGATGGGCAGTTCCTACCACTTACTTTCAGTACTAAATGAAGTAGTGTAAAAACCAGTCACTGCTGCTGCAGGATTATTTTTTCCATCATTCATGTCCAAATACTCACATTAGCATGAGAATAATTCAACTATAGGATAACTAATCTTAAGTAGGTATCAGCATTACCAAAGCTTGGAAATAGCATTGGAAACTAGGAGTTGCTGAAATTCTTCAATGCTTTTGATAGTAATTTAATTTTTTATTTAGGATTACCTGATTTTGTTTTGAAACATAATGATGAATTTTAATTATTATTACTAAACTTTACATGCTAACTTTATACTTGTTTGCATAATCCTTATTTTTCCCATTTAAAAAAAAAAAAAAATGGCAGAATAAGAAAAGAAAAAAATAAGGGGAAAAAAGAAAACTACATCTATTAAATCTTCCCAAGGTCATTGCCCTGTGTCTTTTTCTGCCTCTCAACAAAGTACTCATTTTTCTAAGCTTCCTGTCAGTGTGCCATGATATCCTTCACATCTGCTTGTGCCTTTGCTTTTATTAACAGAAAATACAGCCATAGCTTTAGTGTCATGTGTACTATAAAGACAGGATTTTCAAGAGATTTGACAACTCTCATATTTTCTGAAGTATTCTCTATGTAACACAGAAACCGTTTATTACTCCTAAGTAGTGACTGTCTCTCCAGCTTGAATAATGAAGTCCTCTAGGTCAGTATTTTCTACAAGGATGCATTTTAGAAAGAATTCCTCTGCAGTCCAGCACTAAAACAATGGGTGTCATAATAGAAATCTATGTACTATCAATCCTAGATGCCACTGTAATCAATCTAATTCTTTGGGCAATGAAAATACCATATGTTATTGTGTTAAACTAAGAATTTTGTTTTTCCAAAATATTTATAAGAAACATAATAAAATTATTTATAGGGATGAGCTCTGCTGTGGAAGGTAGGATAAATTAGACCTATGAACAGTACTTTCAGCTGCAGGAGATTTACATCTGCTACCTGTAAAACAAATATCCACATGGTGCAGGAAAATAGTTTTTGAGAATTATACAGTACCCAAGCAAAACATTCAGAGCTTCACAGTATTTTGTCTATAAAAATCCCAAATTTATCACAATTTAAAAAATTACTCATCATTAACTAACATGCAAATGTATTTTATTTCTATCCTGAAATTACACAGTTCTTTAAACAAGAGCTTTTATTAGGTGATTCTCACAAAATTATGGAATACAAAATATGAGAATAAACTTCCATACAAATAATTAGAAAATATCTGGTACAATTTTAACAGAAGAATATGTAAACAATATCCAGTTTAGACCCTGAATCAGAAATACACCAACCTTGCACACATTAAAATAATGAATAATCTTATGACTAATTCTGCAAAATCCAATTATGCATATACTTAAGCCTTTTTTTTTCATCTTGGAGGATATAGAGATTTTTAATATCAGTTGTTAGTTAAATATGTTTGATATACTTGGTATGTTTCAGGTCACTTTATTTTAGCAACATAAGTACTCTACTAATGCAGAACAAAAAACAGAAAAATTGATCACAATCCCTTAGCTTTTTGTTTGTATGCTATTTGGACTTTTTCTCTATCAGTGTTAAGGAAAAACAAAATGTACAATAGTTAGTTGAAGGATTCCAAGGTCAAAATTAAATTTCTAAGTCTGCATTGAAGTCAACTCTACTGTTTCTAGTTTTAATTATATGGGAAAATGCTAAAGGAGTGCTACAATCAAACAATAATTAAAACAGTTTTGAAACATAAGTACTGGTTGAGTCTTACTGAAATTGCATCTGAAAACATCATTTGCATACTTTTAAGTCTAAGCCTGATGTAATTGCACAGCATTCTCCGCTGCATGATTCATATTCAGGAGCCAGATTGTCCTCCCACAGCAACATAAATACATTCTTCTATTATTGTCAGGCTGTAAGCAGGGCTGGAGGAAAAATCTTTGCATGGAATAGGTGGAGAACTGAGAACAGCGGTGAGAGGTGCTGGTCTTTGTGTTCCTCTGCAAGATCCTCTCCAACTAAACCGCTTCCGACCACAGTGAAAAGCTGTTCCAGTATGCCAGAGAATATACATTTGTTCTATTTGTTTGTAGCCTCTATTAATAGAATAGCTAAAGACTCATAGCAAACTTTCAGTTTCTGACATTCCTTACACTTCTTCCTCCACATTTCTTTTTAGTTGTATTCTTCCCCAAACAGACTCATTCAGGGCTAAACTCTTAGCATCACTAATGCTAAATATACCACAACTACATGTGAAAAACTAGTGGTCTTCTGAGTAACTATACAGAGGAGCTGCTGTTCCTCCTTTCATGGTCAGAAGAAGCATTCACCAATACTAAGATCAAGGAAAAAAATCCTTGATGTTAGCTTAATTTTTGATCTTTAAAGTGCTTTACAAACCCACTTAATCTCCCCAATACCCCACTCAAGTCACTTGTGCTGTACAGATGTGCAAATTGACCTTTGGAAGTTGAGGGACTCACCTAGAAGCACAGAATAAATATATCTTTTAAACAGAGCTGGATTTCAGGACCGTCCTGCTTGAGCCTCTGTTCATATTTTGATGCCTTTCAGTATGAATAAATTATAGGTTTTCAAGAATAAATGTGAGAGTGAATAAATAAGTTATAGGGAGACACAATCATAGGCCAGTCCTGATTCACCCCCAAGGCTTGCTCATTTCTACATAGTACACTTTCAACAATCTTAGTATCTCAGAATAAATGTAGTTTTAAATGTACACTATTGACAAAAGACAGGTTCTCCTTAGGACTGTGAAGGGAAACTTGTGCAGAATATCCTTTTGCCAATTGACTCTAGAATAAATTTAATTTAGAGGGATAGGGTGTTTTCTCTGTTTTCTGTTTCTGAAGGAACTACCTTTACAGAAGATTAAGCTTACTTAACTACATGTGTAAATGGCTTTGAAATGCAGAGCAAATGGACACAAGCCCATTGGGCACCTACACTGTTGAATACATACCCATTCTACGGGACATTCAAGTGGTTAAAGCAGTAGCCTTTGCCTGTTTGAAGTTCATGTTCATCTAATGATGATCCAGTGCACTGAGATGACTGCAAAACTAAAGACTGAAAAATAAACAAAGAAACAGTCTGCTTGCTCCCTAACATAGAAACACACAAACATTTTGTAAATAACTTCAGATTAGTTTATTTTTTTTTTCTTCACAGCACAGATGTCCTAGCAAAACAGCTCCAGATTCTGCTCTGTTTTCCAGTTCTTCAGTGGCCTCTTTTGACAAACACCAGAAATATTTTTACTTCTCAAGGAACAGATCTTTGGCTGGACATAAAAAGTTTTCTTTGTCTGATGCAAGTTATCCAAATACCCCCAAATTAAAATCCATCAGGTAATGTTGTAATTTGCTTTTGTGAAATACAGGTTAGCAATCTGTACTTTTTTGTCACTTTGTCAGTTCCAGAAAATTTGAATGGACATGCATAGTTTATAATTGTTTGGTCAAAAATCATCATCTCCCTTACTCATTCCAAGCCTGATACAGTGGGCCACTGACTGTCCAGACAAGAAGTACAAGAGGAAACCTGGCTCAGAGATTGCTAAAACACCCAAAGCAACAACAAAAATATCAAGAAAAGAATTTAAAAATTGGACTGACCATTATAATTTATAGGAAATGTTTTTGAAACTACTCTATAAAGTACTTCTAGTCAAAGATTCCATGAAGTACATTTCATGCTGCCTGATTCCTGAGGGAGAAAAATTCACACGGAGTTAATTTTAGTTATTTATAAAACATCATTTATAACATAGTATCTACAACAAGGTACTGTTCTTTTTTCTGTCTTCAAAGTGATGATAGTTTCCAAGAGCTGCAAGACCCTAAACGTTTCACAATACAGTGTAATACTATTTTGTGAAGACCAAGAAAAACCCCAAAAGATTCAAAACTTTTGTAAAAGCACCTACCATTTTCTAAGCACAGTATTAAAATGCAGTAGATAACATAACCAGTCTGTCAGGGTCTTTCATGAGGAGAGAAATGAGAATATTCTGTTGTCATATTAAGTTAGGATGATGATGACAATATTATTAGCACAAGAACTTGGAAAAAACCCCTTTTTGTCTAAATATCATACTGTTTTCTAAAGTATGTATAGCAGAAACAGTATCGTTCAATGAACAGGGGAAAATAAACAAATAGAGTGGCTATTTTATTATTCTCCATGCACTTTGCCAGACTACCCCTCTGACTGGAGTCAATGTTACATCATGTTTTCACTCTAAAAAGCTATGTTTTTAAAAATACTTTACCCTTTAGGACCAAGACAAACTTTGGAGCATCCCTTGGTGGATGCATGTAATATCTCTGGATTGCTGTAGTCCTGCCTATTTGCATTCCATATGTCGTCTTTGATGGAAAACAGAAAAAAGAGCATTAGCCCACAGAACTACTCTGCACTTTTTACTTTAGATGCAACAATTGTGCATCCATAGGTAACAGAGAAAAAGGACACCCTCAAGGCACTTCTCATTTATGTGTTCTGTTCGCTCAAAGATTTTATTTTTCTTTCATCATTATCAAGATCAGATTGTGACCTTTTTAAAACTAGTTCAATGTGGAAGAATCCCACTCTCCCCATTTCATGGCTTGCCTTCCTACTTGCCATCATTTTTTAATGCTTCAAACTGTTCTATAATATTATAAATATTTTAAATAGAATGTTAGATTTAAAATGTATGATTTCTGCATCTGGACTTTGTTAATAAATACTGTCACCCTTTATATAAAATTTCATCCATAACAAAATTTAGTCTAAGCAAAATATATATCACTGTGTAGTTCTAAATTACAACTGATAGTAATTACAAACTGAAGCAAAAATAGAGGACATAATCAAGTAAGAATATCTCCATTGCCTCAAGATATGTAAAAGCACCTAATATGTCAGCCTGGCTCTTGTAAATGCACTAGCTACAGCTCTTTTCATTACACCCTCATATGATCTAATTTTGTCACAGTCCTTGAGTAACCTGGAACAGACACTGTTACCTCAGATCACAACACTTTGCAATTCAGTACATAATATTTTTCTAAACAGGAAGAAAGGAAAGAAGAATGCATATCAGAGGAAGTACTTGGTCAGCTGCTTGCAGTGTTCACGTCCAATGAATGATAGAATAAATTCCTGATACTGTGTATTATTTGTAGTCAGATAAGTGCTGAAGAAATAGCTGAATTAGAATACAGACCACAAACTCTTATAATTTAAATATGATGTATATTAATATTGTACATTATTAGTCTTACATTCTATCTGTGTTTGAAACTGGTTGCAATGGTGGAATTGTATCTTGGCTCAGTCAAGAAGTACTGGGTACAAAAATCCAAAGAGAAAACTTGAATATAATGAGTGACATTTATGACACCCTTGCTAATTTTTCTTTTTTCCTCTGTCAAGAGTCAATGTAATTCTGGGATACAATAACTGATTTTTAAATAAAATTAATATGCTTAGAAATCTAAATGATGAACTGAGTATTTCAGTCATTATCTTGTTGATGAACAATATCTCACTTGTTGTGAAGTTATAATTTGTGGGACCAGAACAAGACTGAGTGCTGAGATTACCACCACTGCCCAGTCTGGACACAGTGGAACCCCAGTATGCTCCCCACCTGAGTACTGCTGGTCCAAACCAAGCAGCAATCTCATCTTTTATCAAGAAATAGGCACAGTTGGGAAACAGATTTGTTCTCTTTGGCTTTTAAATTACTTACTTCATCTGAGCACTCAAAATCTCCCAAGGATTCTTGGTTAAGTACTGGTTTTTTGTCTTCTCTGTTTGCTGGAGTAATATAGTGAGAGATTAGAAGAGACTGAGAAAAGAAAGATGAAACTTTATGGGCTTTCTAACCTTATCTTTTAAATTTAACAGAATTAGTTTTATTTTTTGTCTTATTTGACCTCAAAATGAGAATTTTTAAAAATCCTTTAAAAAAGGAAAGTTTTTGGCAAAAATCTGCAAGGCAAATATGTGCACTGGACTTGCATCCAGCAGTCCTGGTCTCTATTGGATCTCTATTCACTTTGACTAAAGCAGAGTTGGAACATCCTGTGCATGAACTGAGGAAATGGAGAAGTACCTTTAGTATGTTTTTATTGCTTAAAATAATATAATTATTTGATAAATTTATTAAATAAACATGACCATGAAATCTATATAAAATTTCTTTTAAAATCAGTGTATGCATTATAAACCCTAACAAAACTTACACTTACAATTTTCAGTATTTCCGAAGACTTCCAGCTTTTCCAAATAGTATTTCAGTAAATCATGGGAAATGATAGAGGCAAATTTTACACAGGAAATACACGCTGAAAGCGTTATAATAATAGGAAGAATTACATGAATCCTATAAAATGTAATGAACTAACATTATTGACCAAGAAAAATATTTTTTCCTTAAGAATAATCTTCTATGTTTTTCCATTGAACTCTTAGGGGTGAAAATGAGCATACTTATTTCACAGTAAAAAATAAATAGGAAACTCTGCCACTTTAAGAAATCTATTCTCAGCATTCCACAGAATTTTCTAAGTAGCTTTTATTGACAACTAGCTACCTTGCAAACATTACTATCACACATCAGACTGAATTTTTAAATGTATGTTTAGAAAAATTTGAAACATTTGATTGCATGCATTACAAAGTAAATGCCTTTTAATATATTGGACCAGGTTTTTCCATGCAAAAATGTAACTGCTGCTGGAGAAGCTATAAATAGGAATTATTTTATTTGAGCTACCTAATTATTGCATAGTAAACAGCTTCCAGCTTTTAATGATATTTTATTTTACCTACATTATTCAGGCTGAAATCCTATATGATTTTCAATGTTTTAAGACAACTTTCAGAGCACTTGCAAAAGATGTCATCCCCTTTCACACATCAGGCAAATGTTGATGGCTTTACTAGGGGCACCAAAGATATTTTCAAAATATTTTACCGTATTCAATAATTTTCTTTGGGAATAAAATTTCATGTTTAGATAAAAAATAGCCCAAAGGTAAGTAGTTTTGGGGCTTATTTTCTTTAAAATTTGTCATATTTATAAATCTAGGTTGTTGTTTCCATATACAAAATGCAAACTTACATCTAATGATATTAACTCTTCCACTCTACCACCCTTCCAGGTGGAATATATAGTGTGCATAATATATATGCATATATATATATACACACATATATATATTGGAGGCACCTGAAACCATATAATGTCATATAGAAACCTCTAGACCATATAGAAGGCTCTTCAGGACTGCATCCCAATAACCCAACTTTTGGTACTCAAATAATTAAATGTGAGACACATTCAACATCTAAAAAACATACCTTGAGTATGTGCACAAACATAGGCAAGAGTTTTCATCACCAGCTTTTTATGAAAAGAGTGATCGATCTCTGGATCATTTAAGACAGAAAATTTTTATATCTTCATATTGTGAAGAGACTGCTTGATCTGTACATTCCTGTAATTATCTGTACATTATGCATGCAGAGAACTGTTGGAAAAAACACAAGGGGAGAGTAGCACCTTTTATCTTAGTCCTGTTAATGTACTACCCCCATCCAAAGCAGGATATTAGAGCCTAGATCTGCACCCTGAAGATGCTTAACTAAAGGTTAAATATGGTCATCTCTACAACTACTCATGAGATTTCGGGTAACATCTCTTGGCAATGTCCCAACACCTTTACCAAAACTCAGCAGAACTTGGGTTAATGTTTATAGATACATTTCTGACCAGACTTCAGTCTTTTGCTCTCTGATTTGCTGATTTTTCCTTATTCTTTTTTCACTTTGCAGTGACTACCGTGCAGTCATGCATTGCTGGATTAACAGGCTTGACAATTGTTCCTCCACCTGGCCTGCAGCAGCATCATTTTGAAAGGCTTTGCAAACCTGGCAAGGATTCCTGAGACTAAGCACTCTCTGCTTCTTTCTTTTGCTTGTTTAACCAGCTAACACTATTCCCTAAAACATGTTTCTTCATTACTGAAATTGCCAATACACACTTGATAAAGTAGCTTTTAACTAAGAATAACCCTTCACCTCTCAAGTACTTTTGAACTTTAGATTAGGCTTCTGGGTGTTGCGGGACCATACTCAAGCACTGCTATACAGCACAGGAGTAGCATGATTTTGTGTCTGTCAATCTATAAATGGAATATAATCAATATTCATTATATTTAGAACATAAGAACTATATTTACAAGGAGAGAAATAAAATAAAAATCACACTGGCAAGTTATATTTGCATGAACATAGAGATGGTTGGTTTTCTTACATGCTGCTGAGTAAGCATAATTTAAACACTTATAACACTTAATCCTAGAATTCATTCAAAATATAACCCTACCCTAGGTTCATTTCCGCCACTTGTGGAAATGCACCAAAAGCTGCCACATAGCCTTTGCCCTTGTATTTGGAGTTGGATTAAGGATACCTTCTCATTGCCTCTAAAAGATAACTAAATCAAAAGCGCAATTTCAACGAAAAGATTGAATGTCAGGAAAGCTTTTTGAGCTTTTTTAAGCTACTTTGTGAAAGAGCTGTTTGCTGTCTCCTATTACCAATTATCTTCATTCTTTACTTAACTGTGAATAGAATTTAAAAGTTACTGGAGTGCAAATGTTCCCTACCACCTGCTGTGGCAGTAGTTCTAACTGCTCTTATCTTTGTACCTGTTTTCTATCTAAATATTAATAAGTGCATAAACTACAGCAGGGAACACATCTTTTTGCTTGCTCTAAAGAGAGATCAGACAATGCAAGACAGCTTTGGACTATAGAAGTTTCATAGTGAATAAAAAAATTATTTATATAGTTTTCACTGAATAAAAAAATATAGGAAATCCATCTACGGCCTGAAAGAAGACACAGATATGTCCCTAAAAGCGGAGTCACCTAAGCACACCACTTTTGTGACAAACCATATCATCTCTGTGGTATCGAGGTTTTTTAAGAATAAGGGCAAGTTTTACCTACCAGACCATTCAAAATCCATCTTCCCCTCCTTTTCTTCCTACCTTCTCTGTTTTGTATAAACCTTGTGTATTACTGATTTGATGTTGGTCAAGTAAATGATGAAGATTGATTTTATTAGAATTTCGCTGCCCATTGTAAAAGGCATTTAGGTGAGTATGGAACACCAGCAAACCAAGTCCACAAAACTTCCAGCAGCTTTTTTATGTTCAGAAAAATTGGTAGGAAAGGAGAAGAACAGAATGGAGGAGGAAAAGAAATGGTACTTACTATGATTCTTGCTTTGTCATTAAGACATTACAGAAAGAAGAGGAGCTGGAGGGTCACTGTATTGATAATATGATGGGAGAAAACAGGAGATTATATCCTTTCTTCATTAGTTAATGTTATACAATATAGCCCTTTCTCTGGAAATAAATACAACAAAGAGTAGTTGTCTTAGGAACTAAAGCATATTTTTATATAAATTTTCTAGTAAATTATTTGAAATATAACTAAATTTGATTGCCTTAAGTATTTTCTTAATGTCTATATTCAATTAATAAGGAATCAGGAAAATAATTAAACTGAATTAAATTTAAATATAGCAGATATCCGACTTAGCAGGTTGCTTAGATTATTTAAAATATTTATGCAGTAGCAGTGATAGTTTCATTGTACATGAAAACATAAAAAATATAAGCTCCAGTTGATGCACATATAGTAAGCAGACCATTAGGAGTTAACAGCTGTAGGCTAGGTCTAATTCAGTATTAGATTCACACATCTTAGCTTTTTCTTTTTCCAGAATCAATATCTGCAAATAATAAATGAGATCCCAAAGGGTTGAGTTAAGCTCCAACTGCCACAGAGTAACTCTGCAATTGGTCATTGACTCAATAATGCAGGTGAGCTTCACACTGTAGAACATCTTTAGCACACTATAATAGAAAATTAATAGCGTTCAAATCAGTAGCAGGGTTACCCTAAGGATTACATAATAGCTTGGGTTAGAACAATCATCTAGCTCCAAGAAGTGTAAAATGTCATAAAACTAGAAAGATATAGAATAGTTCCTACATTAAGAATAATTTGTGTAGTGTACACTGACTTTTATAAAACACATTAAACAACAAAGATCTGCATTATAAAAGTGTAGAGCTGAAAATATTGCCAGCAAACCGCATTGCAGTGGTGTCCATGGGAAATATGAAAATCATATATCACTGTACTGTTATTAATAAGACTACAGAATTCAGTTTACTACTGTATTAGTAAAGGATTCATGTTAGTTACTGTAGCACTATAATAAAAAGTGAAAAACAGCATGTCCACAAAAGCACTTGTAAGATACTAATATAATAATAATAATAATAATAATAATAATAATAATAATAATAATAATAGTAGTAGTAGTAGTAGTAGTAGTAATGATGATAACAATAATAGTGCTTTACCAGATTGCAGATAAAATAGCAAGTATTCCTTACAGACTGTAGAGATTCTTTTATGTATAGTACTTTGGGACATGGTATATCAAGGGATTATTTATATTCAGTAATCAACTTAAGTGCATGAAAAATTATATGAGGCTTATTTACAGCAGAATAGTATGGTAGCAATCTAGCAGCATTAGGGACTAATAAGCACCTGGACACAAAAAGAGCATTCTCAGAAACCTAAAGAAATGTCAGAAAACTTCTCCACTGCCCAGCACAAATACCTATCTCCCTGAAAGAAACAATACACTGCACAGCATGCAATATAATATCAATTATTTATTTTTACCACTTTTCAGCAGCAGGGATCACTTTGCACAGTTAAGGGCCCAGAGACAAAATTGAAATAGATACTATTTCTCAATCTGTGTAGCATGTGAGGACAGGTAGACACTATGGACAGCATTCCTAAGCATTAAAAACTAAGGTTCAGCCATTGACATAAATTTAAATGGAAAATGCTTTCCACAATATTTTGAAAAAAAATAAGCATGAAAACCTCAGACTCCCCACAATTACTGTATTAATTCAGTTCATTTACTAAATAAAATAGTGACTTCAGATTTTCTCATTCCAATGCTGAACAACAAAATATACTCACTACATTATGCTGATTGTCCCATTTCCAGCTAGAAATTGTATATTTCCAGTTAATCTCTCAAACTTTCTTCATAGGTGCCTGCTGCTCCAAATTTAAATGGAACTTGACACACATATCACAGTCATTATAAGATCGAGTTCAGACTTACCCGTGGGCAGCTACCATCCCATACATCGCCATAGAAAAAAGCAGCTCGTGGCATTCCCCGCAGGCTACTTGTACTTTTCAGAGGAGTAATGTCCTCACCCAGCTTGGCACCAGCTGTAGGAATAAAAGATAGGAGTGGAGAATAAAATCCTCTGCTGCTCCGGTGTCTTCCCTGTGGCTCTTTTTCATAGTGACTTGTGCCATACACAAAATGGCACCTCTCTTTAAATGCGGAGAGGTCCAGGCTTTATATACCAGGCGTGAGAAACGCGAGTATACCACAAAACACTAGTTCCTTATCATGCGCTTGTTAGCTTGTCCAATCTATGGCAATCACTTTGGTCCCAGGGGTTGAAAGACACAAGGCGCAGGGAAAAAGCAAAGCAAAAGCTGAAGAAAGATCAATACTGCACTGTGAAACAAGAAATGTAGGCTATTTACTTTTCATTGATCTGATGATGCAGGAGAAACACCTCAGACTGGCATTAAATTGAGGGAATATATCTTCTGTGATTTTTCACCACAAGGTCAAGAAAGTGTCAAAAAGAAATTAGAACAAACAGAAACTAATCACAGGAGTAAAATAAAACTATTAAACCACATTACAAAACTACATGGAAGCATAACTAAGTGTGAGGCTGAATAAGGTTCGCAATAAAATAAACACTGCTAGCTCTTATCAGTTTCAACTTGCACCTGAATTGAATGCAAGAAAATTCGTTGTAGGAAGCAGGTTAAAACAAATCAAAGTATAATGTTAGTGCAGAGGCCTGTTCAAAAAAGTATATAGAATTACAGTATTAGAAAAATTTATATGGCTCACATCAAAGACAGACATACGTGTTCACTTGCATTAACTTATTTAAACAAATAAGGTTTTACCTTTTCTGGTGTGAAAAGGAAGGGAAGGGCAGGCTTAGGCTACTTGTTTTTCTTACCTTAAAAGTGATGTAGAGTACATATCTTTCTATAGAAATGTTAATCATTGTGATATGACTTTGAAGTCTTGTAGGTGGAAAAGTAGAAAGATTACAACTGGATAGTTCAACAGGCAATCGCTTATGTACATAGAACATTACAGACCACCAAATGTTGCTTTAAGAGACCAAAGCAAAAAGCCCAAATATCTGGAATTTAAACTTGTAAACAATTTGTTTAATGGCATTCAAGGCTTATTTAGGTGTTTGGTTAAAATTTTCCCCTAATGAAATCCTTATCAGTGCTTCTTAATCTGGCAAAATAGACACCACCTCAAAAAAACATAAAAATTACTTTGTTTTCATAAGCAAATGTGAGCACTGTGTCAAGTTATGGAGGTGACAAACAAGTATGCTAAAGAAAGACCTCCTTCATAACTAGGAAGAGTGAAGGGGGAATTCTTCTGAAGGAAGGCAAATAACAGTTAATTGTTCTCCAAAAAACAGGAAGGAAACAACAATGTGATCTCACATAAAAAATGCTGAAAAAAAGAGTCAGAGAAAATTAAGAAATTGTCCTCTATCTTGATTTCTTATTCATTTAAGGTATAGGTATAGACCTTCTAGAAAAGGTAGAAAATGACATCTTAAGAAGGAGATGCAGAGTTCAGACTGTCTGTTTATCATTAAGGATTTGATTTACTGAAAAAAATATACATTCTCAGTGGTGAATTCATTGGTGAATTCACAGTTTAAATATAAATTCTTTTAGTGTTAAAGTACACACCATACTCTTATGATGGAAAAATAAACATAAATTGGCATTCAGAGCAAGAGTCAAATGACAAAGTAGGGAAATAAGAGGAGCAAAGTGTGTTATATATTGCAATTATTTATTATTTTCATTTTAAAGGATTTATAATTTTGTCAATAGTCATTAGTTAAAAAATATATTTGCCATAGGGAAGATATTTAAAAAGAATTGCCATGAATCACACCTTTAGATTAGAAGTTTGGAAGAGACTGAAAAAGATTAATAGTTTCCCTTGGTAGTGAAAACTAGGGGTTTTAACATCTATTTAATGCTAGTAGAGATACTTTAAATTAAAGGTTACCAATGAGAGTTTGAAGTAGAAGGAATGCTCAGCATGGGACTCATTTTCAAATACATTTTCTTCTGCTTCTTTTCTTCCTCTGTTTTATTGTTAAACTCAGTTTTAGGCTTCAATGTCTTCTGTCATCATAGGGTTTTTTAGGAGACATTCAGTTTTAAGATCTAATGCTTCATAATAACACTCAATGCTGTTTCCACTGGCTCAGGGAGGTGTTTACCTTGATGGAGATTTGCACTTGCTTAAGAGTGACCAACTTTTCTGTGATTAGGCATGCATTTTGATGGGGAATTCCACCCATGTCTTCTTTTATGATAGTTCCCAGGGATTTTCTTCAAATTAGGGGACACCACAAAGGGAATTTTCTGTTTGTGTAACAGATTGAAGATCTGTTAATGTCCAACAGTGTCTATGGTCTAAGGACATATCCTGTCTTTGTAAAACTTACTTGTGAAGAAAGCTCAGTCCTCAAGCTGAATCTCTTTTGAATAACTGCTTCAAGTTAATTTTCTAGAATTATTTAAATCTACTGTTTTCCTCAAAACTTCCTTTCTTTTTATTTTCCTTCTAGTCTTTTGACAATAAACAAAAAACCCAAATCCATCAAAATTTACACAACACAGCATTCTCCATGAGAAATCTTGCCAGAGCAACGAACGCAGCCTGCCAAAACAAGACAGCCATTAAAACACACACAGAGGTCCCACACTGAGACATATGTTAGAAAATGCAAACTACGTCAGTGAAACCATGTGCAAGCACCAGAACTTACTGATACAAATAAAGGGTTGAAACTGGTGTTTCCAGATAAGCATTTGCCTCAAAGCAATCACTTCCTGTCTTGGTCTTCTAGACAAACCTTTAATCAAACATGCAGAATATCTTAAGTAAAAAAGATGATAATAGAAATTCATAATTCTGATAAAAGCTGAAATAGAGGAACAGAACTCCAGATATGAATGGGGTTTAAATCTGTCTATGTCACGCCTGCCTTCTGCTAAGCTTTCAAGTCTTCTTCATGCTGTTATTTCTGTTCTACAAGTGTTCATTTCTTTTCACACTTCCCTTTCATATCCCTCTCATACTATAGGTAAAATTACCCAATTTTTGCAAAGTACTTTTTTGACATATTAAAATTAAATCAAAAGAAATTGTTCTTTATTCCTGCTTCATTTGAAGTTTGTTTAGATTTGCATCAATATCAATAAATGGATTTCATACCTGCTTTTTTTTTTTTGTGCTTATTCCCATCAACAAGGGAATGGATTCAGTTTATATGAAGCCATTATTCCCTTTAGATTACCAAAATGCTTTAGACTTGTTTCTGTCAGAATATACATTCTGACAGAATGTTTGCATTCTGAGTGGAAAGATTTTTCAGTAAAACACACCATCAAATTTCATGGAAAAAAACAACATATGTATTGATACCTAAAAATAAATTAATGAAGGTAATGACTATAATAGCTACATATTCATGTATATCTGCATGAACATATAAATGTTCATTTCAGTCCGGAGACCTTTGTATCAAGTATTTTCCCAGGTATTTTAAAGATATCTTCTATGAAAAGCTCCTCTTAAATAACTGTGTTTGCAGTACCACTTTGATATTTCTTGGGAAAAAAACCTAAAAAGATAATTAATGTATTTGCATCTATTGGAAGAAAAAAACCCTCTTAGATTCTCTAAGAAAATATTGCTATTATTAGAACTGTTTAATAAATATTTCTGTTCAAACAAAACTATATTATTGTCTAAAACTATTAGATGAAAATAAAATTTTAATCAGCTATAAAACTGTTATCTTGAAGATAAAATGTAAATCTAGACAGTTAAAGAATAATGGCCACTGATATATACCCTACCCATGAATTTTTGAAGGCTGTAATATTTTCAAACTGAAGGAAACATCAGAATTATTCCAACTAAAAACAAGCAAAGTAGAAACATATATATGCAGTTTGTCACAGTTTATAATATGATGGATATTAGCACAATTGTTTTCTATTATAAAAAAACCCAGTATGCATGTGTCAAAACATTTACACAACTTTCAGGTTAAGAATGTACATTATGAAAATGAACTTTTAATGGTAGATGCTACGCTACAGTCTACCATGTGAAAACAGAGATAAAGTTAGCTTTTCTTTAGCAGATGAGATTAGGTAACATTATAATTACTGAAAATGGACGTTTTAAGTCTGGTCCAGTTGCTACAAAGCTGTTGTAAAAACTTTTTTTGGTTGTACAAGGTTCTGAACTCTTGTTTCCACTTACTGCAATTTTTGCTCCTCAGTTCAAAATTATCTCAAGAAGAGATTTGTGTCCTAAGCTACAGGATTCAGTTCAGATTCTGTTTCATTCTTTGTGACTTCTCTCATTGCTTCCTCATTTGAACTTTTGAAATGTTGACAATAAGTGAAAGAGTCAGAGACAACATATTCAGAACAAAAATGTCATCCTGCAAGCATTTTGCAGCAGAGTTATATGTAGATCTTGAGTAGCAGTGCAATAATAATGCAGTTTTTTCCAACATAAAAATCCATTTTCTAAAATAATTTTGACAAAATATTAAAATCCTTTAAATCCAAAAAAAACTAAAAAAAAAATTCTTTCACAGGAAACTGTTTTTATTTCAGATTATAACAGACTAGATATTTCTTAAATACTATATTTATGTATGTATGTATGAATGTATATATATGTGTGTGTGTGGGTGGGTGTGGGGGGGTGTGTGTGTGTGTCTATATAAAATAGTTTTCCAGTTGTAATTTTTATTTTTCAAGGGGAGGTATTCAGCCTTGTACCTACTATTCAGCCTTGTACTTGCATGATGTGCATATCTCACAGGGAATTAGTGCCACATATCTCTTCTACATTATTTATTTCTGTTTTGTTTCACATAAACAAGACTAGGAATGTTTCTGTTGATGATGTGATACTGCGTTTTTACCTTATTCAGGATCTTAGACAAATTCAATATCTTTATGAAAGTCAAATACAAATAACAATGGACTGCATATAAGGATAACATAATTGGAAAAGCTGAAAATAATAAAAGTCTGAACAGCTGTAGATCCTGCATCTCTTCATATCACAAAGTTTGCTTCTAATATCTCCAGTGAAAAGTGACTACAACACTGGAAGGACTGAACTCTTTATATCTCTCCTGGCCATACAGAAAATTGTTACAGAAAAACCCCACTCTTCTGCTCTGATTCTACTTACAGCTCATGAATGCTGTGTGGGAAATAGCCACAAAAACCTGTGAAAGAAAAGCTTCAGGACGTGGGTCTAAAGCAGATTGAATCCATAGGTTCCTGTGATAACAGCACCCCAGTGTTTGTCCCAACTACAGTGGAACAAATACAAAGGGTATCAAACCCTACTAGGGATACAAACCCTACTAGGCTGAAAACTGACCTACCTGAAGTGGAAACAGTAAGCTTTTAGCAATCTTCAAGTTCATGAAAGTGAGGATAACTTTACTTCTTGATTTTCATATGCATGTACTTGTAAATATAGTAGTCCATGATTCCTACAATAAGTTTAAAAATCACAAAAATTTTCTGTTATTTGATAATAAAATCTCATAAATACAAAGGACACTGTGTTGAAGCCAACTGATGAACATAGAAAGGACCATAGACTCAGCTGGTGATGGCCAGTATCATTGCACCCTTCATTATGACTCTGGCAAACACCTCAGGTGCCTTTTTGAATAGCAAAAGGTCCAGAAAACAAGGAAAAGATGAAAGGGAAGAAATGGGGAGAAAATCTCCCCTTCCTTTCTCCTTGCTTCTCCATTTACCAGTATTTAGATTACCTAGACTCACAAATGCAGAAGTTCCCAGCAAGGGCCTTGAAGACATCTCTGGTTAACTATTGAGTTTTTTGATTCTGTCTAACCATCATCTAGACAATGAAAACTAATATTCGTTTAAGGATGGCTGGAAGTGCATCTGCCTCAAACTTCTTTCTCTCCACTGCAAGTGGGAACTAAATGGCCACAAAGCTCTTCATGCCAGTGGATGAATAGGTAGTGAGTGGCATTCAGTGTGGCCCAGTGTCACAGACCAGGGACATGTCATGACATTATGGGAGTGTTGGTATTTAATTCTCCTATCTGTTAATTACTCTTCAGATGTGTGATGCTATGATCATGTTGACTACTATCAGGTTTGAGAGAGGTTAAAATTCTTTGGCAAAATTAACTGAGTTTGAGTATTTGGTATTCACTGTCTTTCGTGTCTGAATGACCATAGCTTGACCTAAATGAGACATCTCAATGATATTCTTTCTGATACTAAAGCTGCAAGAAAACTGTAAAATTTATAATGAGGATATTCTAAGACAGATACATTCGTGTAGCTCTTCCAGAAAAGTCACCTACTACTGTTTCTGGGCACAAATGTAGTCAGATAAAGTCTTAGTCAAGGTGTTACAGCTTTGGTTGAGAAGAAGCAGGACTATTGGATTACTGAAAATCAGACACTGCTCCAGACAAGTTTTTATACATGTTTCAAGATCAAATCACAATAATTTATTTTGTTCTAATTCTGCTTGTTACTCTACCCTCTGTAGTGCAGTCACCAATTTGGCAGTAAATATTATGCAAAGAAAATGGACACTAGACTGAACTGCATAAACAGACAGAGCTTTTTGTTTATCCTACCTATGTGCAGATCACATTCCTCTCTAATTCTTTCAAAGCTATTGTATTTCCCTACATAACAGAGATACAGATTTGTTAAGCATTATGAAAAGAGATAAAGGTATAAAGAACTGAAAACTATGCAGATAGGTAGCAGATACAAGTAGGCAGATTCATACCTATAATCTGAGATGATATGTGCACATTCAGTGACAAATAAGATATGCTTCCTAATTCTTTAAAAAAAATACAAAAGAATTTGTTATTTTAAGTGGAACTCTTACAAATGTAGAAGGAGAAAATATTCACTTGAAAGAGAAGAAGTAGTACTTGTGTTTGACAGATATGAAGAACTAATTTTCCCTTTAAAAAGAGAATGCAGACAGACAATATTTTTTCTTCATATGTGACCACATATGAAACCGACACATATTACTCAGTGATATATAAATGGGCAAAAAAGCTCCTTGAGACTTCATAAATAAATTCAGAGTATCAGGTTGGACCTGGCTTGTCTGAAATAGAAGAACTTGAAACTTGTAATATAGTTGGCTTACAGCACATTAATGGCTCTTTAAAGATCTTCTTCTGCGTGTTAAGTTAAGCTGTACATCTGCAGGGGAAAAGTGGCTACAAAGTCACATACCAAGAGCACTTTTAGAAATGATGGGCAATTTCTCAGTTATGCTGTCTTTTTTGACACCAGCTGAGTGTCATATATGGTTGATTAAGTAAGCTACACATTTCCTTGTCATAGCATAATAGAAGGGCTGGCCTCCTTCACAGAATCCTCTGACTGACACAGGTGGGATGGCAATTCAACCTGTGAAGCAGTCAAGTGCTGAGAGGAAGAGCCAGTGAGGAAAAACAGAGTCAGGAAAGCTGCAGGATGAAGTGCATAGAAGGTTCGATTTTGCATTCAAACTTTGGAATATTTATCAAAATATAATCTGAGGTTTCTGTCCCTCTGTGATAAATTAATGCATATCTTCTCTTGCAGAGAGCAGTCTATTTCTAATATAATCTTACATTAGATAATAGCATGGAGAAAGGTTACAGTGAAATAGACACCTAATTTCTACACTCATCTGAGTTCTGTATAATTTTACTATTTTTTTTTCTAAGATATTATCTCACTGTCTTAGCTTTCATAGTCTTATTTTCTGCAGTTTCAGGACGCCTGAAGTTAGCAATGTGAACGAATACATATTTCCACAATTTTTTTCCTTAGAATTATAATAAAAGTCAAATCACACAAACTTTTCCTTTAGTATTTGAAAAAGCAAAATTCTGTTTCTGAGGAACTAATACACTGATTCTTTCCTTAAAGAATATGTAAGTCTATATCTGAACATTATTTTTTAAGTAATTTATGGTGAAAACATCTATAATTTAAGGAAGACTTAGTGATTTGCAGCAGAAGAATAGAAGACTTTTTTAGTCAATATTGATTGGGTCATATGGTTCTTGGAGTTACTACATGCTATTTCTGTTGACATGAATGGCCAGTGCAGAAAAATTCAGAGGAGTAGCTCACTTCACCTTTGAATACTTAAAGTCATGTCCATAACAGAAACCAAAAGAAAACATTAAAGATATTTCATAGCTTAGTCAAACTCACTCTTTGTATGAATCAGAGAAACTTGTTTTTAAATGAATTGTAAAGCCCACCAGAGTCATTGAGACTAGAAGAATCTGATATATGCAATACATCGATCAACTCTTTTGTTGCCTGGAATACCAAGCAATGCAACATAAGCATAAGAATGTAATATCTAATCTGATGAAGCAAGACTGTCAGAATACTTTGAGTAAACAGTGAAAAGAGCATGTTTGTAATGCTATAATGGCAATTACAACTCAGAAGCCACTTCAGGATAAACCCCTGTTTTAAGGCTCAGTGGGCAGCAGGGAAGACATTTGGAACTGATAATTTTCACCCTTGTTCAAAACTGAGGACGTTCTGTATTTAATTATTTCCTCTTATAAGCATTCCTGCACTGAAGAGAGTCTTGAAACCTTAAACTTATTAGGATGTTTGAGAAGGACAGAAGTATTAATGACAGTGATAGAAAAATTTGTAGATTTAAAGGGAAAAAGAATCAAAAGGCTTCAGAATCCTCATAGTGAAAACCAAAATATAAAAATGTATAAAGCTTTCATCTTCATACAAAAATGAGCTGTGATTCATCTTAAGAGGCTAAGCAAGACAAAAGGGTCTAGACTCACCTCATTCCTATGCTGACATCCCATTACCCGGTACAGCAAAAAACCCTTAAAATCAGACAGCTTAAAAATCAACCATTGAAAGAAACTGATTATGGTTTATTGGAGAAAGCAATTGCCTTGGTCTGGGAGAAGCTTCATTGTTAGAACATCAAATCAGACTCATCAACTTCCCTTGCTACAGAAATAATAATGATACCAATATAAATATATATACCAATATAAAGTCCTGAGTGATTTTGAAATTTAGGAACAGATATTTAAGTATTTATTTATAGGTAAATTAGAACACATGAAGAATTAAAGACCAATGGACAACATAAGATTTTCAAGACTAGCATGCACAAAACAAATACTTTCTGCTGTATATATAATTTCTCAGTGCAATTAGAAATAAGAGGAGTATCATGGTTTCAGCAATATGTACTGGAAGAACATTGCAAAACCTAATTTGAAACAGACAGTGATGTTCTTTTTTTTTTTTTTAATACAGAACCAGCCCTAATCTCCCTAACATTAATTTAATTTTATTATGCCAGATCATATTACATGTATATATTATTACATATACTATAGGTAATAACATATACTATATCACTTCTGTAAACATTTTTCTTGCAAAAAGACAAATTTGAATGCATTATTTTCATTTTTATGACCTATCTCTATAACTCCAGCTGCTTTTTAGAAAAATTGCTATGTAAATTAATTTTAATTTATTTTACATATGTGAATATAATGAAAATTATACATATCATCAAAGAAATGGTAAAAAAAGTTTTATACTGTCAGGAAAAAGAATAGTTCCAACATCCTCCATTATTTTGTGATTACTAGTATTTCATTTTCTTTTAAAAGCCTCCCTATCATTATGTCATGATTTAAGACTTTTTATGAATTAAATATATATTTCCGGACAATTACTAGGTTCATTGCTAATCTAAGCCCATCAGCCTGCATGTCTTCTATCACAGTCATTCAAAGAACCTGATTCAATAATGGAAAGCATTGCACGGTTGGGCAGTTAGCAAACAGGGCATACTCAGCACACTAATTTAAATAGTGCACATCCTTTTCTCACTGAGGGAAAAAGTCTGAGGTAGCCAGCTCACTAGATTCAAGGACACTACTGACCTCCTCAGTTATTAAGTTAGTGAAAACCAGAGTAGTGTCAGGAACAATTATCATGTTTGAGGTCTTTTACTGCTGTTTAAACAGGTGCAATATCTGAGTCTGGAAGTATTTTACAAGCATTTACGAGTTACATTGCATTTAGGAGTTTCTTTACTTTTTCCATTTGTTTTGATGTCAAACAAAGGGGAAAATAATCAAAACCCCTCCGTGATAGAAGATATATACATACCAATTAACTTGCTCAAGCTCTTACACAGCTGCAGTCATCTCATCTCAATAATTTCCTAGACTTTTCTCCAAACCAAGTAATAACCTGTCTTTTGTGGCAACAAAAAAAATTAATTTTTTGCTGGTAATTGGTGGAATGAATACAAGTTGTACAAGAGGTAACCACTGCTGATTTAAGGAATTGCATATAGATTAATTTTATGTAATGCCTCAGTTATTTCATAAATTAGAAAATAACATAGACATCATTTTACAAGGAAAAGAACATTCAGAGTAATTATAAATTATGTTATAGAAATTCTCCTGTTGGACAAGTTTGTCTAATTCAGACTAGACCTGTAGCCAACAGTTATCAATATGTTTGCAACCTCTTTCTGAATAAAAGACACTGAAGGCTAGGCCCTTCCCTAACAGTATTCTCTTCTTCAAATTATTCCTTACTTGTGATGTAGCTGATCAAGTCATCATTTAGTGGACATTTTCTTTCTTTAAATTCTCTAATATTGGTTTGGGTTTTTTTTCTAATCTTTTCAAGCAAACACTCAGAATATAGCAAAATAGGCATTCCTTCATTTTTGTCTCAGGGGAACAGAACAGTGATTCCTTATTTAGACAGCTTTTATTATTTCCCCCCTTCAGAAATAAATAATCCAAAATGAGGATTACATTATATGAAGCTCTCCTAGATTGCCAAAATCAGCAGCAAAAATTTTTTACTAATTTATCTCAAAAATGCTATCAGCATTAAGCTAATGACACATTATGAGTGTTACACAGACATGAGCAAAACAGAAGACTTCTCTTGGGCTGGAAAGCTTTGTTTTCTTCATTCAAAAGGAAAAGGCAGCAGTAATGGGAAGACAAGCAAGCAGCATATTCCCCACATGAACAAGTGTCGGCAGTCACTCCAGTCATGTTCCTGTTGGGTAGATGCAAACCAGGTCTTGAGAGACACCACATAGCCTGGTTCCCTCTTTAACCAATTATTCCCCTTGAAATGTGGGGAAACCCAAACACGCAGTAGAGACATACCCCAACCTGAGTTATCCAATGTTGTGAGCAACTCACTTAGAGAATAAAGGACAGGGCATGCACACCCTGAGTCTTGACCCTGTGTTCTTCTTAGGGAACCACATTTTACCAGTCTTCCTAAATGTCATTCTTTATGCATTTAGGAGGGAAAAAAATAAATTTGGAATACAAAATAAAAAAAGAGATTTATCAGAAAAAGTTATATGAAATAAATACAAAGTCCTAGGACTGTAATGCGTCATAAGACATCTTGTTTCCTTGAACAGATCTCCTGGCTGGCTTTTGCCAGGAAAGTCTTTTATAACAGAACTCTTACAAACAAAAAGTTCTATAAGAAAAGAGGATCCAGTAAAATTACTTTGTCTTGTCTGTTCACAGTCCACTCAAAGACAGGTTCTTATAAATAACAAAAGGCTGTATTCTTAGTTCAAGTTGTGCCTTTCCCATCAAGATAATGATAGATGGCTTTAAAACTTGCCCAGCACTGGGCTGAGATGAATGGCCTGTTTGGCTTCTTTGGGGTTGGTTTGTTGTTTTTTTGTGGGGAGGTTGGTTTTTTTCCCTCTTGGTTTTTCACTACGCACTTTTCACATGCGTAAGAGAGATTAGTGTTCTTTGGGAAATGGAAATTGTTAATGCCCATCCATCAGCAGAGAGCAGGGTGAACAGACATAAACATTACACAGAACACAATTCATTTTTCATCAAATTTTATAAAAAGTATTCATTTTTCAATAGAGGGCTAAAAATATCTTGCATTTGCAACTACTCCTTCTTGTATAGCAACACAATTCATAGGTCTTAATTCATTAGACTAATGTGTTTATAAGGCAGCTGAAATGTCAAAGCACTGCTAGATTTAGTATAAACTTAAACTCCATTACCTGGCAGGCATTAATTGCTTATGGAGCGTGGGGATTCTTCCCAAGGGTCTTATATGTTTCCTTTTGTCATTTTGCTAACTATTCTGTCTAGACGAACTTAAAGCCCTTAATCCACCATAGGGATCAATAAACTGCACAATAATTCAGTTCTAATAATTAGCTTTCACTTAAACACAAATGGTCATTTCATTGTGAACTGCAGTACAAAATGATAATGCAATAATTAAAAAGACAGATGAAAGAGTGACTTAATAGGAAAGAGGCCTTACTGTTCAATTAGAGACATTACCATTCAACCTTTTTATTACTGCCACAACCTTTCAATTTTTAAAAAAATAATACTTCAAGCTATGCTCATTTAACACATGACAGTATCACTATTATATGCACAGTCTTATGATATGAGTCTTGCACTACAAGACTGATGCAAGCCAGTTGTCTTGCTGAAACCATTAAAATGATGAGCATTTGCTGCTAAGGTCTACAAGTTATACATAAATCACAGCACTACAGTTGGCAAACAGGAAAGTTTCTTTTTTAATAAAGCCAGTGTCCCCAAAAATATGAGGAATATTCTGCAGCCCTTTCCAACAATCTTAACATGTTACTCTAAAAAATATGTTAAGATATATTTGAAGACTTTCTACTCTTTTTACAATACCAGTTTCCTGATAAATCACAGAGTGCTAAATTCCTTTTATTTGCTGATACAGCAATTTAGCTGTAATAAGTCCAAAAAGGTACAAAACTTCATTAACCTTTTAATACAGCTTCACAGATGTAGGACGATAGATATATTTGAAACCTTATGATCAAAGCAATGGCCTAATAGCAAGATCTTTCACTTTACCTTTGCCTTTTCTTGCTTTCATTTTAATTTCTGCTATATCTTAATACATACATGCAACCAGAATTTTATGCAATCTCACTGGCAGATGGAGAATCCATAAGCAATTTCTGTTCAAGTCAGCTTCTACAAATGGTAGTATAGATTTTTCTTTGCTCAGGCATGGCTTTGCTCTTCATTAAAGAACATGTTCCTATTTCTCTCAGTCTTGTACTCTTTATATGATAGAGATCCAATGTTTGACGAAGTTCAGTGGCAGCCCAAAACACATTGACTGCCAGTACAGCATTTACTTTATGCACATGCTAATCTATCTCTCAGCAAAACCTCAAAATCGATTGCTAAATAAGAGAAGGAAAAATGTGATTTTATATTGGAGCCTTGGGACCCAACTGCACATAATCTCAACTGCACAACTTCAGATGTGTAAAATTTGGATTCACAAGACTCTTTGAGGATGGTGCTTATCCTCTATTTGCGGTGAAGGATGGAGATAAAGAAATTGAATAACATAGAGCAATTAGGAAAAAAAACCCACCATGAAAAAGTGGAAGAGTTAAACTTTAGTCCTAAAACTAGTAGATGGTTGTCTAATAATAGAGGTAAAGGATTGTTACTCTTCTCAATGTCTTGCAGATATTTTATTGCCAACTGTTTTTTATAATATTATAATTTATAATATCTATAATTACTAGTTTATAATATTATTATAAATATTATTATACTTATAATTTATTGAAAATTGCCGACATGATTTGCAGCAAGCTGGAAAATTGCAGAAGTTACTTATTTATCTGCTGCTGACCACAATTCTAGGTTCAGAGTACTTTGAAGTAATTAAAATTCAGTAAATTCTCTCGAAAAGAATTGGAAATATATTCAGCACAGCTTTTTCAGACAGCAAAATGAATTTAAGAGTATAGAGCGTTTAAGTTTTGATCAGTCTTTCCTTAGGCACTGTATAGGATTTTTGGGTTGAAGCAAAATGACCAACATAGCCATGACTCTTGTGTTTGCCACTAATGTCCCAAACTCCCTGTCCAATAGATGCACACAGCAGATGGCTGACATAAAAGACCTGATGGCAAGTAAATTCTACCTCTGTACAGAGAAGGATTCTGAACTTTCATCTTCAACATGTCATCACTAACGCTAACACTAGTTTTTTGCTTTAACACTTTTCCTTTGAAATATCAATCCTCAGTTCCCCAAAGGAGTTCAAAGTTGGTGTTTTCTCTTTTGCGAAACGCAAGCTAGATTGAATGAAAATCATGTGGTATAAGAAAGATTCAACTTACAAATCAATAGGTAAAAACTAGTTGTCTTATGTTTTGTGCACTGTTTTTACAACTTGAATATTGAAGAGCATGAAAACTCATAAGACCATAGTTTGAACAGGTTTTCTCTTAGATCACTTTCCAGTCTTTCTGCCTAGATACTCAAAACATGACCAGAAATAAATTTGTGCCACTACTTCTCCTCACCTCCAGTCCCAAATATACCAGAGATGCTAGCTGAAAGTTGCTAGCACACGTTCAGAGACAAAAATCTGAATGAACTGACTTTCTAAACTCCCAGTTAGAGAAAAAATGAAATTGAATAAACAAAAGAATTTGGGCACATCCAGAGAGAGAGCTACTAGTAATGCTGAATTGACTTTTGGCTTTTCTTTTTTATATATTCCCTATATTCTTTACACATGTATTTGTAGTTCTGTAGCCTATTTTTGCATTTGTAGTTAGCTCCAGTACTTTTCCCTAACCTGATAGGTAAAAAGACAAAACACATTCGAGGGGCTCCAAAGAGGGGGTCCAAGGCTCCTATGCTATCTTGGTTCTTATCCTGGGAGACCAGGCTGAAAATGGTTCTTCAAGACATGTTTGGATAAGCAGAGTTTAATTCCTGTCTAGAGGAGGGTTGAACTGGGGAGGAGTTACTTCACCACATATGTCTGAAACTGGGGATTTTTGTCATATATGCTAATTTGTGAAATCTATAAAAATTATGTATGTGTTATGCTCTGTGTGCATCTTCAGTGTTTTCCATCTGGTGGATCATGCACCTAAGGGTCCTTATAAAGGTTATCCCTTTTTATCACCCTAACTGTGTCTGGCTCATGATTTTAGGGCCAGGAAAAAGGCATCACAGAGGCAGCCAACAGTTCATGGCTTCTCCCTCTGAAATGCCCACAACTCCCTGATCTGCAGCCCTAAAGCAGCCTACTTCAAAGTGACCTTCTGACTGTAACTTATTGCTTGCACACAGAAAAGTGATTTCTGTCAATAATTCATGGCAAGAGCAATAAGATTCCTGACGAAAAAAACTCATGGCCCCAAACCCAGAAAAAATAATGTTCATCATCATCTACCAAAGTAGAAGATGATGAAGCATTTATTCAAGATATACCTTGAACTGAATGTGATTGTATTTGGTACAATTTGTCCAGAAGATTATCATTATTATTTCTTTTGCAGTGGTGGGGTTGGGGTTAGGGTTGGGGTGGCTGAGGGGTGGGGTACTAGATGGGGGATGGGAAGCAGAGAAAAGCACTACTAGCCATCAGGCTTCAATTCAGCAAGGTTTAAGAACATTTTTTGAGTTAGATACACATTGCTCCAGCAGAGTGGGTAGTCCAGGGAATACCCATGTCTAAAAATGTCTAAATGTGGAGTGAGAAAAACAGAAAACTACTAAGAAAACTAAACTTCATTCTAAGTGTAAGCAGTCAAAGAGTCATCAGAAAATGCAGCCACATATTTTCAGATGTTGATCATAAACTGAGGATATAATACTCAATGTATAAGGTACTCCATTATTCCAAAGTTTGTAATAAGAGGCATTTAGCTTGTTGGGCAGAATGCTATTGTAAGGGATGGAAGACTAAGAGAACTTAGTGTGTCAGCTGCCTAAGTAAGACAGGAAGTTAGGATATTACTTATTTCTAAAAATGTTGCCCCTTTTTCCTCCAGAGATTATCACAGCTACAAAAGGGCTGCTATGGCTTTTTTCATTTAAATCAAAGTATTAATTTTAACAAACTCTTCTGACTGACAAATTGCCATGATGCTTCTTTTGATAGTTCTGTAACATGATCAGTTGTGCGCAAGAAGAATAATGTATAATCAGGACATATTTCGAATCTATATTCTCTAGCCAGAGAGACAGACTGTATAGACCAGTGTGGGTAACATGCTATTTTCTAAATCTCCTCATTTTAAATATCTTTAGTGTTAGGAGGAGAGTGGTTTCCTTGGATATTAATATAAAATATCAAGCATGAAATATGTACATTAAGAATACTATTATCCATAAAGCATTGCTATTACCCTACATGACGCATTATATTATATAATATATGCAAATACTACAAAAGTATGATGAACATTCACAGACCACTGAGATGTTTGAAAAGCCATATATAATTAATCAAACTATGGTCTCAGTTTTGGAATTAAACATGCTCACACATTCTGCTACTGGATATCTCTCAACTTGAAATGTCATGAAACTTCAGCAGGCAACATCTAAAATCACAAGGTGCTGTACCTCACTGGCTCCAGATAGTTATCAATATCTAATAAATGCCAAGGGCCTGCTCCTTCTGGTTGATGGAAAAGACAGTCAAGGTTTAATGAGTGCAAAGAATCACATTGTAGTCCACTGCTTGCTACATAAGTGGAGGTTAAAAATGTAAAATTTAACTTTGCCACTAAATATGTTAAAGGTACAGTGTACTTCCAAGATTATCATCATTCACAACCCTCTGCTGCTTCCACAGCAGTGTTATATGTGAAAAGCAGCAAGCATAGGTTCTTCAAAATTGAGATGTTTTACATGGAGACTGAGATAATGATGTAAATATGGAGCTTTTCTGCTCTGTTTTTTCAAAATGCATGCACCTTGTCTGAACCCCTAACTTGATACAAAGATTACTTTCTGACAGCATTTAGATGCCATAGGTACACAGCTTAATGAGGAAATGCTTGCGATGGCAAGCAGTTTAATGAGGAAATTATGGCATTGGTATTTTAACTGTTAGGCTTATGTATTAAAAAGACAGTAATTTTTAAAAGGTCATGTAGATAACTTATGGCCATATAAAACAACATAATCAATCCTAGTATTTAATAAATCATGAGATAAGATTTAAAAATTATCAATATTTAATAAATAATCAGTTTTGAGATAACAGTCAAAAAATTATAGAGAATAAAGAATTCCTTTTAGTACTATTTAACTGGATAAAGCAATTACTATTATCTAAAAATTAGATTTTCAAAAAAAAAATTAAAATATTTTTATTCCAATAAAAGAATAGAAATAGTGAAAACCAGACAGTCAGCAGTATACAGAATTATTTTTGACTACCCACCCAGAAGTTTAAACATCACAATGTCTTTTCAGTGGTTCAAAAACAAGTGATACTTATCTCTCCAACTTCAAAATCACAATGTTTTGGAAACAAATTAAGTTTTATGAGTCATTCCTGAGGACTTCAAGTCATCCAGGCGCCTCGCTCACAGTGAACTCCGTGCCAAATTTACCAAAACAGGATGACAACCTTATGTTTGAAAGTATTTTAAATAAGAAACATTATAGTTACTCTATTACTACAGTAACATTAAAATTCTATACTTATCTGGCTCATGCCTGTACTGCATACATCCATAGAAGTCCACTTACAGAGAAAATACTTTTGAAGCAATGTATGCTCCTTTTTCATCCACTTTATAACAATCTACAACTATTTTAAAAATGAAGAATTCTCTATTTCATGTGTATATCTCTCTTGATCAATGCAAAGAGTTTGACTTGTGGTGAAGTCAATGCTTTAACCCCGTGCACACAGTTATTTTCCGTTATTTCCTGACAAGAAATCACGATTTGGATTACATACAATGATGCCAGGTCCAGGCACCTTCTTCTCTCTTACCATAGAGATACCTTCCCAGATATATCCACCCAAAGAGAAAAGGAAAATAAAAAAATCAAATAAATTATGTGGCTGACAGTGTTTGTATGGATTATAATTTTATTTTGAGTTCTGTATAGAGTATTATTAAATTTACTATGGCCTGGAAATGGAGAGACAAAGTAAAAGAAAGGTGACAGAAAACATGTTATAGATTTTGTTACAGAAATATACTTAACAAATGAATAAGCATTTCCATTGAACTTTTCCATTTTATTCCAAGGACATTTTAAAAGCATTTTGCATTTTGCTGCCAGATCATGTTTGATTTTATGCCATTTATATATCTGAATACAAAATGTTATCCTAAAGTCATCTAAGAGGTAATGGGTGATTCCAGCTTTTGCACTAAACCGAGGAGATGCAAGAGCTCTAACAATCCTACTCACTGACATTTACAACTATAGGGTTTGTTTTTAATACAGGGCAGTGAGCAATGTACTTAAGGCATCAGAAGATGGTTTATAGCACACACTAAAGGTGAATCACTTTTTTTAGTAGATTTATTAGCTAGAGGACCTGCAATCTCAAGAGGAAACTTAGCCAGATTTAACCCAAGTAGTGCTGCCTCTTATAGTCATTTCCTTTGAAATTCTCAGCAGATCTCAGGCATCTAAAATGTCCAATTCAGGGATGTTGCTTTTTTCCCCAGCTGGTTTCTGCTACCTTGGGTAATGACAGAGTACTCATTAACAAACTAATTGATTTTTATTAATTATCTGTGGTGTAACCTTTTTTGCGGATTTTTTCCCCGAGTATCTAAGCTTATTAACTGCAAATACACAGTCAGTATATAATTAGTCCTGAAGTAAAGTGGACTCAATGATACTCATTGATTTTAAAATCAAGTACACTAATATATATAAATATATATATAAACTCCTATGTTATAAAGTATTTTTACCAATATAAAAAAGAAATTGCTAAGAATGATGAAATTTCAAAACTGAATGTACGAATTTAAGAAACCCTCTGTGTAAACTGACCTATTAATCCATCATTCCCACTCCCATATTTGCTGCACAGATTTTGAATGAAACAGTTCTGAATGGTACAGAGTAATAAATGCTACCAACATTATAATTATATATGGTTACAACTACTTTTTTCAGATTTTAATCTGAATATATTCAACATATAACTTATTAATTAGCTACTAAGTGTTTTAAAAATACATAACCTGGCTATTTATAGTTTTCTTACAAGCAAATTGTCAGCACCCTTTGCTCGAGCCAGGAGAGACATTTTAGAATATCTATCTGACCTTTACGAAACTAATTTTAGTCAGAACATCCCAGTATTATTAATTCTCGTAAAAGCAAAAAGCCACTCATCTAGGCTAGCTTTCATATAATGCCTGATAAAAGACAGTGACAGAGACCAATTAACAATTTCACATTGCAGCAGATTCCTTTTGGCTTCATGGCTGTCAGACTAACTGTTACATAAAACACCAGAAATTTAAAAACCTCTGGTTGTTGTAGCTTCCATTCCTCCTTCATCCACAAATAAGGCACTCATTAGGAAGAGGATTTTAGACTTACTGCACATTTCTTTGCTGTTAACCAGGAAGTAGTTTAAAAAGTTGTTGACAGCAAATGAGGTGATCATGAATAATTTCAAGCTGCTATGAAGGACACAATACATACACAGTACAAAAAGTAAAATCTATCCCAGTCATTATTTCAAGCAATTAATTCTGACTAATGTTATGATCACATTCACACCTCATGAGTTCATGTTATACTTGAACCTTTTATTTATTTGAATAAGTATCTCAAAAGTATTACAATCTTTTAGTAATAGATTTTTAAAGTATTAAGTTTTATTTTTGATTTTCCATAAATAGACTTATTAGTCAGACGTCACATATTGTTGTTTTTATTAATTGACCTAAAAAAGCACTGATTAAAACATGGATGGAAATTTGGTTTCAGTTTACAAGCATGTTCACAAACATGTACCCCAAACAAAGATTTGTATAAACATAGGCAGCAGTAAGCACTATTAAATTGGAGCACAGAATAAGAGCATAATGGGAGATGCACCAAATTGATTAAAATATTTGACTGATTATTTAAATAAAATTCTCCCAAAGCCTTAAAAGCACTGTACACTAATTGTGTCACATGCTCCAGCTATTGTTGGCTGACAAATTACTAATGTTACTATGAGGGGAGAAGTAAAAAAAAAAAAAATCTAAAAATCACCTTGATATTCTAAGTTAAAAATAGAAATAACAATAATTTATGTCAGATGTTCCCAAGGAAACCAGATTTGTCTATATGGACAGATTATCTGCAACATGAGTTATGAAAAGTTGTGACCCATTATCTGAAGGCATGTGAGGTGTAACTGATTAGAAGTCGCTAGACTGATTTTCAGCATTTAATCCCCAACTGTTAATAGTCTTTCAGAAAATCATTGATTCCTCGTGTCTTTTCAACAAATCATCTATTTTTCTTGCAAATATATTATGACTCTGGAAAGAAGCAGTTAATATTTCTAAAAGAAAAAAAGAAAGAAAGAAAAGAAATGGGGTGCAGTGAGGCCAGCAGGCTAATCAGAATGAGAAAAAAACTCACTTAAAGGAGAATATTCTAATTGCACAACAACTCCTGTCCATAAAGATAATAGATTCATGGTCTGCAGGTGTTAGGAAAGAAAGAGCACAGTTCTGTCCAATTCCTATATTTTTATGCAATTATTAGAAAGGTCTGGTTTCCTAGACTGGACTAGTGATAATCTCAAAGCCACCTTACTATTATCATTTCACTCCTATTTTATGTGTGCCAGGTAGATCAATACTGTCCCATTTCTGCACCTCCAAAAAAAATCAAAAATCAGACAACCATGTAACACAGTCATATGAAAAAAGTAGTACTATTGTTTTATTTATATAACTAAACTCATAAGGCAACACATCAAACAGTATCATAACCACTATCATTATTTCTGGGGCATATTTCAAAGTATCATTTTTTAAAATGTGAGAAGAATTTTCAGCTAAACTTACTATTGCATCATTTGAGTATGATACACCTTCAAGGACTTACTGTGTTTTCTGAAAATGAGTTCTGCTGAAGTAAGGAGAACATCTGGAAGATTAAATATTCGATATTTTTATATAAATTGTAAATGTCAGTTCTCTGCTCTCCATGTTAAAGCCTGCTCAAATATGCTTCTTAAAGAAAAACTAAACTAAAATAGTTATTTCAAAAGATGAAGAGCACTCTTTGAATCATCCTTGAGCAAAAGTGATTGCAACAGTTCTAAACACCCATTTTGTCATAGTTAAGTTGTTTTTATTCCTAAGGCCACGAATCATGCTGGTTCCAATGCATCAACTTTTAAGTAAAACTGAAAATATCACCCACAAAGATATGTAACACATTAGGCCAAAGTCTTATTTTACTACTAGGCAGATAGATGAATAGGCATGTGATAAGAGAAATACACACAAATGTCAATACACAAATCCCAGCTGCATCTAGAAAAAAGGTAATGATACCTAATACATATTGTGTAGCACAAGCTTTTCCAGTAGTTTCACTCAGCTGCTCTTTAATACTCAAAGCAAATTCTCTGTATTCAGCAGAAATTTCTCTTAACAGTTGAAACAGAGAAAATTACCTTCCTCCTGCTATGCGCACAGAGACTTTGGCTATATAAAAAATGTTAATGTGTATTCCTGTATGCTTCTTCATGAAGGGCTCTATACATTATTTGTACTTCTCTGAGAAAGAAAGGTGAAATCTTTATTTTGTTCATACTGACTGCACCAAGGGATATAACAGGATTTAATATAACATGATGCAAAAGTATGAACTCAACATTTAAATTATAAAAAGTTGAAGAAAATCACCATCTTCAGTAGTGTTATCTAAACACTTTTCAATGTGGCTGTCCAGGTTCATATACATTTTGGAAATAAACCTGACTATGTCTATTTTGACCTCATGGTATCTAAGCAAAATGAGGTCTAAGACACATTTATGTAAAATAAGAAATGATACAGAAACTGTAAGGGAATGCTGAAGACGTCAAAGGAGAAAGCCTAGTCAAAGAGCTAATACCTATATCTTCTCCTATAACATGAACATGAGCACAAGTTTTATGAGATGACCCTGACCTGCCACTTTCTTTTGCAAATTACTACTGCCTTAATTATTTGCATCCGTGAACTCAAATGAAAATACTTAAGGATATATCAATATGCTCATAAATTATCTGCAGGCAATAAGTAATCCAACACAGATAATTAGAGAATTTACGGAAGGCTTACTCCTTCTGTTTATCTGCTTATGACATTTGCAGTACAGCCCTAACAGCAGGATAATTACTAGATTTATTCATCAAACAAAATCACGCCTTCTGGGAATGCACAGGGACTCTGGTTTTAGGACTAATAAAGACATTTTTCACCAAAACTCAAGTACTAATTTGCTCAATAACTAGCTGCAATAAGCTTTTATGGAAGCACTCAAAGAAAAGGCTTGGCACCAGAGGGCAGATAATTAAAGGTGCAGTATCCCATACAAAAGTCTCTGAACAATTCCCTGACCATATTAAAATTTAATTGTTGAGTGTTAATTGAAAAAAAAAAGAGTCATTACTGTTCCCTCTTTTTCAGTAATCATTCTTCTCATATAAAAATATATATCTATATGTATACAGCAAAAGAAAACTTCTAGGATTTGAAAAAAAAAATCATTAATTTCCAGTAACACCTGGAAATAAACTTATTTTTTAGTAAAATAGGTTAAAGTATTCCAAATATTTATGGAAGAATATGGATGCAGACTAGTGCACTATATGAGTATCCAGCTAAACAACTACTTCTCTTAAGGCACTACAGGTAAAAAATTTCCAATAACAAAAGGAAAGCACATATCCCACACTATTTGATCAAGGTGACAAAGATGGTCTAATTCATACTGGTGGAAAAATTTAAAGAAGTTTTGTAATCTAGCCCAGCTCTTCCCTTAACATTTTTCTCATAATTTCTTTTAGTTTTGTCCCTTTTCTGGATTTCTTTTCTCAAACCAGAAATCCAGAAGTTCTTGAAGCATACAAATTAGCAATAACTCTATCTCATTTCCTCAGAAATTAAGAATAAAGCTTTTACAGTACCGGCCAGGCAAAGGAAATGCACATTCTCCATGCATATTGGTCTCAAAACTTGGCTATTTGGGACAGGATGGGTGTTCTCTGAGACACTGAGCTTTTACTGTACCAGAATGCAGCACAGCCCTAGGCCAACTGTCTGCTGCAGAGAAATGATGAACTACACAAAATGCAGACTTTTAAACTAGTATTTAATTGTTTAATATCATGGCTCTTGGTAGAGCATTGTTGCTTGAAAAATAAATTGGGTAATTCAATTAAATGGCTACAGAAGATATATCATATCAGCTGTAGAAAGGCACTAACCCCAGCTTGAACTTGACGTCCCACATTGCTTCACTTATTTGACAAATGGATTCTTGAAAATAATTGAAACACATGGCTGCCAGCGTAGGTCAATAATACTTTTTTGCCATTCAGGCTCTTAACAGCTTCCATTTTTTCTTGCACTGTGCCATTCAGGGCAAAGATTGCATTTTCCTGGTAAATCATGCAAACATTATTACTAAAATGGGACTAAATGCAATGAAAATGGACTACATAAAAGTAATGGCACTTAAATAAAAGAAAGACCATCTAGGGCAAACACTTAATGTCGGATTTAAATACTGTATGATATTGCTTCCATTATAAATTTTTAGAAGTAGGAAGGCAAGCTCACCAACTATACAAGTACTACTATTTGTTTAGCTAAGCTAAGCAGTGTTAATAAGAGAGACCAGTGAGGGAAGGCTTACATATTAACCAGTTGGGAATATTCACATATATTATTTGGTTTGCATTAAACTGTCTGCACCTGCTATGTCTTAGATGCAGAAGAGATGTGATACCTCTTTTAGCACTGATTTTTAAGTTCTTGTAGTGAACATCAAACTTGTCTGGATGGAAAAGTCTTTTTAGTGTTTGGAAAAGTTTTTGGAATCGCAGATGTAAGTGTTAATCAAAAATCTGAATCCTGTAGAAAGGAAAATCACATTTATTTGTGCTGGTAAAGCTACAATTTCTTGGTAGAGTGATTTATGCTCAATAAGTCAGAGAGGAAGCTAAAACATAAAAACTAAATATTAGAGAACTGTAGCACAGAGACCATTGAATTTCACCTTAGTATTTCTTTCATATAATCCAATTTTTTCAGTTACTTACTAGTCTCAGATTTGGTAAATCACTCCAGCAAAAATCACAGATGTTTATGGAGAGGTGGCTAGAGGTTTGCCTAATGTTAATTACAAATAAATTAAAAAAGCCAAATCAACAGAACAGCAAAAATCAGGAAAAGAAAGAAAGAAAGAAACAAACAAAAAGCAACTGGTAAATATCCTCTGTATACCAAACTTCATCTTTCATCCTCATACTTTAAACAAATATTTCATTTCTCCATAGATATAAGCTAACAGCTCTTTCTTTCAAATCCCACTTAGGAGAAATTAAGTTTTAGCAGCCTTTTTTCAGTAAGCCTTTCACTCATACTTAGGAATTAATACCAAGATTTCAATATACTAATTCAATTAGGTGGTGTTATGGGTAATATTGTAACTTAGATCTACTAGAAAAAAAACCTTAAACCATCTTTCTCATCTGCATTTCTGCCATCATAGCAACAGAGTTTTGTGTGTTACCTACTTCACCATCATTTTTCTTCATAGACATAAAGACACATTTCTACATCTAAAAATGTTCCAGTTGCTGAAGAAACTTCAGTTCAACTTCAAAAACAATTAAAAATTACATGCTACTATAGCTAGCATATGTGTGCCATTCTATGTGTAGAAATAAAAGAAAACACAGTATAGAAATATGGCAAGCAGAATATTACAAAATATTTAAAGGAAGACCCACCAAAATTTATTTTTTTAATATTTTCAAAATGCTATTAACAAATTGTCACCCTAATGCACCTAAAAGTAATAAGAACTCTTTGAATTCTTGCCTTAATAGTTTGGCTTTATGTTTTGTGGGGTGCTTGGGACAGCAGCTTTATCATTTTACGTAACATTTGCTGCAGTACATTAAATAATCTGGAGAGTGCTTCCAAAAACAACCTTGAAACCTCCAAAATTAAGCTTTGCCAGCAGCTTTCTCATCTGGGAGCTCACTGTTCAAATGCCTACTTTGATACTGTTTTAGCACACACTGCCTAGTACACATTTGCCCAGCTGAGGTTCAGAAGATAAACAAGATTTCTTTCCTTTCTAAAAACAAATTGAATTATCCTTGCCTTGAAGAAAGCACTTTTTAATAAACATATATCTTCCCAAGCTCCTCTCCCACTTATTCAACATATGCCATCACTGTTCTGAGATAAATCTAAATCAACAGAAAATGCAAAATAGCACAAAACCAGCGTAAACTGTTTCATGCTCTGCCTGTGTTCCATTCAAGCAGTCTCAGTTTTTTTCTTTTAAATTATTATAAAGTCCATGGCTACTAAGAAAGCTGTTGTGAAAATTAGGACTGTCAGGGCAGAAAGACCATCCAAAAATTTGCAAAAGACAAAAATGTAGAAAAGCATGAAGGTGTACTGAATTATGTTTCTTATAATGTAACTTATTACTATGACTTGAAGCCACTTGTATGACCCTCCAGTAATGTGCTGAATTCAGAAAGGCAGCTGAAATGGATGAATAGGAAAATGATGAATTACTGGTCTTACTGAATAAACTGAAAAAACACAAGTGCCTTTGTATATTAATGAATTCCCATCAGATAGTTAAAGAAAAAATAACATAAACTATTATTTGAGAGAAAATAGCAAACTGTTGCTTTTCTTCAGAAATATTATTTAAAAAGTAAGGGTTTATTCTCATGTTTTTGAGAATAAAATTAACCCAGAGTTTTACACTTTTATAATTTTAAATTACCTTTAAAAGTCTAATTGTACTGTAGCTGCATATTTTATAGACTATTGTCACATGTTGGGAACAGGCAGCACAGAGGCTGCATGGGTTATTGTTTGTGGGCTTACACAGGGTGTTTTTGTGGTTAGTGTTGCCAATCCTTGAGCTCAATTTCAACATGGTATTTCACAGCTCTCAAGACTTTTCCCAATTAAGGATTATGGAAACAGGCCTGGTGAGCCTAGAGGGTTTTGAACTGGGCTAGTCAAATATTAAGTAAACATTGGTATCTCCAGGCTCACAAAGCTGTGATGAAACTGTGTCTATGAAATTACATGAATCAACAGGAAATATTATGTGGTACATGTCAGAGATAATTTCATAACAAACAGCATATAAGAAAAACAGCAACTATATCCTAATGCTTTGACTCAGTTAATATTATTAAAAATTATATCTGTGCTGGGCAAAATACAATCCACAAAAATAAGATATTTTTACATAGTTTTTTGCCAAATGGTATCTATGAACACTTTCATCTGCAAACCAAATATCCTCAGCATGGCATCAGTCAATTATGTGTGTATTTATCCTTAAGTTTTTAATTTATGTCACTTGGGATACAAGTCAGTTCTCCTAATTAGAATAAATCCATCAAGATTAGAAAGTAGGTTGGGTAAATTTATAATGAATCATTTTTCAAAAAAATAAATTTGCATAAAGTACATTGTAAGCTAACACAACATTTTAGTTTAGATTGACTTTTCAAGGGTCAGAGTTCAAAGTTTTCCATACTGGTGTGTCCCTTTTAGACCTACAAAAACAGATCCTCCACATGAGCCAGTGTGCCACTAATGACCATATTTTATTGCATCAAAGCATGAATTTAAAGAAGTAACAATTTCACGATTATTTAAAGTATGGAAGTGAAGCAGGTGTTAGAAAAAACTACTGAATTTTGTGCCACTGACAGTCACAAGCATTTTAATATGTGCATATAGAAACAAAGTGTGTTGAAAACTTCATTTATTAAGAAAATATTGAGAGGGTTACTGTAGGAATGAAGGATGAGGGGGTTTCTACACCAGTGTTTCAAGTTTGGTCTGTATCAATGGATACACAATATAGCTCCACAGGAGGTTATGCATAGAGTCTAAGTTAAACTGATATTTTGAAAATAACCTTAAGTGCTACTCTCTCCATTAACACTAGGGAACAGGCATGTAATTTAGCTGACTCAAGTAGGTACTAAAGTAAAATATTGATTACCCCAATGAATGTATATAATCTTACCTGAAAAACAAACTTGCAGACTTAGTTAGAGTCAAAGCTACATTGCCAAAATGTGGATAGATTAAAAAAAAAATCCAAATCAACTGCTGAAATCAGCTCCAGAAATCCAGTGAACATGTACTACACTCAGGTGGGCTGCATATTTCAGGTTCAGGGACAGCAATCTTCCTCCATCACCCTCTTTAGAAGGTTATTTGTCAAGGTACAGATGAAGATGTGTAACAGTAGATTTATTCTCTCCTCCTTTACCCACCTATAAAAGACCAAGCTTACCACAGAATGGATTCTTGCTGAAACTTGGATTTCCATTCCCTGCATAAACATTCTGCATAGACCAAACAGATTCTGTCATTTATATCATATGAGGAACCACCCCCTAACTGGGATGGCTCTATTTTTTTGTTTTTCTCCTGCCTTTAGGTCTTTAGTATCTGATATCTACCTCATAACTCAAATGAGCTGTTTCAGTCTGAGTTGCAGAACTTAGCAGCTAACATAATTTAACCTCCCTACTCCACTCCTACCTTTGAATTAGACCATTGGACACGTTCAGAAACATCCACCCCTATGACAGGTACGTCTATTGCAGTACTTTTTTTCATTTTTGGATGTGTTTTTTTTTTCAAAAAAGACTCCATAAAACGTTTTTTAAGTATTTTAAGCATAATACTAAAAATTTACAGAACATAGATAGTATTGATATGGAAAAGTATAGAAACTTAGGTGAGGAAATGGCATAAACAATGTGGCAGGGTGAAGTTAAATAATGGTAGACTTTGAGAAACAGCAATATTCTATGGTAAATAATTAACCAATTTTTAATTTTCCCATTAAAAGCATAATAGCAACCTCCTAGCTTATGCTATTGGCTCAGCAATCCTACTGACAGAACCAAAAAACTCACTCTTAAATGGAAAATCAACCTGTAATGATAAAATCACTGGTTGAAGAAAGAGCACCTGAGCCAGTCATGAAGTAAGGCGTCATTCTTAGGAAGAACCTCTCAATTTTTTTTTTTAATGCAGAGATTCAGGAAGCATAAATAAAGAATAAAGAATAAAGAATAAAGAATAATGAATAAAGAATAAAGAATAAAGAATAAAGAATAAAGAATAAAGAATAAAGAATAAAGAATAAAGAATAAAGAATAAAGAATAAAGAATAAAGAATAAAGAATAAAGAATAAAGAATAAAGAATAAAGAAGTGGTGTAATTGCTATAACAATGTGAACTACTAAAAATTAAAACCTGTTGCTGTGCTATTATGAACTTGCCTAGAGATGGTTTACTACAGCAGAAACTCTTCAGCATAGGGTCACAAGCTTTAAATTACATGTCTAAAATCTGTTTTGACAGTTGCAATAGAATCATAAATTATAATCTGAAAATTATGAAAACCCTCACAGCCATTATAAATTGATCTTGCTTTTACCGAGATGATGTAAGGATACCACCAAACTACAATAAGTGATAAGTTTACAGGATAGCTAGAAGTGTGGTTTATCACGCTTAGAGATCTCTCTGGATGAGTGTGGAGCTTTCCAGTTCTGAGGAGGCTGCAATCTGGTATTAAGACTCCTCCCATGGGGCACCTGATAAAACCCCCGCCATGGGTCTGCTTTGCTCTCTTTGCTTTCTGCTCTCGGCTCTCTGGGCTCTGCTTGGGCTCTGGGCCTGCGCCTCCCGCCGAAGTGAAATCCACTCCCGTGCTAACCACAAAGAGACCTGTCTCGTCTGTTTTCCCTGACATTGGCTCTGGCCTCCCACAAAAGGCTCGTCTACAGCGAGGAGATCATATCTTGTCTCAAGGACGAGACATGATCTCGTCGTTGTAGCCACATGCTGCTACAGATGAGATTTGTACAAGAGCAATTGCCGTTCTCGAACCCTTGGTACAAGTCCTTAGAGACATGTATGAGAGCAACTTCATCAGATCATCACAGCTGTGATTTCTCCACAGGAATCTGATTTTCCTCCTTTTGTTATATATAGATACATATACAGATATCTAGAATATATATATGCACATATATTTATACTCCCTCCAGTATTTGAGGTTACGAGGCCTTAGAATACAAATTAAAGTTGTGTTTCACATACTTGAGCATCTTAAATTGCATTCTGGTTATTATCCCAAGTGATAACACACTTAGGTAGAAAAGGCAATCCCTTGGGAATGATCTATTTTAAGAAAAAATTATAGGTGGAACTCCATCTCATTCCAGTAATTTAGTGCTGCTTACCCTGAAAATTTGAATTATTCTATTCCTCTATTATTGAAAACAAAGTTTCAAGAATTGTTGTCAGAGAGTGGAAACACTCCAATGTTAATTATTTCTTGTTGGTTAATTTAGAGTCATATTAATACTGTTCTGCTGTAACAGAAATCTTTTAAATAGGCAGCTCAATTTTCCTTACAAGGGCACAAGGTTTCACCTGACTCTGCATGCTATCAACTGACACTTACTTGAAAAGTTTAACCTTATCATTTGACTTCTACCACAACGAGATCTCAAACAGGACTGATGACTGCTTCAGCATTTCTTAAAACTTTAAATGTTATGGGACAGCCATAATTGTTTTTACTAATTTTCCCCAAAGCTACACTTACCTCACCTCTCAGAACTCATCCTGAGCACTGGTGAGTTAAACCACCACACTTAAATCTCTATCCCATTCATATGTGTCTATACAAACAAACCAATTAAGTCAGAATAACAGTTATATTTTAGGAACTAGAATTTATGACACTGAATATCTTTGAATTCGTAACATGGTTATGAAAACTTTAGGCTCATAAAGAGTCTAAAACTTTTCATAGTCTAATCCCTAGCCTGAATAAAACATCCTTAATGTTTCTTTTTCACAGCCTACTTGCAGAAAATATTTCCTTTGTATCACAGCATGACTAGAGAATTAGGCACATCCCTTCAAAATTGCTACATGACTGGTGGAAGTGACACTCCCAGGAAACATAAGGAACAAAAAAGATTAAAAAACATTAAAGATTTAAACTATCATTTATGACTGTCTTTTATTGAAAAATTTTTCTGAGTTCTGAAAACAATATCTTTAGGCACCTATTTTTGAGTAACGATTTCAGGCAGTTTATAGTAAGCTGATAGGGATGTCAAGAAAGACGACTGGATTTGAAACATAACCCAGCATTCAATATTTCTTATCTGGTGCTTAAAGACTCATTTTCTGAGGTCTGTGTCAGTAAGCAAGTTCATGTACTGGTATCAAATTTAGGTTTCTTCCTGAAAACCTTGGAGGGTTTGAGGTGCTGGAGGGAATGCACGATTTCAGGACAGAAGCTAAATTAGATGTGCATGCTGCAATCACACAATTACTTTGTCCAAGTTTAGAGCAAATTTGGGGAAGAATCTCCCCAAAGGAGCTCCGGTGGGAAAAGCAGATCCAATCGGCCCCTCCCCCCCAACTGGTCCGGGAGGAAAGAAAAATACCTCCTTGGAGAAAGGTGGAAAAAAACCCCCTGTTTATTAAACAATAAGACCAAAACAGTATCAAAACAATGAGACCCCTTGCCACTCTAAAAGAGATGACAAACTGAGAAAAACCCCGGGTTCAAGCAGCAGCTCACTCAGTCTCTGATCAGTCTCTCAGTGCTGGAATTGTCGCAGGCCAGGCCTGGCCCGAGAGGCCACAGCTGCAGCTGCCGGTGCTCTCCTGGGTGTTCAGTCCAGAGCAGTTCCAAGAGGTCCAAAGAAAAGGGAAAAAACAGTCCAGGGAACTTCTTTGCCTCAGCTAGCTAACACTAACTAAAAAGCAAAAAAAAAGAGCTCTCTGTCCCGCTGTCTGTCCGCAGACAACACAGTCAGGAGCAGGAATGTGGAGGAGTGCAGTGTCTGAGAAACAAAACTGCGCGCTTCTTCTCTCTCCCTCTTCACTCTCTGTAACACTCTTAAAGGTACAAAACTTATTATTATTCAACATAAACAGAATGAGACGATTGGGGATAAAAGCATCATATAGTCAACCCAGGACATTCCACCCCTTATCCCCATATCGTCTGCTTACTACTAAAACTAATATAAATTCTAACTCTACAAGTACATACATGATACATCCATTATACAACTATACACAGACAATGGTAATAACATTCAGGAAACAGTGATATTTATACAGGTTTTATCCAACAATCAGGTCTCCCTGAGGTACACATCGTGTTCTTCCATCTTTTTGCATTATCCACCACGTGCAACCTGGTCCCTGAGCAAAGACAACCCCACGAATGGGTTTGTCTGTACTCGAGGCAGAATTGATCCACACAGTCTTCCCTAACAAACCTCTGACATGTACCACTGGGACTTTGTCTCCATCTACTCTCTGCAAAGGCTCAGATTGGGCAGGGCCGACTCGGTTAGTAGAGCCTCGGGTGTTAACTAACCAGGTGGCCTTTGCCAGATGCTGATCCCAGTTCTTGAAAGATCCCCCACCTAATGCTTTCAATGTGGTTTTTAACAGTCCATTGTACCTCTCCACTTTGCCTGCAGCTGGTGCATGGTAGGGGATATGGTACACCCACTCAATGCCATGTTCCCTAGCCCAGGTGTTGACAAGGCTGTTCTTGAAATGAGTCCCATTGTCTGACTCAATCCTCTCAGGGGTGCCATGTCTCCACAGAACTTGCTTTTCCAGGCCCAGGATGGTGTTCCGGGCTGTAGCATGAGGCACAGGGTAGGTTTCCAGCCATCCAGTGGTGGCCTCCACCATGGTCAGCACGTAGCGCTTGCCCTGGCGTGTCTGGGGCAGTGTGATGTAGTCAATCTGCCAGGCCTCCCCATACTTGTACTTGGACCACCGCCCACCGTACCAGAGGGGCTTCAGTCGCTTGGCCTGCTTGATGGCAGCACACGTCTCACAGTCATGGATAACCTGAGAGATACTGTCCATGGTTAGATCCACCCCTCGGTCTCGTGCCCACTTATAGGTGGCATCTCTGCCCTGGTGGCCTGAGGCATCATGGGCCCATCGAGCTAAGAATAACTCTCCTTTATGTTCCCAATCTAGGTCTATTTTGGACACCCCTATCTTTGCGGCTTGGTCTACCTGATCATTGTTTTGGTGCTCCTCATTAGCTCTACTCTTGGGTACATGGGCATCTACATGGCGGACCTTCACAGGCAGCTTCCCTACCCTGGTAGCAATGTCTTTCCACTCTTCAGCAGCCCAAATTGGCTTTCCTCTACGTTGCCAGTTAGCCTTTTTCCACCTCTCCAGCCATCCCCACAGAGCATTGGCTACCATCCATGAATCAGTATAAAGGTAGAGCTTTGGCCACTTCTCTCTCTCAGCAATGTCCAGGGCCAGTTGAACAGCTTTGAGTTCAGCAAGTTGGCTTGATCCACCTTCTCCTTCAGTGGCCTCTGCCACCTGCCGTGTGGGGCTCCATACAGCTGCTTTCCACTTCCGGTTCATTCCCACAATGCGGCACGACCCATCCGTAAAGAGAGCGTATTGTGTATCTTCTGCTGGCAGTTGGTTGTATGGTGGAGCTTCTTCAGCTCGTGTCTCTTCTTGTTCCCCTTCATCAGAGAGACCAAAGTTTTCACCTTCGGGCCAATTTGTAATGACCTCCAAAATCCCAGGGCGATTCAGTTTACCTATATGGGCGCGCTGAGTGATGAGAGCAATCCACTTGCTCCATGTAGCACTGGTGGCATGGTGAGTGGAAGGAACCTTGCCTTTGAACATCCACCCCAGCACGGGTAGTCGGGGTGCCAGGAGGAGTTGTGCTTCAGTGCCTATTACCTCCGAAGCAGCCTGGACTCCTTCATAGGCAGCCAGGATTTCTTTCTCTGTTGGAGTATAGTTGGCTTCAGACCCTCTGTAGCTTCGACTCCAAAATCCCAGTGGTCGACCCCGAGTCTCCCCAGGCACCTTCTGCCAAAGGCTCCAGGACAAGCCATGGTTCCCGGCTGCAGAGTAGAGCACATTCTTCACCTCTGGTCCTGTCCTGACTGGGCCAAGGGCTACTGCATGAGCAATCTCCTGCTTGATCTGTGCAAAGGCTTGTTGCTGCTCTGGGCCCCAGTGGAAAGTGTTCTTCTTACGGGTGACCAGGTAGAGAGGGCTCACGATCTGACTGTATTCGGGAATATGCATCCTCCAAAAACCTATGGCGCCTAGGAAAGCTTGTGTCTCTTTCTTATTGGTGGGTGGAGACATTGCTGTGATCTTGTTGATGACATCGGTGGGAATCTGACGCCGTCCGTCTTGCCACTTCACTCCCAGAAACTGGATCTCTTGAGCAGGTCCCTTGACTTTGTTCTTCTTGATGGCGAAGCCAGCTTTTAGGAGAATCTGGATAATTTTCTCCCCTTTCTCGAACACCTCTGCTGCTGTCTTCCCCCACACAATGATGTCATCAATATATTGCAGATGTTCTGGAGCCTCACCCTTTTCCAGTGCAGCCTGGATCAGTCCATGGCAGATGGTGGGGCTGTGCTTCCACCCCTGGGGCAATCGGTTCCAGGTGTACTGCACGCCTCTCCAGGTGAAAGCAAACTGAGGCCTGCATTCTGCTGCCAGAGGAATGGAGAAAAATGCATTGGCAATGTCTATAGTGGCGTACCACCTTGCTGCCTTGGACTCCAGCTCGTACTGGAGTTCCAGCATGTCCGGCACAGCAGCGCTCAGGGGTGGGGTCACTTCATTCAATGCACGATAGTCCACAGTCAATCTCCATTCTCCTTCAGATTTTCGCACAGGCCAGATGGGGCTGTTGAAGGGTGAGTGGGTCTTGCTGACCACCCCTTGGCTCTCCAGCTCTCGGATCATCTTATGGATGGGGATCACAGCATCTCGATTCGTTCGGTACTGTCGGCGGTGCACTGTTGAGGTGGCAATTGGCACTCGTTGCTCTTCCACCTTCAGGAGACCTACTGCAGATGGGCTGTCTGACAGTCCAGGCAAGCTGTTCAACTGCTTGACACCCTCTGTCTCTACAGCAGCTATTCCAAATGCCCATCTGAGTCCCTTTGGGTCTTTGAAATACCCACTTCGAAGGTAGTCTATGCCCAAAATACATGGGGCCTCTGGGCCAGTCACAATAGAGTGTTTCTTCCACTCATTTCCAGTCAGGCTCACCTCAGCTTCTACCAGAGTAAAATCCTGTGATCCCCCTGTCACACCAGCAATAGAAACAGACTCTGTCCCCACATGTCTTGATGGGATTAATGTGCATTGTGCACCAGTGTCAACCAAAGCTTTGTATTCTTGTGGTTCATATGTGCCAGGCCAACGAATCCACACAGTCCAAAAAACACGGTTTTCCCCAGCCTCTACCTGGCTAGAGGCAGGGCCCCTCTAAGCCTGGTTATCCTTCTTTCCCTGGGCATATGTCTTGGAGGTTCCTTCAAGGGGATCAAAAATATTGTCATTATCATCATATGTGACAGTTCGGTTACTGGCCACTGGAGCTGCTTCCCTTTTGGAACTTCCTCTCTGAATCTTCAGTTGTCTCACCCGTTGTGCCAGAGCAGAGGTAGGTTGTCTATGCCATCTCCTCATGTCTTCTCCACAATCACGCAAATAGAACCACAGCTCAGCTCGTGGGATGTACCTTCTCTCGCCGTCTGGGGAACGTCTGCGTTGGGTACCAGAACCTCTGATCTGTACCGCCGAGATTTGGAGAAAGCTCTCTTTAATCTCCTCCCTCAGTTTCTTGTGACCCTCCTCTATCTTGTCCTCTAATTTTTGAAGACGTGTTTCCACCGCTGCGATTCTGGCATGTGTTGGGCCATGTACAGCATCTGCATATGCTCGGAGCTTCCTTGCCATGTCAAGCACAGTCTCACCCCCCTCATCCCTCTTCATGATGGCTAAGGCAGAGGCATATTCTTGTGGCCCGAGTCGTACGAGTTTTCGCCACATCACAGACGTGCATGGTACTAAGTCTGGGTTCCTAGTTGTTACATCATCTGAGAAGATAATCTCAACCACGGCCATTTCTCTCAGGCGTTGGATCCCTTGCTCTATTGTCTTCCACTGAGTCTGCTGCATATAGAGATCGTCTGCACACAGGTATCTTTCTGCCACACTTCTTAGGACCCGTTCCCAGAGGCTCTGAGAGTTAGCCCCCCTCATCATTCCTTGGTCTATGACAGTATCCTGTGACAGGGATCCCAAATGCCTGGCTTCAGTGCCATCCAAAATTGTAGCCTCGCCTGCAGCATCCCAGAGACGGACCAGCCAACTAATTATGGATTCATCAGACCTTCGAGTGTAGTCCTTCCTTAGGCCACGAAGGTCCTTCAGGGAATAAGACTCAATATTTGCGTCTGATCTTGCACCTGCTGCTTTGACTCCTGATTTTACGTCAGGAGGCATTGAGGTTCCTTCTCCTGTATCACCACCATCATCATCATCATCATCCACTGGTCGATCAGTTTTTTCCGTGCGTTTCCCACTTCTAGTACTGGTAGCAACAGCCATGGGTTTAGATGCTGGCTTAGGCTCACTGTCTGGTCTAGCTGCTGGCTCTGAGCCTGGGCTGTTGGCTACAGCTTGAGTGACTGGGATAGCTGATTTATCTCCCTGCCCCCCTGCCTCTGTCTGCTGCCTGACAGTATCTAACAAAGTGCGATAAGCATAGGCCAGGGCCCAGCTTATTGCAATTAGCCTTTTCTCCTTAGAATCGTCATGGCACTTCTCCTTTAGGTATTTCCCCACCTCTGCTGCGTTCTGAATTTGTTCCCGTGGGAAATCCCAGTCTACAGGATCAGAAAATTCCTCCAGGGTTTGGCCTATATTTTCCCATTCTCCACCCCACTCAGGATTTTTCACGCCTGCATCTGCTTCTGGATCAGGGGTCTCACCAGCTCCTCTGGATATCTCAGCCCTCATTCTAGAGAAGCTGCAGACCATATAGAGGAAACTTACCAAATTAAATACCAGAAAGATGGTCTCTTTAACATTCAGGGGAAACTGAACATTCTCAAAAAGTGACATAACTGATCCAAAGGAGAAGAGGGAAAGGGAAGGCTGGAAAGTCTCATTCTTAGCTCCTCCTCTAACAGACTGAGTGTAGTTACTAATAAATTCCCAAAACATACCACTGGAATTGGGATGCAGGGTAGGATGAAGAAACCATAAACCATACATGCTGTAAACAGAGGTCAGTATCTTTTTGAACGCTTTATAAATCATTATCACCAAGGCCAGCACAACAGCTATTCCAATCCGTACCCCTCTACCGTAAAAATTACTTGTTAAGGACAATAATCCTAATGACCAGAAAGGTATTGAAACCTCAAAAAGGTCTAGAGCCCAGAGCCATACAGAGGCGTTCTCAACCAGAGACATCAGGGGTTCAAGCAGCATAGCTACTAACTGCTTTAACAACCACAGACACACAATTAATAGGGCTTTTTTCCACATTTTCCAGCCGCGCGTTGGGCGCCAATTCATGTACTTGTCCAAGTTTAGAGCAAATTTGGGGAAGAATCTCCCCAAAGGAGCTCCGGTGGGAAAAGCAGATCCAATCGGCCCCTCCCCCCCAACTGGTCCGGGAGGAAAGAAAAATACCTCCTTGGAGAAAGGTGGAAAAAAACCCCCTGTTTATTAAACAATAAGACCAAAACAGTATCAAAACAATGAGACCCCTTGCCACTCTAAAAGAGATGACAAACTGAGAAAAACCCCGGGTTCAAGCAGCAGCTCACTCAGTCTCTGATCAGTCTCTCAGTGCTGGAATTGTCGCAGGCCAGGCCTGGCCCGAGAGGCCACAGCTGCAGCTGCCGGTGCTCTCCTGGGTGTTCAGTCCAGAGCAGTTCCAAGAGGTCCAAAGAAAAGGGAAAAAACAGTCCAGGGAACTTCTTTGCCTCAGCTAGCTAACACTAACTAAAAAGCAAAAAAAAAGAGCTCTCTGTCCCGCTGTCTGTCCGCAGACAACACAGTCAGGAGCAGGAATGTGGAGGAGTGCAGTGTCTGAGAAACAAAACTGCGCGCTTCTTCTCTCTCCCTCTTCACTCTCTGTAACACTCTTAAAGGTACAAAACTTATTATTATTCAACATAAACAGAATGAGACGATTGGGGATAAAAGCATCATATAGTCAACCCAGGACATACTTTTGCTAATTTATTTATGCATTCCTGATCGTAAGGTCTAGATTTATGTGAAGAAAGGGAAAGAGAGAACAGACTGTGCTTAAGCAGAAATTTATGCATGATGGTCTACACATTTTGCTGTTATTTCAGGGGTAATTCTTTGAGGATTAACAGCATTATTCCCAGAATGCTTAGGATCCAGGACCGATTGTTGAAACACAAGTGACTCCCAAGCTCTGCTTTTTTGCTACAGATATCATCAGAAAGTTAACCAGCAGGTTTTGATTCAGTATCAGCCAAAAGACATGAATACAATTTGCACTAATCTTTGAGTTCATTAGAACCTACAGAACGTGAAAAATCTTCAGCTGCTGCACAGCCATGCAAGACTTCCTCTTCCATGGAAAACTCAGAAAAAACACAGTTATTTAAGCTGACTGAAGCCAAATATAGTAATCTTCAAGCTGTTACTTTGACTATTTCCTTGTTTCCAGATGTGCACTACCATTAAGCCCACCATGACAATTTTGCCCATTAGGAAATGCAGAAATTATTCTAAAATAATAACATCTAATCAATCTTCTTAATTCCCCCAAATTTGCATATATGTATGACTTTTAAACTGACAAAAACTCCAATCAAAGATTTGTTAAACATCTTCATCATAAAATGGCAGCTGATGGAACTGTATGTCATCAGAATGCTGACATTACCAGGAAGTTCAAACTCAGGTGTAAATTTCATGTCAATGAGTATGAGATGCTCAGAGCTGAAGATGAAAAAACCTAGTAAACCCTGTTTGACTCTTCATTAATGCAAAGAATATATGTTTAAATACAAATTACATTGTGATAAGTGGTATATTGTGTTACCGTGTTTTGTTCTTATAAGCTTTACTATAGGGTTCTTAAACACTTGCCGGTTTATTTTGAAATTTGCAACACAAAATGTTTAGGGGCTCAAGAGAGCCCCTAATCATCAACTGTCACTCTGAAAACTTTGTTTATGATAAGATCTGTCCTGGTTTAGGACAAATTAGGGGGAAATCTCCAAAAGGGAGCCCCCCCAAAACAGAACAAACCTCCAACCACCTCTCCCCCAACACCGGGTTCGGGAAGGAATTCCTCGGAGGAGCAAAGTGGAAAACAAAACCTATTTATTTACAAGTAACAAAAAGAACACTCCCCAACACAAGAAAAGAAAAGGGACCAGACTGTGTTGTGAGGGCGCCGAGCTTCTGTCGCAGGCTTCGGGGGTCCTGGAGCTCTCAGGCCAGATCCGGAGCCGGTCCAGTATCTTCAGGGGAGGGTAAGAAAAAGAGAACAAAAGAAAAGGGAAAAAAGGAAAAAAAAAAAAAAAAAAAAAAAAAAACAGCGCAAAAAAAAAGCAGAAAGCAAGCAAGCAAGCAAGCAAGCAAGCAAGCGGCTAGCCAAGCCAAGCAGCAAAAGCCCAAAGCCAAAAGTGCCTGGGCACACCCCCCCCCCCCCTTCCCCATCCGGCCACAGCAAGACGGCCGAGGGGGGGGGGGGGGGGGGAAGGCACAGCTGCCAGACACAACACACGATATTGGGATAAAGGCTGAAGGCTGTCACCCCACGACACGATCATACATGCAAAGCTGCTGACAAGTTTCATCTGTCAGAAAATCAAATTTTTTCAGCAACACAACAGGAAAAGTATACAATAAATTTCAAAATATTTTGTTGGTTACAGGAATGAGGAGGTCACTTGTAAAAATTCTGTTGTTAATGGATGCAAGGTGGGTGGATATAAGTGCTCTGCATTGCAAGAGAGAGAAGTTTCTCCTACTGTGAAGTACAGTACCCCATGTTTTCCCTTTCACTTCCAACACTGGCTGTTCCCAATGTTTTCTGCATGCATATAGCACTAGCTTCCTCAAAGATCAAAATACTAAAAATTTACAGAACGTAGATAGTATGGATATGGAAAAGTATAGAAACTTAGGTGAGGAAATGGCATAAACAATGTTGCAGGGTGAAGTTAAATAATGGTAGATTTTGAGAAACAGTGCTATTATTTGGTAAATAATTAACCAATTTTTAACTTTCCCATTAAAAGCATAATAGCAACATTCACCTCCTAGCTTATGTTATTGGCTCAGCAAATCCTTAACAATGGTAGAAGTCCCAGTATGCTCCTCCAACTAAGAAATGTTGCTCTTTTGAACACTGAAATATGCAACTTGATTTAAGACTATGAAGCTGTATTTTATTTTAAATATACAATGGAAAGAAATACGGTATCTGGAATCAGTAATTCTCAATAGATGCAACACATCTTCATTCACAGTGCCTCAAGTTAGCCAAGAACTTAGTGAACTGAAATAATCAGATTAAGGTAAATGTGTTCTTAACTAAGACTTTGAAATCTGTTCTTATTCCAGTAATTCATGAGGTGGCATTGCTGCGTGAACAGATGCCTTGCCATTGTGCTTAATCACCTACTGAAACACTATATTTGAGGTAAGATGTAGAGTTGACATATTGAATTCTTTGGCATTAACCCTAAGGCTTAGGGTAAATTTCCAAATAATATTGGGACTATGCTTACATTACTCCTGACATTTTATAGGAAAGTGTTTTTGTCATCCAAATTAATTTTTTAAAAAGAATTCATGTCCCTTCTCTTCCCACATTATAACCTCATCTCAGTTACTTTATCACTACACCCAAAACAAAAAGACAAAGGAAGCCCAAAATAAGACCTTTCTATAGAGACTAGATGGACACTCAGAAAGCAAAGAATTTTTGAGCAATGTTATGAATCCTCTGCAAATCTTGCTTTCTGAAGCCATTAATAAATGACACTTCAGTACTTGTAGTTAGGGAAGCTTCCTAAACAGATGTTACATTCTGAGCATTTTTTCTACTTTCTTCACATCTTTGTATATCTGCAGAGTGACATAAGCAGCCTTTTAAAATAAAAAAGCTAAATTTAACATTTCCTTCACACAGGCAACACTGCCACATTGGAGTGCTTCTGTAGCACATATTCTGCCAGACTACTCTGTGAAGTAGTGTGATGTGCAGCAACTGAACATCAAACGTGTTATATCTATCATTTGCCTTGTCTAACCATGAGCAAGTCATGATTGTGACCCATCTGCATACGAAGGTGAAAATAGTACCCTTTGTTTTCCTTACTGATCATTCAAAATAGACAGCCTTTACTAAGATTTCTAAAATTACTTTTTTAAATGAAAAAAATTGTTTAAATAAAATCAAATAGTAGAAGAAGAAAAGAACTTATCTTGGTAGGAAACCTTGTATTTTCTCAAAACCAGAAGTTTGTGAGAACAAAAATAAGCCATTGCATAGTGTGCATGAAGTCAGCCACACTCATCACAGAAAGAAATGTGATACTTCTTTCTTTATTTTGAAAGTAGAAAACATCCTCTCTGCCTTCTAGAAATTATCCATTAAGGTAGGAGAGTAGCAATTTTTTCCCACTCCCTTGCTGTAAAAGGAAGTGTTCCAGGTAAGGTATTTGTGGTCTTATCAAAGATCAAAATGATTTCACGCTTTTATTAAGAAAAAAGCCAGATGATACGTTTGTACAGTTCTTTAATAAAGAACAGTATATGTACTAACAAACAAATTACTTGTCTGAACTTCAAACGTCTAGCAGTTAGAGGGTTTAAATATGCCAATATATAGATTTTGAAGAGTCCTTTAAGTGCTGAACTCTTTTTCTTATTCTGTAATAACCTTAGTTAGTTTATGAAATAATTTTTGGATTATGGTCATGGATGTTGATATATGGAATTTTGACTGCATTAGATCTTGCATCACCTTCTTAAAGTAAGAGAGTAAAATTCACCAACATTAAAAGCATTAAAAAGAAATATTTCAATTAATTACTCCTTAATTCTCAACCGAATATTTGCAGTTGCAAATTCAGGAATGTCATCTACATATATATATATGGAAGAGGGTACTGCATGTCTACAGCAAAGAACTATACATTATGAAGAAATTATTACAGTTTCTTTCAAATAAATCTGCTCATAAAAGGGAGAAAACAAGTAACTAAAAGATTATAAGGGTTAACTTATAGTTTAATATCCCAGTAGTTTAGATATTCCACACAAAAAAATTGGTTTGCCACATCAAGAAGTGAAAAAAAATCAAAATGGGTCACTTGACCATAATGTTCAGAGTATCTGAAATGGATTAAGAAATTTTATAAATATAATTTCAAAAATATTCCTTTTGTCTTAATAGGTAAGGAAAATAAATTTTGATGGTTCAGATGACTAGTAAGAATATACAGACTAAAATTACTATTCTTAAATAAATAAACTTACCAGTGACTAGTAAATAGTGTGCCATTACCAGCATAGGACAGTATTAATTAAATTCAGCTAACACCCAGAGTTAAGATGTCAGCTGCAATAGAAAAGACTGAAAGCTTTTTCTCCTTCATCCTGTGGATTTGCTTGCCAGCTATGAAAACTTTAGAATAGGAATCTTTTTGAATTCTCTCAAATATTTCTTGACTGAAGTGGTGGTGGATGGAAGGAACCTTTTGGGGCTTTTGGGAGGGTTGCTCGGTTGGTTGGCTTTTATGAGTGTTTTGGTTTTGGTGGGGTTTTTTTATTCTGAACAGTGTAAGTTTGCACTTCCTTTTTGACACAAAAACTAGAAAGCTAATTAAGTCTGCAGGCTGTTTCCTAGACTTGAGTCCTGACTCTCAAGTGTAAGTCATGACTTGAATCCGTGTTATCTGTGAATTATCACCATGGTATGATCCTAAATAGCAGATAATACAATAAAACTGAATAGTCAGAAGAACTGCTTTTCAGGTAACAGCTTCACAAGTAAGCTAAAAGAAAGTTAGTAGCAGGCTTTTCAACATAATACCCTTAATTTTCAGTTTGTCTTTTAATTTGGGACAACTACAACTCACAAATTGTCTTTCCAAGACTGTGAGAGGGAACAAACTAGTAGACAACAGATTCATATAGAGCTCATTTTATCACCTGAAAGAAAGATTTCTCAGGGAGAGGTTGGGCCTACTTATGAAGTTGAAAACAAGGTAGAAAAATAGAAAAGAAAATAGAATAGAAAAATTATTTTCCAGTGGAAAGTACAAACCACTGAAAATAGTTGAAACTCTCCTCTCAGATGAGAGGAGAGTTGACTCTGGAAAAGCCGGCATTAACTGGCCTGCAATGGCAGATGCTAAACCAATCATGGAACAGCAGAGCTTTGCCTGTCTTTCACTTGGTGTGAAAAACTTGAAGCTAGACTTTAGTTAAACAACCCAGGGTCTTTCTCAGACATCTTCTAGTACAATTATGTCAATCAAAATACCATATAAGACACGAATGCTTTTTCTTTGCTGTTTATATGAACACCTTGGAAATCACTCCTATGAAAACTTCTACTTATAGTTTGTTATTCCCTAAACCAAATTAATTTGCTGACATTAATTTACTGGTAATTTACTTAGTAGTCAACACTTAAAAAATGAAAAAGGACTTTTTTAAAGAGAACTACATTTGCAAGACTTTGAAGCCACTTTTTACTGACGTGGTGGTTATGAATAAAAATAGGTATTTAATCTTCATAGTCAATTAATATCTGGAAGTCTTTAACAAGAATATATTAAGAAAATGTAATTAGATAATGATTGCCTAACTTCTTGCATTGTTCATTTAGAATGTGATGAAAATATTTTTACAATCATCCATATTGTCTCACATTTTAAATGCTGTGTCACTAAATTTACATTCCCCAAATCAAAGATTTCATTTTCTTGAAACATGACCTCATAAATTCAGAAAAAAGGAAACATGGTTAAGAAAATCTTCAGGGGTTTTAAGATGATCTGAATTTCACGCTAGTTAATGACATACAATAATAGTAACTTAATTCTGTTATTTAACTATGTTTTTTTATGAAATACTCACATTTTAGTTGAAGTATTTTACACTCTCACAGTGAGAAATTGAGATGGAGAATCAAAAGGACAGTCCTTTTTAGATGGTTACATCTTGAAAAATTAGCACCACCTTCTTGTCAAACCTGTGCAGTCATTAAGACTAACTGCAAAACAATTTTACTTCGTTATTTTCTCTAAGTATCTAGCATGTCTTCTATTTTACACCCTCTCTTATCAGTCAATAGAAAATAACTCCAACCGACTTCCTAGCCAAAGAATACAGAAGAAGCAAAGCATTTATTTCTGTCGTAGATTATTAATTGCTACATAAAGGCAATATATATGGATTATAATTGTGTACACACTTCATTTCTTTTGCTTAAGTATTTTCTTAAAATTTTCACATGCAATACTATCTAAACCTAAGTTACTCTTAACAGATCACTAATGTCCTGAGACCATTTCCTTCATATCTAATATGCTTGGCAGCTTATATAATTTCTTTCATTGATGGGTTTGCAAGTTTGTAGAGATTGACATTTTACTTGCATGTAGACATTGTACAATAAAAGTAAAGTATGCAACTGACAGTTATAAATATCAGCTTTGTATCTGCATACAAATAAAACACAGAAAATTTCATTGTTATTGATTTATAACTAGTATATTTATGACTTTTGCCCACCACCTAAAATATTAAATATATCTTTATCATTTGACTTTAGTAACTTGACAACAAACTAATGCTTTGTAATGTCTTATTTCTTGTCAACAAATTTCTATGAGACATTCTCAATGACTTCTCTGGATCATTTGCCTATGCACAAAAACTGGCCAGTAGTTAAGGAAAACAATTTTAAATAACTGTAAACAATGAGAATGTTTGGTTTAGTGCCTTAGATAATATTCACTTTTCACTTTGAAATTTGCAAGTTATTGATGAGGAAAATATCCAGATACAATATTTGGCTAATGCAATATAATTAAACATGCCTTTAATATGTATTGTTGGACATTTTCTAGCTAATTATAAATAACAGTGACATAATATAGTAATAGCATGTATGAATTAATGAAAAAGCTGCATTGTCATATTAATGGTTTAGAGAGCTGTTTGTCAAGTCTGATCAATATATTGATTTAAACATATAGGAATGTCCCTGTTACTTAGGCAGCTTCCTTATGTTATATCAAGAATAGTAATTTTAATGGAGAGAAACACAATAGAAGATGATTGATTGTCTCCTTTTGTCATGGAGATCAATTATTGTGGAATGTGAACATAAGAAAATGAAAGTATTGTTATATAAGCTGTCCCTTGAGTCTTTGCTCATTTTGGTGTATTGTTTGTAGACTGTGGCACAGGCTAATACAAAATAGCATAGCAAATAAGGCATTCTGCTGAAGTAAAATAAGTTTCATCACTAATGAAACCTGTCTTTCAAAAAGTCCGAGTACTGTCCTGCCTTTTACATATAAAATGTGTGTTTTAATCTATGCCAAAAGCAGCGTAATCCAAAGTTTGCAAAGCTATTATCATTATATTACATTTGTAATGAGAGAACATAATGAAAGATGAAAAACTTTATTTAAGCCATAATAGAAAATCTGCTCACAAGCAGCACACATTAAAAAGTAATACATTTAATCTTAGACAGCTGGTAGAAATAATTATATTTTTACTTAATTGTCAGTAATTTGTGAATGATGCCAAATTTTCTGTGTGGGTTTTTTTGTAACTCAAGATGAATCAAACTGCTGTGTTAGAACCATCATACAAATGGTAAAAATGAAGAAAGTAATGAAAAATTATTTTTGTGTAGTCTGCCTTACAGCAAATGATACAAGTTTGTGGCACCAGTCTCTGTCCAATGGATTCAAATAGTGGTCTATAACATGACACAAGCATTCTAAATTCAGAGGGGCTTTAATTGGTTGAATTTCTAATAAGACAACACCATTTTAAAACTAAGTTAGTCTTGTTTCAAGCACCTCCTAGGCATAAATGTAGATTTTTCTTCTAGTGCTGCTGTAGAAATCCATTAGATTACCTTTATTGAGGTTGATTTAGAAAAAAATGTTATAGAAGAAAAAATAAAAAGAAAATCAGATAAATATAGCAGTCCACCTTTTATGTCTTTCTTTTATTCACTGCTACTCTGTTTGCTTGGAGACAGAAGATTTTATTCTAGATACTGCTATCACCTGGTGTTTGCTAAATTGCTGTAAAATTGTTGCAACATCTGTTTGTTACTGGGGAAATATTCGCTTCATATTGCTGCAATAAACTGATCATTGCCAATTAAATGCCCATTAATTGTGTAAGCAAGGAATGCTACCAGATGTTTATGTTAGAAAGAAAAATATCTTTTGCTCTTAATTTTTGACTTATAACTGTCCCCTTTCATGTGGGTAATAACATGAAAATGTTCATTTCTTGAATATCCCACAAATTTGAGGAATAAATTAAATGCAGTCTTCATTGGTGGTGAGACCTTGGAATATGTGTAGAAGCATACTAATAAATATTATTAGCACACATAAATAAGATCGAATCTTTTATTTAAAACTTTAAAACTGAAATATACGTATCTGTATCTGTGTGTGTATATATATATATACACACATATATATATATATATATATGAGTTATACTATGTAGAGTTTTCTATTAGATTTATTCTCAGTACTTACTGTTAGATTTAAAGTTTCCAAAACAATTCATTTACTTCTAGTGAAAAACAGGATTTTCAAGGAATGACCAAATATATCTCCCCACCAGCCCTTAACAAGACATAGACTCTAATCCCAGAAATTATGGAAGAAATTTCTGATGGAAATTTCTGTCAGTAATGGCTTGTAAAATTTGCCCTTATCATCTGAATTATTAAAGGAGCTTTGAACAAAGGCTGCCACTATGCTGCAGGACCATGGTCCCACAATGAAAGTATGAGAAAACATGGCCACAATCCCAAACACATAATTTTCTTAACCAGTGTTAACAAATCCTAGAATCACAGAGCCCTAAAATACTTGGTGTTGGAAGGCATTTCTAAAGTCCATCTTGCTTAACTCTCCTGCTATGGATAGGGACACCTAGCTCATACTGTTCAGGGATGTGTCCAGCCTGCTCCTGAAGAACAACAATGGGCCATTCACAATCTCTCTAGGAAACCTGTTCCTCTCTCTTACTACCCTCACCATAAAGGTTTTTTACTTATATCTAGTCTAAGTCATATATGGAGAAGCATATTAAATGGTTTGGGTTAGAATGAATCTTGAAGATAATCTAATCTGACCTTCCTGCCATAGGCAGAGACAACTTCCCCAAGACCTGATTGCTCAGAGCTCCATCCAACCTGGACTTGAACACTTCCAGGTGTGGGGCACCACAGCTTCTCTGGGCAGCCTGTGCCCATGCCTCACAACACTCCCAGTCAAGAATTTCTTCCATATCTAATCTAAATCTTTCTTCTTCTAGTTTAAAACTATCATACCTTTTCATATCAGTACAGGCAGCAGTAAAATGTTTTTTATCATAACCTCTCTTTATATAGTTAAAAGATTGCTCTGCTTAGACCCCTGTCTTTTCCAGGCTGAACAACCCAAGCTCTCTCTGACTATCTTCCTAGCAGAATTGCTCCACCCCATGGAGCTTCTGCATGGCCCCCCTTTTGACTTCCTTCAACAGATTCATATCTTTCTTGAGTTGCAGTTACCAGAGCTGCATGTAGCACTCCAGCTGGTATTTCATGAGAGTTAAGTAAAGGAATCCCTCCCTCCACCTGCTGCCCACAGTTCTTTTGATGCTGCCCAGAACACAGCTGGCTTTTCGTACTGACCTTGCACATTTCCAGGTCATGTGAAGTTTTTCATCCATTGCACTCCCAAGTCCTTCTCCTCAAGGCTGCTCTCAACCTGCTCATTACCCAGCCTGTATTGATACAGGGGATTGCTGCAGCCCAGGTGTAAGATACCTGGTTTCACACTTGCTCACTCTTCAGGCCTGTCAAGGTCCCTCTAGCTGTCATCCTTTCCCCCAAGAGTATCAACTTTGTCACTCATCTCAGCCTCATCTGCAAATAATTGTATAAATTAAAAAAACCTTCATAAATATAAATAAATTAATTAATAAAAAGAATTATAAATAAAAAAACCAGGAAAGTTTATCTTCCTTCTTAGTCATGTGCCTACCATAGTAACCATAAAAATACATTTAAATAATAACACACAGTTATCATATTAAAAAAAATTGAAAATAATAGATAAAAAGACAAGTGACTCACCTGGTTAAAAAGCCACAAAAATTCACACCCATTTACCACTATCAGAGTTAGACTAAATTATTTAGTACATAAATGTACATAACAAGGATGAGATAGAGAAGTAGTCCATAAGCTCATAAAAGGTTGTCTCAAAATGAAATTCCCCCAAAACACTGAGCATAAAGGTAGCCACTATTCTGAAAAAATATTAAATTCTTCCATCTAGTTCTTGAGTATTACTTCATAATATTCACAGTCCCACATAGTATAATATCATAATTCATAATGTCCACAACAACAACAACACTAGTACTACTAGTACTACTAGTACTACTACTGTTCATGATATAAAACACGCAGATTTGAAATAGCATATAGCCAAATATTATAAGCAGTTTTTATAACAGCAGTGAGGTAAATATGGCAGCAAAGAGCAGTATTTTAATTAAGATATTTCAGAGAAGTACTGTGACAGCTAGGCAAACCTTTAGAATTCCATAGGTGGGGTGAATTTATGCCATCTCAGACATAAAATTGCATCCTGTTTTTAAATACTGAAATATGAAGTAACTGTGATACCATCAAGGAAGGTGAAAACACTGATTCAAGTGCTGACAGGTCTCTCTGCAATTGTAAATTAAAAACTAGATTATTTTCTGCTGAAATATTGCTGGAATCAGTTCTTACCCAAAATTTATTTAACATTAATGGAACAAAACTGAAACTTTATTCACAAAAATTATCAAATTGTGATTTTCTTCCTAGTTTTCAATTAGAGTCATTGAAACATTGATTGCCACATTCAGTAAACAGATTCAAGGACAAATTGACTGTTTGTCATCAAGGGTTATTTACACTAAAGATAAAGTTTTAAAATGGATCAATGAGCAGACATCAGTATTATATGAACTGATCTCAAAAATGGATCATAAACTTTCCCCAGAATTAAAAAAAAAATTTAAAATTTCCTTTTTTAAGAATAGCATTTTCAGTTTATTTTTCCTTTTTTCTTTGCCATTTATTTTGTTTTGGGCTTTTAGGGGGTTGGTTGGCTGGTTGGTTGGTTAGTTGGTGGGTTGGTTGTTTTGATTGTTTTCTTTGAACAACAATTAGTACAGGAAGTTCTTATTGATTGTGTTCATCAGAAGTTTAGAAAAACTTTTCATAATTATCACTCCTGGGGACTTTTTCCTAACAACACATGACTCCTTTTCCTGATGCAGAGTTCAGATATTCTTCCATACTGGCTAATAAATAAGGTGGTGATGCCAGGTGGAGGTCAGTCTCTTCTCCCAGACAACAAGCAACAGAAACAAGAGGACACAGTCCTAAGCTGCACCACCAGGGGCTGGATTTTAGGAAAAGACTCTTCACAGAAGGAGTGATGGGGCATTGGAAAGGGCTGCCTAGGGAGGTGGTGGAGTCACCATCCCTGGAGGTGTTTAAGAAAACACCTGGATGTGCCCTGGATGTGGTAATTAGTGCCATGGCCTAGTTGACAAAGGTGGTATTGACTCATAAGCCAATTTGATGATCTCAAAGTGCTTTCCCAGCATAGCTGATTCAGTGATTTAAACAGGGAAAGGCCATATAAATCTTTAGAAAAGACAAAGCATCTCCAGTGACCAAGCAAGCCAGGGACAGGCAGAGATCTCAGTCTTCTGATCACTTTTTTGACAAGAACAAAGAAAGAGCTAGTAAAAAAAATGTTTATATTTACTGTGAAATACCTTAAACAGAAATAAACCATGGAAATATAATCTAATGAAAATTCTCAAACTATGCTGTGGGAAGTGGTTTTATGGTTGTTCCTTTCTTTATTTTAAAGCACTGTATAGTAATATATGCTCAAAATAACTCCCAAATGGGTCTTTCAAATTGCCTAAAAAGTATAAAAGCACATAAGAGCTGAGATAGCTGGGGATATTTGTATAAACACATAGATATACTACATACATATACTGCACACACAATATGCTTCCTATGCACTTGTGCTAGATGAATGTTAAAGGAACTAAAGAGACAAAAACCGACTAGATGAAATATTGTTTATTGCAGCATATTGAACCCCACACTCCCTTTGGAAGGTGATCACAGGACACAGGCCAAGCTGTGGAAAATATAAGGCAGCAGCATCTGGCTCCTTAAATATCTCCACGGGCACTTGTAACAACATCTTTGAAGTTGTCTGTGCATCTGTCACATATTTAGTCTGCTTATTGGCTGCTCCAGTTGAATACCAATTTGATTCTTTCAGACATGGAATAGGCAGAGAATAAATCCCAGGAAAATCCCTTACAATATCATTCACATATCTTCCAAAATTAATAAGAGGACAGGACACTACTTCCTTCCTACATCTGATTTTTTTTTTTACTGATGTTAGGTCTTTCATTTAACTACTGCTTCAGTGTGATCATGCTCTGCACAGTCTTTTTCTGGATTCCATGTGATATTGGTCACACAGAATCCGGAAGATTAAAATAACTATCAATGCCTTATCTCAATTGCAAAAGTCATAGGAATTTTTTTTTCAGTGATACAAATCATAAGATGCAACATTGGGGCCGTCCTAATGGACAAACTGCTGCTGCAAAAAAAGATTTTTTCCTCTTATTTCTTCCTTTTTATTTGAGTATTAAAAATATCTTCAGAAGATTCATTCTGATTTAAAAAACCCCAAAAAACTAGATACCAAACACAGAACAGTTACAATATGCTGATAAAAAAAAATTAGCATTTTAAGCTATCTGATTTCACAGTAAGTCTTAAAACAATCAACAAGACATTTTCATCTCACACATAGTTCCTTCTACGTTTTTGAAAAATTAACAGCCATTGGATTGGTGCATTTAGAGTTTCATTTGCCATCTACATGAGTCAGAATATTCAGGGTTTAGAATTAGCCCAGGATTGAGTTAAGTTATTGACTAACAGACAAGTTTTACCAAAGCAGTAGGATACAACACAGAATTTCAGATTATGGGCACAATTGAAAAGTCTTAGTGAGAAAATGTAGCAAATTTTAAGTGACAAAAATCAAGGGAAAAGTGGTTGACCCTTAACAAAATTAAAGCTCCCTTCAAACAGAATTCCATTTGAGTTGAAAATTGATTTCTAAAGAAATCACCACAGAAAAAAAAACATATGAGAAAGACAGTAGAAGAAAATAAAAAGATGTGTTAAGAGAAATAAAGAAAAAAATTGGGAAATGGGGGGGGAAATGTATCTTCTGTGCTAAGTTAACAGAAGTTACAATATGGAGGGACATAAAGAACGTATCCTTTGATTTGCGTGCTGTAATCAGGTCTAAATTAATACACTATTATTAAGAAAAAAGACACTTCTCCACAGCTTTTTAAAAGTCACCTAATTTGAAAGAATGCATGAACAACCTACTAAACTGGTATGCAACCCCATTTCTACCCAGACATGTAAACTTTTTGTACCTGTTAGTAAATCTTTTAAAACTGAATTGGAAATATGAAGCAATTATCCTGCTAATAATACATTTTTTTAGTTTACATTCATTTAGAAAAAAATACACTAAAAAGTCTACTATGTAAACGCAAAATGCCCTAAAATTTCAAAACACAACACACATGAGGCAGAAAATAATTTACAATTCAAAATAAAGGCTGCAATAATTACAAAGATTTTAATATGAAGAACAGGAAATTTTGTCCATTAATTTACACATAACCAAAAACGTGTCATGTCCTTTACTTACAGATTTTGTCTCAAATTAAGTGGATTTAAACTATTTTCTTCCTAAGAAGGTATGGACAGGAGGGTGTAGTTTAGAATAAGTCAGGTTTGAGGGAACTTGAGCAGCTCTCTAGTCCAATCTCTTGCTCAAAGCAGGACCACTTATGAGATGAAGATAGGTCATTCAGAGCTTTATCCACTCAGGACTTGACATCTTCCAAGGATAGTGACCTCACAGCCTCTCTGGAGAATGTCTTCCAGTGCCTGACTGCCCTCATATTGTCCTCTTTCCATGCATCACTCTAAAGAGCTTCACTGGTTTTCTTTTTTATTACATTTTCTTGTAGTTATTGACATGCTGCAGCAAGGTGGCCCCAAAGCTGTTTCGTTTCCAGGTTCAAAAAATTCCATTCCCTCAGCTTCTCTTCCCACAGCAAGTGATCCAGTACCTGATCATCCTAGTGTCTCTCTGATCAATATCTTGCTCATATAGCAGATCCCAAACTGGTCACAATATCCCATCATGACATTATAGGTCTAGGGTGAAGGGAGAAAACCTCTGTTCTTGACTTACTGGTTCTGGACTGACTGCTCTCTTCAGCATATCTCTCTTCAGCAATGTTTTATTAGCTTCCTTTGCAGAGAGAGCATAGTCCTGGGTCTCTAGAAAACCTTGCTTTGCAGCTGCTCCACAAACAATAATGTGCAGCCTGTAAAATTGCAGGCACCAATAATGCAAATCCATATACCATGTACATACCATCATAGCAAAAACATCCAACTAATTTCACCAAGTGCAATCTCAGAATAACGAGGTTTTGTATGCTGTACTTGATAAACTTTGAAACACTGACAAAGTTGCAAATTGCTTTAGGTCTTTGATTCTACACAGGCTAATGTATATTAAATGCATGTTTTGATGAACTTGTTGTTTATCCTTCATATATAACAACAGATAAAAGTTAAAGCATACATGATGTATTTACTTTCAGCTTTAATTGAAAATTATATAAGAATACAAATGCTCTGACACTTTTTGTATTTTAACCTGGTCAGTTTGAAAATCATTTAACAGTTGTTTTTAATCACCATTAATGTCCCACCTTGAACACAGTGCATCTTGTACTGTACTGAAAAGCAAATACTCATTATAGACAGCTGTACCCCATGGTGCTCTTCTGTATGTAAATAAAACTGACAGAATAAAGGAAGACACAGAATGTGTAATTCATTTGTCTTTCAAGATCTCTACAGAGAAGACACACCGCCTGTTACTGAATCCTATTTAAATAACATGGCAAAACTTAATAGCTAGTGTCATGCTCAGCACAAAAGATAAATGTTGACTACACATATCATTATATATGATGAGAACACAGCTGACCAGATACATCCAGGAGTTAAAGCACAGCCTTATAAAGAGGAAGAAACTCCATTCAGCGGAATAGCTGTGCAATCACAGTGAGTGCCTAAGGTGAGGAATGCTCTCAAGAGATCCCAGCTCCCCTTCCGAAGTTTGTAACATGACATACTGTTGCCCTGGAAGGAATTGCATATATTTACTCAGACAAAATGTTTTCTTTTTCTGCCTCTTCCTCTTTTTTATTGTCTATTTAGATTAAAAGTTCATAGCATCTACCCAGATGGAATGAAATTATGGAATTCCTTATGGAATAAGGAATAAGTACCTTAAGTAAAAGTAACCTTCTCCTCCTGAAAAAGTTTATCTAGCAGGCTTCTGTGGTATTTCAGTGTCAATAGATGTAATATTTTCTCTATCAAAAGTTCATTGTCTTGTATATATTAAAAAGCCCACAATGTTAGGCAAAAAAACAAAAAAAAAAAAAAAAAAAAAGAAAAAAAAAAAAAAGAAAAGCCCTATTCACTTATATTTCCAGAAAACGAAACAATATTTTCAGGGCAAGTTTGTCCAACCTACATGTGCACCTATACTTGATTCAGAAATGGAAGTGTCCTATGAAGAAACACTGTAGAAGAGGAGCAGGAGTTCAGCTGTTCCTCAAATAGGTATAGGATTCATCTGCAGAGGACAATGTGCTTATATATGCAATTTGCATACATATACATTAGAGTTGCATTAACTGTATTTTCAGGGAAAGGTAAGCTACCCTTCCCTGTTACCTTCCTCCAGTGACTATTCTCTCCCTACTTTGAATTTTAATTCCTTCCTCGAGTTATATACCAACAGCAAAATAAAAGCATTAGTTGTTTTTTTTTTCCATTTTGGCCAGTTCAGGTCCAAGTGACCTGCAATCGATCTGAGGTCTCACATCAAGGTAGAACAGTAAAGGAAAATCAACCTTCTTCATACAGAAAAAAAAAACAGTGCTACATTCTACCAATTTCATTTCAGTTTGAATAAAAACATTTTGGTCAGTTATGATGACACAGGAATGCAAGTCTAAAACTAAGTTGAAACTTATACTTCTGGACCATCTTCAAGTTTTTCACTTTAGCTTTCAAGAAATTTCAATTTATCAGTCACATATACTTGCAATGGAACCGGCTTTTGCTTGTGGGAACAGAAGAAGCCAATTCATTGATGGATACAGGAAACACTAAGAAGATGGTTTGTATGTGAAGAATAGCATGATGCAAACTACAGATTACTACTATAATCATAAGGAATCCTCCATTTTATGCACTGAATAAGATTTTTTGTTAAAGTCCTTCATCTAAAGTAGATTTATATACCTTAAGTGACAAAGCTTCCATGAATAGATTCAAGGGGAATTTATTGATGAAACGGCAAAATTTTGCTGTCATGCACATGGAAAGGCAATTTCTCTTAGCAGTGAAAAATGCTAAAATATGAGATGAAACAAAAAATATTATTAGGTATTTTTACAAAATGTAAACTAGCTGTTGTTCTTCCTTGCTTAACTTTGGTTGCACAAGTAAAATAACTGACTTACACAGTTATATAATCTCTGGCAAATTTGTATAAAATTTGTGTAATTAGCTGTTTTTTCAGAATAGCCATCATATTGTTTCCATCCACATTTTTGTTCCCTGTTCCTCAAGTGGGGATGTTTTATTCTGAGCACTCTGTTTAAAATCAATTGCCAAGTATTTTTCAAAGCAAGAAAAATTTTCAAGGATTTGATATATGTTAGATATTATTGTTCCACATAAGAAGCTAGAAGGACAGAAAAAAAATTCTAAAGTTATGGAGACATTGTATAGGGGTTTTTGTAATCTTAGTACAAATCAAATTCACAACATGAATAGATCGTTCCTGTGCTATGTAATTACATTTCAGGCATTTAATTGAAACTTAATAGAAATGAAACTTTGCCTAGCATAGACATGTTCTGATGGTAGAAACTCAGTGGGAGGGCACTAGCTTATTAAAAATGTTCTTCATCTATCTAACACATCAGAAAATAAATATGTTTTGTTTCAAAGTACTTTTTATCATGCAAAACATCATAACCAGAAAACGAATTTTTTTTCAGTTTAATAATAAGTTCAATTTTACAAATATGACCCACTGAATTGTAAAGGAAATAGCAAAGGTTTCTCTCTGTGTTTGGATGAAGCACCCCCAACAAACAAGCAAAAAATTTAGTTGTTAGCTAGGGAAGCAACTGATCATACTCTCACAAAAAATATATTGGCTGCAGATATAAACACTTTAGTAGATAATTTGATAATTTGCTAAGGGGAAGCAATCTTAAAAATTATGAACTGAAAATTATGAAATTCCTATCCAGAGAGGACCATAAATAGTTCCTGGGAACAGGATTGTGTAGGAGTGTGTTTTGCACAGAGAAGAGTTTCCAGTAACAAATATACAGTAATAATTTCTCATGAGTGATAAGATAATTCTCTATAAGGTTTTGAAAATATTGTTAAGCCATGAAAAACCCTGTTGTGCTCTAAAATCCAAGTTAGAATGTATTCCGTTTTAATTGTGATATTATTCTCTTGAATATCTGTATATCTACAAAAGAGCTCAAATGAAAGAATTACCTAACAGTATTTCCATATGCCACAGTAGGATTTATCTGGAGATATTACTAGCCAAAAGAAAAAAAAAAAAAAAAAAACCTTCTTAAAACATTTAGTCAGTTTATATTACGTAAAAATTACATTTCTTAAGGAAACTGCAGCTATGCAGTCATGCATTGCACGCAACTGGAGAAAGACTGAGAAAGACTGACTTCATTTCTGTGAGTTGTTAGGAAGGGGTTAAACACAGAACTCAATTTCACAGCAAAATATCACAAAGTTGCTGATGTAGGAACTCTCTCCTAAGGAGGCAACATATAAACTGCACCATTTACTTGCCAATTAATCCAAGGAGATAACTTTTACATTAGTTCCAGTAGGAGATGCTTGCCTGCCCACTTTCCAGGCGGTAAAAGCTAGGTTTGCAGCTATCAAACACCGGGACAGAGGAAATAAATGGGCGGAGAAATTAAAAAACAGAAAAAGGATTTTTTTTTCTATTGTTTTCTTCTGTATCGGATTTGCATGGCCAAGCTTTGGTAGCAGGAGTTCTACAGGGGTGGCTTCTGTGAGAAGCTGATAGAAGCTTCCTCCATGCCTGGTAGATCCGATCTGGGGTGGCTGCAAAGGTGGATGTGCTGCTACACAAGGCTGAGCCAAGTAGAAACTATGGTAATGCCTCTGTTGTAACAGATTTAAGAAGAAACGGGGGAAAAAACCCCTTTTAGCGCAGAATTAATTGAAGCCAGAAAAGAATGGAGTGAGAATTTGTGAGAGGTGTCTGCAGACACCAAGGTGAATGGAGAAGGAGGGGAGAAGGTGCTCCAGGTGCCAGAGCTGAGATTCCCCTGCAGCCTGCAATGCAGACCATGGGGAAACAGCTGAGCCCCTGCAGCCCTTGGAGGTCCATGGGGATGCAGAGATCCATCTGCCACCCATGGAGGAGCCCCATCCTGGAGCCGGTGGATGCTTGAGAGGAGGCTGTGAACCAGTGAAAGGCATGTAGAGAGAGGGTCCTTGGGACACTGAAGGACTGCACCCTGTGGGCAAGTGATCCCTGCTGCTGCAGTCTGGGGAGCACTGCTGCCCATGGGTTGCACTCACTTGGAAACTAATGGAGAACTTGGAAACTAATTGAGAACTATCTCCCATGAGAGGGACTCCATAGTGGAGCAGGGGAAACCACTGCAGGAGAAACAATGTGTTATGAGCTGATCATAACCCCCTCTCCCAGTTCCCTGTGCTGTTGGGGAAAAGTAGAGCTGGGACAGACGGAGGGATGGAGGGAAGGTGTTTTGAAGGTTTTTTTTACCTCTCATTATCCTGCTGCAATTTCACTAGTAATGAATTCTATTAATATCTCTAATTCTAAGCTGTTGTGCCCAAGACAGTATTTGCTGAGTGATCTCTTCTGGTCATCATCTCATGAATTAACTCATGAATCCTTAATTATATTTTCTTTCCCTTGCCCAGTTGTGGAGGGGAGTGATAAAGTGGCTTTGGTGGATGCCTGAATCCAGGCATCATCAAACAACTACATTTTGCAAAGGAGACCCAAATGTCATCCTGTTTTATACAATGAAAAACTTCAAAGCTTTTAGCTTCTTGCAGGAAGAGGGACCTAGCCAATGCCCAAAACCATAGAACTGCCCTAATAGAGGAATGGTGACTTACTGCAATACAGCTTGGAGAAAAGAAAAACAATAATATAGTTCTCACATGCAAGATAAATGTTTACACATTTAAGCTTACATTTATGCTTGCTTTTCCTGCTTAAGCCTCAAAAGAAATGCTTTGATATGGTAAAATGAATCATATAGTCTGCTCAGCACTCAAAGCAGCCCACATTCTCGTATCCCCCTTGAAGTGATTCCAAGCATGTGAAACAAGAAAAATTGGATATCTGAGGTGCATATGGACAACTCTCACTCGCAGTGAGGACGTTTTCCTTTTCACTGCTATTCTCAGTGTAAAAGAAGTTCATAAGGAACTGCTGAGGAGAAACCATGGCCAATGGACTTCATAGGCATCTAAGTGACAGCAGAAACCACAGCAATAGCAATGCAAACCTGTCTATTTATTTGAAAAAGGACTCTTTACCTCTCCGTCTATTTTTTAGCATGAGTATTATTAGTTAGTTCTGTAATGTGTAGAAAGGGCCATAATTAGTTTTAATTATTCCACAAGCTTTGCTTGAGTTTCTGAGTCCTCCAGGTTGGGACATTTTCACTTTTATTCAGGCAAAAATTATTTTCCAATACAAAGGGAAGTTTTTCTGAATTAAGAAAATAGGGTTGCAAACTACAACAAACTACAGTTGAACTACTTGTTCATGGTGAAATTCACTGTTGACTCAATACAGTTCTTTTTATAACTAGCAGCAAAGATTTTTTTATTCGGATATTGAGTTATTTTTCTTCTTACTGATCATATTGAATTAGCATATTAGTTTACTATTTTGTGAATTGTTATTTTATACAGCGTACACATCTAGATGAAGAAAAATAATACACAGTGCCATTTTCAAGGCTCTGTAGAATTATTTACAAACCAAAAGTTATCACACACAAATTCACTGAAATTCAATCTCTCCTGGCCTCCCTACACTGCAGCACTTCAAGAAGCCTAGTCAGTTTTGGGATTTCTATAAACAATGGAGAGAAATTTCTCAAGAACAGGTGCTTCCTACATAGAAGGATAGTCCCAGGAGCCCATTCATGCGAGGGTGAAGCAATAATAAAAGAAACAGAATTTTTATATTTTTCTGTGTCTGGCAGAACTTCCAGGGGAGCAAGAACAAGCTCTGGAAACCTAGAGAACGGAAGAACAGGCTAAAAGCATGGAAAAACTGCTGTAATAGAAAGAAGTTCATTAGGCAAAACTTGATCATGATATCCCAAAAAAGCAGGATACTTCAGCTAAAGAAAATCTAAAACTTCAACACTTCTTATAAAGTCAATCCAAATAAAGTCTATCTTAAAAATGCTTGATGCATGAAGCCTTAAAAATGCTTTAGCATGTCAAATGCTTAAAAATAAGACAAAGTGCCAGAAAATTATGACAGTTCTTGTTAATATCTATGTAAGCCAATGTTACACACAAGTATTTTAAGAGTAAAAAAAAATTAATTTCTATTTGGAGAATCACACTCATTTTTTGGTACTGTGTCATCTGTTGCAGTAATTATATCTCTAATGTATATCTAAAAGAATAGTGAAAATTCAGCAGTTTTTCTATTTTTCCTTTCTTTCTATATTTTTATGTATATGTAGTTATTACAATGAAAGCTATCTTTGCTTTTATTGCTATGGCTACATGTCATCCATTAGGAAACAATGTTTCACTTCATAACCATATTTATCTATTTTTGATGTGTTACTGCATCCTGCCTTCCAAATTACACAATAACCATGTTAAACAGTTTAGCTTAAAAAATTTTTTTAAGAATAGCATAATTTGTAAATGTGACAAACAGTAATCATCTTATATTTAAGATGAGTCAAACAGACATTCTCCTTCAGCTGAACTTTCTGATGACAATCTTTGAAACTGACAGATTAAAAGTGATTCATAGCTGTCAGAATTTTATAGTTTGCTGAACAAAATAAGAGTAAAAACTTTGCAGATAACTGCAAGTCTGTAGGCTTACATAGCAGGTTATCTTCCTGTACCCACTGCCAGTAATATTAATGATGTCATAATCTCTCTTCTCTGTCAGGTGTAAATGACTTTAGCCTGTCAATAACTAGTTTGCCAAGATGCCTCACCTATATTTAAGACCATGTATTGATTTCACATTTGGTACAGAATAGCACATGTATGAGCTCCTTATTTTGTTGTAGTATGGAATGTCAAATAAACTAAATTTTACAGATTTGTGAAAAAGCAGTAAAAATGGAAGGCCTTGGCAGCTATCAAGGTATCCAATGCTGTTAAAACCAAAGCTTTTACCAATGTTATTTCAGCTCTGTGAAGTTGTGGTACAACAGACATTCCTTATAGAAGTGCAAGTTTACTATTTTGCACCTTATCTATATAATGGCAGTCAATTAAGTGATCCACACAAATTAAAAAGAGAGAGAGCCTCCATGAAATTTTAATTACAGACATAACTTTAAATAGAATCATAGAATATGCTGAGTTGGAGGGGACCCAAAAGGACCCAAAAAGGATCATGGACCCAAAAGGATCATGTTCTACTGGGCACACACTATCCTTTTCGGCCTTAGCATCAGCAGAAGGGCCCTGCTCAGCCAGGCTGGCCTTCTGCCGTCTCTGCTTGCCTTCTGACCTTTTGGAAATGGGGCACAGGACAGCCCCAAATGTCCCCCCATGTGCCTGAGAGTAATCTCTTGCTTCTTGCACTCTGTCAGGCTTGGTGCTGTGACTAACCTAAACCTGCTCTGACACAATTTCATTCCCTTGGGTGCTCTCACTGGATACGACCAGAGAAGAGATCTGCCTCTTCTCTTCCCCTCACAAGGAAGCTGTAGCCTATGATGAGATGTCCCCTAAGTCTCCTTTTCTCCAGGCTGAACAGACCAAGTGGCCTCAGCTGCTCCTCATAAGGCTTCCCCTCCAAAGCTTTCACCATCATGATAGCCCTCCTTTGGACAGTCTCAAATAGCTTGATATTGCAGTGCCCAAAACTGCCCCCAGCACTTGAGGTGAGGCTGCCCCAGAGCAGAGCAGGACAATCCCCTCCCTTGCCTGGCTGGCAATGCTGGGCCTGATGTCCCCCAGGACACGCTTGGCCCTCCTGGCTGCCAGGGCACTGCTGGCTCATGTCCAACTTGACCAGAATGCCCAGGTCCCTTTCCCACAGCACTCCTCCCCATATCTTGTTCCCCAATCTCTTTGTACATCCAGTTTCCCCACTCAGCACTTTCTCTCGTTGAACTAATGCTATTCATGTTTACCATTCCACTAATTTGTTAAGGTTTCTCTATGGAGTCTTTCTGCCTTTGAAGAAAATCAACAGTTCCTCATAGTTTATTATCACAGGCAAACATAACTTTGAGTATAAACCTGGGTCATTTATGAAGATGTTGGAGAGCACAGCACTAAGAAGGAGCCCTGTGGAATCCCACTGGTGACTGGTCACCAGTTTGATGTCATCCCATTCACCCTTTATGCCAAACCCCTGAGCCAGTCACCCACCCATGATGTGTTTATCCAGTTGTGTGCTCCACATTTTATCCATACTATGAGAGAGAGCATCAAATGCTTTATTGCAAACCAAAAGGATTACCTTCACTGGCTTCCCTTGATCAGATAGGTGGGTTATGTTGTCATAAAAAGAAATCAGGTTTGATAAGCAAGACTTTGCTCTCATGAGTCAGCTGAGACTGATGAGTGCATTGTCTTCCAGATGTTTTTAATACCTTCTGAATTACCCTCTGAATAACTTTACCAGCCATTGAAGTGGGTCTGACAGGCCTGTAGTTTCCAGGATCCTCTTTCTTGCCCTTCTTGAAAACTGGGAGAACATTCACCAGTTTTCAGTCAGCTGGGACATTTCCAGATTCTGAAGACATCAAAAGTCATTGAGTGAGGAGTCATATTGACATCAGGCAACTTTTTGAGTATTCTCAGCTGAACTTCATCACAAAACATATAGGGATCCACAAACTTATAGGGATCCAACCGAAGCAGCAGATCCCACACAAGCTCAGGGTTAACTGGGAGTTGATCATTCTCACAGCCATGGTCCTCCAGCTCACAGTGCTGGACACTGTTGCTGCAGCATCTGTGCGGAAGACAGAGGCAAAGAAAGCCTTAAACACCTCTGCCTTGTCCATGTCCCTGTGTCTGAGGTGACCATCCTCATCCTGTAATGGGCTGATGCTATTTCTGCACTATTTTTTGCTACTAATGTATTTTTTAAAGGTGCTTTTTATTGTCACCCATAGTAATTGCTCACTCCCAGTTGAGCTTTGATCCCACACATTTTTTTCCCTACAGTGACAGCATAATCTCTGTATTCCTCCCATGTAACCTGACCTTGATTCTACTGGGCACACACTATCCTTTTCGGCCTTAGCAGCAGCAGAAGGGCCCTGCTCAGCCAGTCTGGCCTTCTACCTTCTCTGCTTGCCTTCTGATCTTTTGGAATTGACCTTAAGAAGTGATGTTTAAAAAGTGACCAGCATTGGTGGACTCCAGCATCTTCAATAGGATTTTCCCAGGGCATTTTACTCATTAGTTCCCTAAGCAGTCTAGTCTCTTCATGTCCAGAGCTGAAGTTTTGCTGGCCCTTTTCCTACTGTCAACACAGATTTTAAACTCAATTGATTCATGGTGGCTGTGGACACGATGCCTGAAAACCACTAACTACAAGACTCTCTCAGTTAACAAGCAGAAAAACAAGGAAGGCATCTTTCCTAGTTGGCCTACTAAGTGAGAATACCACAAAGTTAATATACAGATGTTTTAGGAACCTTCTGTGCTTGTTTGTGTCAGCTGTATGGTGTTCCCAGTAAACAACTGGCAAGCTGAAGTAATTAATAATGTTTCTTTGCCATATATATATGTGTGTGTATATATATATATACATGTGTATATATATATATACATACAGATATGTATTTATGTGCATTTATACATTTTATAGATGTATGTCTGTGTACATATATATAGGTAAGCTGGGGACAGAAGGAAATAAATGCAATAGTGGTTTGAGCTGTCAGAGTGCCTTACAGACACTTCTGTCTATACCATGTTTTGTTTCTAAATGATTATGGGTTATCCAAATTAAATTTAAATTTGTGAGTCACCCCAACATAATACAAAATCCATCCAGTTCTAGATGCCTTAATGTTCTTTAAAATACATTGATTTCTAGTGAGACAGAATATATTGTCAGTAAAACACAAGCAAAAAAATAAATTTAGAGAAGTGATTTTCCCTCTCATTTTATGAGTTCATTTGAGACAAAAATTTAATATGAATGTCACCATAAAACAAGCCAAGTCAACAAAACAACTGCTTCAGGAATCATAATGTTCTTGCTATAACTTAACAAGCTGCAAAAGCATGTGATTAGAAATAAGAATTTAATTGTATCCCATGATGAACTTTCATGCAGTTCAAAATCAGTTTTTATGTTTGTAGTGTCTTAGTACAACCTGGTTTCTGTAAGCCATGTTTTTATTAATCTTGCCCAAATCTCTGTCTTGGGACATCATGAATCACTGTAGGAAAAGTTTTAATACTCTCACAAGACTGATTATTTATCTAGAATGGAAAAACTTGCACTTATGTGTGCACACATTCACATAGATGCAGTGCTAAGTGTAGCTAGTAAATACAATTTCTATCAGCAATAACTGTGGACTACTAGTCATATTAAAATACTAGTCTAAATGATGGGATTTGTTTTTTTTCACCCATGTCAGTGCAAAGCATTTGAGAAATTTCTGCAATGGCCATTCACAATTTCTTAAAAGAGTTATAAGCCAAAAATGTTAATAGAAAAGATGTTGATTTTTCATGAATATTTTTTTTCTCCAAGAAAATTCTCCAGAAAAAACGTGCCTGGGTATAAATATAAATAATTATATATATTCTGTAAGATTCTTCATGAAACTTCTAGGAAAAAGTAGAAAAGATATCTCACTTAAAGCCTATTTCTCACACAACTCAGTCTGGGTTACCTGACATTTGAAGTGAAATTGTTCTGGGGTAGCATCTCCTTGGGCTTACCATTACAGCACAAAAAAATTCAGAAAATGTGTCTGGTGACAGGGTAAGTCTATAGGCTGTAGATGTGCTGTGTTAACCACTTGTATTCCAAAATAAATATATGACCTACTCTACACCCTGTCTGGCAAAAAGAAGGGGCCAGAAAGATTTCACCAAGTTCCCTTGGGTCTCAATGGAATCTCAATAATTTCTTCTCAGTAGTATGTGACTTGGACTGCAGGGAAACTACCAACACTGAAAACAAAAATGTACAGATTTTTTGGGGTTTTTTTATTTGTATATCCAAACAGCCTGCCTGTTTCCATCCTGGTTTGTTCAACTGGGTACTATTTCTCTGCATGCCTGTAAGAGGTGCCCATAGGACTAGGGCTGACTTTAAAATCCTTCTCTCATTCATACATTATACATATGGCTAATATATACCGCTACAGAAAGAAGCTGGGGGTTAGGTTTGTTTTTGTTGGGGTTAGGTTTCTTCAAGAAATTTTCTTCCCATTTGTTATCATGGAAATGGTAAATGGACATGGATTAAGAGAAAATTCCTTGGCATACTGTTGGAATGGCTCCGGGATGAGGGGGGAAGTGGTGTGGTTTTGGAATGTTCTTAATTGGAGGTGATTCATTCTTTGCCCAGCTTGGAGAGGCCATGGTTGAAGTTTTTGGCGCTGGGCGTCTCCTGTGCAGGGGTTTTGTGCTGCTGTGAAGGTTCCCATAGCTACCTGTTGGTGAGGCCACTTCCTACCGTGAACTGTCTGTGGACAGGGATTCCCTCTGCAACACCTGCCCTGGTCAGGGGACATCCCTGCCATCTGCATGGGTGTTTCCAAGGGAAAAGACTGGGCCCACACCTCCTGTCTCTCTCTCTGGCTCTGGAGAGAGCACATCCCAGCTGCTGGTGGACTGGAACATTGATGGTGCTGCCACCATCAGGGTACCACACGTGTGAGAGCACAGGGAAATCGAGTATTTCCCTTTTCCCTCAACCTTTTCTCTCTTCCCAGGGCTGCCTGGGAAGGCTCAGGGCTTTCACTGGAACACATCCTGAAGACTCGGGGGAGTCACTGCAGCTGTGGCCTTACCAGGAGCCATCAGCATCCCCTGCCTCTTATGGTGGTTACTACACCAAAAAGGAAAACAGCCTGACAAGTGGGAAAGGGCTGACATTGTGTCACACACACACACACACACACACACACACACACACACACACACGTACATATATGTGTATATATATCTACTCTAGTAAGGAATTATTTCTTTTCCTTTATCTCTGCCTGAAAGCCCTGTAATTTTGAAGTTATAATAATCAGGAGGGAGGGGGTAATCTTTCCCATTCCAGGAAGCTTCCCACCTTCCTTGGCCAACACTTGTCTTTTAAACCTGGACAAAGTGTCAAGACATTTTCTAGCTTGAACAGGGTGTAATAAGTGTATTAAGAAAGAGCTGTCTTTCAGAGCAAAATGTTTGACAACCTGTTGATGCATGCTCTTAGCATTCCCATTCTCAAAAAATTTTAGTAAACACTTCCATAGTATAAAGCCCACAAAGATTATAACATATCTTATATCATTGTTTCAATATCCATCTTACCTCAATGTGCACAAGGTTTTTCTAATGTTTCTTATTTTGGGGAAAAAAGGGATGCCATAATTATTAATGATATCTAGGCATTTGCAGATCTTACCTAGTAAAGATTTCAGTACCTGAAACACCTGTAAGTTTGTATGTGTCAAATGAATATAGGTATTATACGCTAAATCTGATACACACAGGTATGAAGTGAATTATGCAAGAACTAAAGCTAATGCAGCAAAACAGAAATAGAGGAACTAAGGATTGCAGTCATTGCAAAGGACAACAGAAAAGAGACAGTCATTGCTTATGAAAAAGAACATTTAGCTCCAACAAACAGAGTTATAAGAAACACTCAATCTTCTCACTTGTAAATGACCTCAACAAAGTATGAATTTTCCATTTCTGCAGTCACATTGAATTCCTAAATTGGCCAGGTAGAAAGGTCCTGGATATGGAGAAGAGTTGCTTTTATGGAAAATATTTTTCTCTTTACTTTCTTTGTTCATTCAATCTATGTCAATCTGAATATTTACCACACCTTCTAAATTATTCATGTTTTCTCACTGCCTCCATGTAACCATGGAACTTACACGTTCATATACGAATGTCATAGTAACACAAATATTATATTTTAAAGATTTTAAGCAATATAAATTTTTATGAATATTTAATCACAATACTTTAATATAACTTCAAAATCACCAGTAAAAAATTTCAAAAAATGGTAATGAGTCAGATATCCAGTAGTTTACATGATAAAATCCAAAATGGTCATCTCAATTTAGCACTGCCCTCTAGAGGAGATATATCTTTTTGGAATACTAAGTCTTATTATAGAGGATATTAAAACTATTCATTTAAGTTTAATATGTTGAAAATCAACCCTGCCTAATTTATACATACATTCAGATATAACCTTTCAGTTAAAAGAACCCAAACAAACAGCAAACAGATCTTGAAGCCTAAAATGGGACTTAGAAAAAAGTGATGTTATTCATAAGAACAAAACATTTTCAATCAAACAATCTAAAGAAGTAATATTGAATGAATAAATTTTATTTTTTTATCAGCAGTTTGAAGAGCAGTTTGCAAAACTATATTTCCATTTTGAATATAATTGTCTGGAAGTCTAACTGTTTAATTTCCTATCAAGGGCAAGAGGAAAAAAAGGTGAGATTGAAAGGAAGGTGGGTATTGCCAGGAAAGGAGTAGGTATCAATTTGGTTTTATTCCTTTGTCCCCATAATCCGGACAGTCTTTGTCAACCCACAGGGGACAAGATGTCTTCAAGGTTGTGTTTCTGACTGAAAAATCTTTACAACAAAACAAAATAAAATCAAGCCAAGCCAAGCCAAAACAAAATAAAACCAAACCAAACCAAAGCCCCAAAACCCAAACCCAACAACTGAAAAAAAAAAGGTGCAAACGAGTATATTGCTAATAGAAGACTTAATGTTTCTCCATCTGCCTATTGGGTCCAGGCTGACCAAGAATTTAATACCATAAAAACTTGCAAGGAGACGACCTTAAATGTCAAAACTTTGTAAAAAGGCATTATGAATGTATATGAATACATCTAACTTAATGTATTCATAAACATTCTAACTTGAACAACTACTTTATTGGAATATGTAATTTACTTTTTAAAAAATATCTGCATTCAAGTGGAAAAAACTACAGATGAGTCACACATTAAAAAAAACCTCATAAACAAAAACCTCACAAGCCCTAATGAATTGTCTGTATGAACGGCAATAAAACAAAAGAATTACTTCTCTCACCTTCAAAAGTTGGTAATAGACAAATATTCAAATTGTTGCCTACATGTGGTAGTTTTTATTATGCACTGTTTTCTCCTTATTGCTAAGGCTAGGACCTAGAAGAAACAATGATAAAATAGGAGACAAATTATTTTCGACCTGTATGAAAAAAACATGAAGCTCTGGAAAGCTGTCAAGAAAAGATCCATTCTCATAAAAATTCTAGGTCAGTTTTTCTGCCAGGAGATCTGACTATAACTCATCATTACCCATGTTTATTTTTTTGGGGCTTGAATGAAATGATCAATTAGAGCTTTTTATTTCTTAATTTCTATTCAATATGAATAGCAATATTAGTGCAATCCTGTTTATATAAAAAACTCAGTAATTAAAATAAATTTAAGGAAACCCCAAAGCCAAAAATAACAGACAAGAAAACTGCACCAAAGCACTACTATGTAGCCTGTGAAAGAGAATTTGTGCAGAAATAAATACAAAAGATAAAACTGTTATGTATGTACCAAATTGACCTACTGCTTCACAGGTCAAATCTTCAGAATGAGCTCCAAAACTGCATGTATTTGCTGTTTATACTCATAATCACATAGCTGTGCATTCAGATCAGGCTGCCAGACACATCCAGCTCATAGATGGACAAAACTTCATGGTATGCTTCTCTTTAGGAGTTAATTTGAAAAGATGGACAGGAATGACTCTGGGGTAGGTAGGGAATGAGGAAACAATAGTTTGGCTGTTTATTCACAAAATCTCATTATTAGTAAATATTTATTGAATTGAACAATGCAGCCTCACAGCTCCATGAAAAACATTGGCAATTATCATGTCTTCAAGAAGTGTGAGAAGAAAAATGACCAAGCAATTTGCCTATTGCCAGCATTGTTGGAAGCAGTACCAGGGTCCTTCAGAAATCCTGTCCTTTGCTTTACCAACATTTCTCCATGCTAGGCAAGATGGATTAAGCATGACTCTAAATTCTACTGCCTTCTAACTTCAGGGGTTACAGCAGTGTGACGTACAGCAATCCCAGGATTCTTCCGTGCTGTCTCTAGGACATAAGGACAGGGATTTCGCTGAGTCACAGAATCACAGGATGGGTAAAGTTGGAAGGGGACCACAGTGGGATAATCTGATCCAACCTTCCAGCTCAAGCATGGTCATCCTAGAACATCTATTTTGATATCTATTTTTATTCATAATGTTTTCATTATATTGATATTTCATCAGGATCAGCCTTCCCTCACTCAAAGCTTGCTCTCAGGCATCTGGGGAACTGCCCATCACTCTGTATCAATGAACAGAATTGAGAGGGTGCAGAGACATATTGCAGATATTTGCAAACACAAAATGGAGTTACAGCAAATTGGAAAATCAGACAGTGTGCTGGACTGAAGCAGAATTTTCGCTTTCTTGATAAGAGATTTTTAATCTATTCCTTTTTTTGTTCTTGAAGCCATGATGCTTCTTATTCTCTTCACTCAAGCCCTGGGCCATTTCTTCACTTACTCTCCCCTTCTGTTGATGTCCTACTAAAGAGGTATTTTGAGGCTCAACACACTTGAAGATTTTGAGAGAAGATTGGGAGAATAATTTAAAGTCTAACAGATCCAGAACACTTCTCCTAGCTCCTCAAAAAATATTATGCTTTTAGCAGGGTTCTTTATGCCTATGCTTAATCCTAGTATAAAACATATGTGAGGGAAGTTGTTACAACGAAAAACTAAGTATGAACTGCCCATCTCCCAGCAGGGGTGAACAGCCCCAAACAGTATGAGTCATTCTTCAGAATCTAGGAAATGGGATCCCAATAAAAGTTGAGTGCCATCTTTGCCACTAATACCTTTGCCTTGTAGATCAATATAGTGATTTTTCTTCACTTCAATGTCTACCTGTCACAGGTCTTCAATCTCATTTTCAAAGACAAAGTAGAACTGCCTGATAAGGTTTCCAATTAAGAAGTTAAATAATTCATTATTTTCAAGCTGTAATGACTACAAAGTACTCTTGAAAACTCATCACAATTGTGGGTGAACAGATGACACAAATGTTCATTTCAAGGAGAAGTACAACCACGCTGGATTTACCCTCTGAAGGTAAAGGTCATCACCTCCCCTTCCTGGACACCATTCCATGCATTTTATGCACAGATCTCATGACACTTTGCATTATTATAAATGACTGTTAGAGTCTTCAGCAGCATATTTTTGGGTTTCATCTAAAAGCTCAGCAAAAAGTCCAAAAGGCACTATGGAAATAGCCATGAAATACAAGAGGAATGGAGAAAGAGATGACATGGAGAGGCAGCAGAAAATCAAAATATTTTCCTTCAGAGAAGTGTCTTACTTTTATTTATCGATTGTATCTAAAAATTTGTAATTTAAGGATCTAAAAAGGAGATTTATTTTAACAATTGCTTCACTTATTCCCTAAACCAAGCTTTCTTTACCTAACTGCTATGAGAGACTAGCAAAACTGATTTGCTAGACACAATTTGCAGTAAAATAGCTGGGGAATGTTTTCTCAAACTAAATTAGTGACGGCAATCTCAGAGAGATATAGGTAATGAAAACATTCATGAGTGTGCATGTGACAAAAAAACCATGTGCTTTAAGCCAAACTTACTTTTCATTGCTCTTTTGTCACATCAGATGTTTTTATACAAAAACATAGACTGTCCATGTATTCGCCACATCTGGTGTCCCAGTTTGGGCTTTTAGTGAAAACATACAAGAATGTGACAAACTTTGATTGATTAGCTAAAGTGAGTGACAGCTTCCTTCTAAGTGCCTAGACCTGATATTGTGCACCAGCGCACCGTGTCAGCCAAGTGCAGCAGTGGCTCACGCTAATTTTCATCAGGAGATCCAAGCTTCACATCCTGTTCACATAGATGCATAGAGCTGAGCTCTAGGTTATTCCAGAAAATTGTCAGAGCCTGACTTTTATTAAAGCTCACTTTGGCTGACAAAATGCTGACAGTTTCAGAGAAAAATGCCTTTAATATTATACAGTGTGAAAATGTTAACCAGTAGGCAATGAGTAATTTTAAAAAATATATACTGTATGGAAACTAATGTAATCTTCATAATATCAGTACAAATAGAATGTTAACTATGTAGAGAGAAAAGCAAATTGAGTAAGACCTTCCATGCTGGGTCTCGATAGTTACCCCCTCTTTGTGAAGAGATGATGCAGTTTCAGAAAAGAGACCTGGAATTGATGGGTATGGGTATAATATCAAAATTACATATATATATATATATATATATATATATGGGTATATGTAAACATTAAAACATTACTTATCTTTATAGGTATGTCCATTCTAAAATAAGCTTAGTTTCATACAAAATTTGTTTTTCTAAGCAAAACTCAAGGCAAATTTCTTCTCATATTTTCTTAAGTGTTGCTTGAAGATATTGGCAGCATGTTCTCCCTTTCTGGCAGGATTGAGGGTGAAGAATGAAGGTTCGCTCCTCAAGAGTGTGAAAGAGATGTTCATATTTTTTTTTAAAATGAGACCCTTAAAATTAAATTAAAGATGGGCAGAAAAGGTTTTTAATGTGTTTCATCTCATTTAAAAAAAAAAAAAGTTGTTTATTTTCAGCTGGTTGAAAGAGTCAGAAACCAATCTATCCAAATTATTCCAGCAGCCTGCTGAGTACTGCTTTCCCAGAAAAAAATATTGACATTATGTACATGCCCTGCCCAGTTCATCAGGATTTTCAATAATTTTGAGAGACAAGCTCCAGACTATTCCCCCCACACTCATTCATTTGGCATGCACGTGCCTGGAAAGGCAAGATAATTCTCTCCAGAAGTCCAAAAAATTAAACTATATGCAGTCAAATCAGTCCTTTCTTTTTTTTTTTTAAGATCCATGCTGTCTAATGAAAAATGACTTCTGCTTAATTTCTGCAGTCTGGCCTGTCTGGACCAGCATTCTCTTGTCACTGCTCTCACTCCCTTCCTGTGCCCAGCTGAGCATTTCAGCTTGACCACCTGTACTATTAAATTTTGTTCAAAACTGCTTTGGCGCCTGCCAGCTACATCTCCCACAGATGATGTTGATGCAGAGGACCAAAACATACTGTGCATGGGGCCGTGCAATTTGGGCATCTTTCCATCATAGCTGTTGGCCGCTGTCTGGTCAACCTTCCAGAAGATTTAAGTGACTTAGATTTAGCTTTAAGGACTGTTTTCCTTTCTGCCTCAAAATAATACACAATCATAATAAAGGAAATTAGGAGATTTATATATAATTGAATAAATGAATTTACCTTCCACAGCCCTAATTCTGATAAATTAAAGCAATTTAATCTACCAAGTTTTCCCCTGACTTCTGTAAATCCATAGACTGGAAGATAATTTCTAACATTGTCCATCAGTACTCCATCTGGGAATGGCAAGAAAGCGGTGCACACAAGAGATATTTCTTCACTAAGTGTACTTGCAACTTGCTGACTACATTTCAGCTGTGAGGATGAGCATCATTCAATAGGCACCGTAGAGAAGCTTCACAAGAGTGGATTAAAATAGATATCATGGGGTGATGTACACAAATGCAAAACATCTCTCAGACTTTGAATTTTATACTATTCAGTCTGTGGATAAATCTCATTTTCACAAACTATTTTTTTTTCTTCTTTTTAAACAGGAGAAACATGCACAAATCTAAGTTAAATAGTTTAAAATTCACGGAGGGTTTGAAATCCAGACATACATTCACCTACACACTTTACAGCTATTCCCTCTCAATGTCACAGTCATGCAACAGGCCTGGCTGTTAGATGGTTTAGGGACCCATAGTCACATTTTGCACTGGAGCCCAAATTTCAGTCTTCTGTGCATATACTTTTCTTCCTCTCAGATTTTCCTGCAAATGACATATCCCAAGCAGCTGGCTATGTAGTTGCATAAACCAAGTATACACCAACTCATCAGCTGGAAGCAACCAGATCTCCTTCTGTTCTTCTTTTGCACTACTTGATCACAGAGTATCTAAGGCACCCATTTAAAGCTGCCACCAAAAAGTCAAATATAATCTGAAAATGTATTCTTGCTAGACCCTTGGGAATATTAATATAACTTCTCAAAATACTGGTGGCTTTCAACTGGGCTATTTTTTATCATTCTGGTTATCTGTTTCAAGACAGATTAATCCAAAAAGAACATATGCAGAGAACAGCTAGTAGGATGATCAGAAAAAGAGATAACCTCTTTAAAGAGGTTATGTGGGTTTTAAGCTTAATTTAAAAAAACACAAAATTTTTGTGTAAGGAGAAAGAGTGGGAAAAAGTTCTACATATATCAGAAACCAAGAGTAGATGGAGAGAAAACATAAGGAAAAATTATTTATCCTGTACAGGAATAATAAAAATGAAATTAACTGATCATACATAAATTTGGGATGAAAGCAAATTTCCTAGCCATCACAGCAGCACATTTAGGAACAATTTTAAGTTATAACAGCAAGAATATAAACTTTTAAATAAACTTGATGAAAAAGCTCCTTCAAAGACTAGACCTCATCAACCAGTTTATAAGCACATTTATCCAGTCCCTGATGAAGGACATGACCAGAGCTAAAGATACAAAGAAAAGTCCCTTATGCATGTATTTATCACTTGCACCCTATGCTTAGGGTTATAATTTCAACAGTCACAACCATTAGCTGTCAGGTCTAAAACATGAAATAAAAATTCCCCACCAGAATCTGTATTTTGTCTAGAAAAAAGTATGATGACCCCAGATAAACATATGCAAATGAATAGAAATGCTATTTTTTGGCATGAATATACATATATCAGTAAAAGACAGCTCCCAATTCTAGTACTGATTAATGGACAGAAAACACTCAAAATAATATGACTGCTTATTTTTTACTTGAAATGCAAGAGAAAATGCAGTCATAGAGCTAGGACCAGGCAACCAGGCTATGTTTCAAATTTCTCTGCTGTCCCTCCTTATGCAGTTAACATCAGCTAAGCAACCAGGAAGGAAGGCTGAGGATAGTGGACAGAGAACACATAAAAATTATTGTAGTAAGATTGGATTGTTTTATACTTGAAACTTGGTGTTTTGTTGTTTGTTTGTTTGTTTGTTTGTTTGTCTGGGGTTTTTTTCCAGTCTCCAGCTAAAAATGGAAAATATATTACTTTGTGATCATCACTGAAAGTATGAAGTAATTTGAAATCCATTTTGACAATTTGTTAACTGATGCAGTTCAGATATAATGAAGACATCTCACTCACTAGATTACACACTATGCATGTAGAATTATGCAAATTACAGACATACCAGTCTAAGTCAAAATTTCACCATTAAAACCTTTTTCTCATGTGCTTTTTAATAGCTTTTTTCTACTGTATATGTTCTTCCTCCTTTTATTGATCTGCCTCTACAGATTTGATGTATTGGATTGTTACAATTTTCAGATTTTATATTTCTAGCATCTCTTTTGGGAACTTAGTGTTTAGTTCAAAGAGTCATACCAAAACTCCTCTGGAATATAAAGCCAATACTGATGCCATAGCTCAACAGTAGGATACCCTGCTGTGAATATAACACCCTTCAATGCTGATAGAGATTATATAGTCATTAATCAAAGCCTGTTGATAGCCTTGACTTGGACATAGTTCCCTAAACTTAAGTTTGCACTTAACATGACACTTAGGTTAAAAGTGCAATTATCAAAAAGCTTACAAGTTAAATATGTAATTGATCAAATCACTGTAACACATAGAAAATGTGAGAATTTCATGTTATTTTTGAAGCAGAAAGCTATTTCATCAACAACTGGACACAAAAGACAATGCTGTCAAAGTTTTGCTTTCTGAAACATTGCATATTCTGTCCCTTCAACATCAAAATATGAAGCACATTTTTTGAGGCATGTTGAATATGCAATTCCCACCCATAGCAGCTCGGTTCCTTATCATGCTGGAAAAACCCTCTGACTGCTACCTAAAGTTTTATGGGAAAGATGAACTTTGTCCTGTCAGTAGGAAGGACATCTGATCCCATCACTAAATCTTTTGACCAGACAAGTAAGGATAAATGCTTTCCAATTTCTTCATCTTATTCCGTTAAATGCGGAACTAGCAAATAGTAGTAATAGTAGTAATAGTAGTAATAGTAGTAATAGTAGTAGTAGTAGTAGTAGTAGTAGTAGTAATAATAATAATAATAATAATAATAATAATAATAATAATAATAGTAGCAGAAGAACAGATTATTGTGTAAAGATGTAATTAGTCTCTTATTTAATATCACAATCTATCTCGGTGCAGGGACTCATGTCAAGCGTAAAACATCCATTTGCTGTGATTTTTGCCACATGCACAAGCAAGTCTGCAAACTTTTTGGATAGCTGTATATTTAGGCAAAAGACCCTAAGATTGGAAAAATAGGTGGGCGGAAAAAAAGTAAAAAAGGCAATGGAAAAAGACAACAGTAAAAAATTAGGTGGAAAACTACAAGTGTTAAAAGAAATAACTATTCCACTATGGAATAAAATACTCATGTAAATAACAACAATTTATTCTTTTAACAGCAAAGCCTAGCAGCAAACCACTAAATTCTCTAACACACAGGGTATCTTTGAAGGTGTTTGCTTAGCTGATATGGGACATCTGTTTGTCATGATACCTGCCACAGCAAATACACACAACTTATTATGCTTTCTGCTACTCTGCATGTGAATGAGCCCTGTTACCCTATGGCCTCTTCACATGTAGTCCAGAATTTACTGTTCTGTGATAGTATTGTAGATATGCCTAGCAGCCTGCTCTTGGATGATGTTTACAGAAATCTTTATGCTGAAAAACTAATGGGTGACACAGCCAGACAGATTTGAGGTTGGATTTCTTGGCATTGGGCTGTGGAGGAATTTCTTTTTAGAATGCAAAGCTTGAACATAAATCTCAAAGATTACCAACATAGGATGGTAATTTCAGTCTCTCAACTTCTCTTTTACTGGCCATCACCAATGTTTTCTATCTTTATAACCACATTTCTACCTTGTAGTTTTTCTTTTCTTGTTTCATCCCTCTCCTCATTTTACTCCTTGCATTTAACCTCCCTGGATCTTCTTCAGGACAGTTTTCACCACATATCTCCTTTAAATAATTCTTCCAAGGCTGCAGGAATTTTTTTTAGCTGCAGTAAAACATCTTATTGGGTTACAGCTGGCAGAGGCAACAGGGGACCTTCTTATGTTAACTGTGTGCAGAGCACCTGTAAAAGAAGTCAAAAAATGGGGTGAGTGATAGGTACAATAGGAAAGCAGGAATAGTATCCCCAAAAGGTGCTTACATATGTGTGAGTAATGATCCCATTAGTGAGAGATTCCTCTGCCCAAACTAAGGTGCAAATGAGACCATATGCCAAAGTCAATAAAACAGATTTTATTTAACAATTAATATTAAGTAAAGAGATAGGAAGAAAAAAAAAAGTGTTTGTGTGTGTGGGTTTGTGTGTGTGGTGGAGGGAGAGAGAGAGAGAGAGTGAGATCAAGCAGAGGACAATCACTACCCATGGATCCAGCAGTGTCCCCTTGGTCCTTCTTCACCCGGGTCTTCTCAGTGGTGTGGATCCCAAGGCCATTCAAAACTTTTTCTTATTTACATGTTTTAGCAAATAACAGAATTAATGTTTATTGCCTACAGACTTCTTTATGCTGCTGGTTTAATTATTCCCTTGCTTCTAATGCTAATTAGTTTATTGCTTAGTCTTTCACCTCCTGTGTTGGTTGGCTTTCTTGGATCAGTGGATTGTAATGTCCCCCCACCACAATAACCTTTTACGCTGTCAGAACAGATTTCAGCACAATTTCTGAGTAGGCTTTCCTCATGGCCCATAAATTCTGCATTCTTGCGTCCATTATCAGGGTTACACTCTTCTCCAAAAGTTTTGTTACATTTTCCCTTGGTCTCAGATAATAGTACACCTTTATCTTACGTCAAGTTCCCACAGTGGTGGCATAACCTACAGTCCAAGTTGCAGGTATTCATGGAGTCATATCTCAATCACCAATCAGCTATTGGTGGTCACAGATGCCATCTGCCCATAATTTGGTATGAACTTTGACTGGAGATATGTGTAGGAGCTTCTTTACATGGTTTTTCACAGTGGGAATTTATGTCTGCATTACCCAGGACAAGCTAACCAGAACTGGCCTACACCAACCCTGAAGATAATGTCATCCTGTCACTCTGTTCTGTGTTTACCCCATGGCAAAGACCTTCTGCAGCCTTAGCAATATTTGACAAAGGCAACTGTGCTCTTAAAGTCCTTGCAAAGTGTAGGTGTAAACACCACCACCTTGATTAATCTTAAAGTACATTTTTAGATGTAGAGGATTAAACAGAGACTGAGACTGAGATTTTGTGAAGTTATGATCTATTAGCAGACAAACTCTCAGCCATCACACAATGGAGATCTTAAGGCAGGGAGCCACCTTTATTTGCGCACCCTAGAGAGCAGCAACAAACTGGTTTTCCAGAGACGGTCCCCTACCGCCTATTGAATGGTCATTTATGTTCCCAGCTCTGCCCAAAATCACAGAAATTTCTAATGCTTTATTTAATGGGGGCATAAGAGAGCTTCTTTCTTGAAGCCGCACTATGCTGATGTTAAAAATTACACTGATTTTCTTCAGTTCGCACAGTGTCAAGCACCAGCCTTTCTGCCCAAGCTGTCCTGTGCAAGGTACCAGAGAGCGCAGGCACCAGGCTGATGTCCTGGGATTGGGATGAGATGGACTTTCTGTTGGCTTTCTGATTCTTGCCAGCCACTAGCCACTTTGCTAGACAAAGAGCTACCAAGGCCCTCAGGCATACCCTGGGATTTTATTCACCACCTGCGGTGCTTGTTTTGATGAATTAAAAGCAGCTAATGAATCCTACCTAATGAATCTTACACTTCAAATTTATAACCTGTATGTAAATCACCTGCCACTGAATAAAACCAGCTTTATAAGTTTTTGAAAATCAGAAGTGATGCCTTTTGATGGCAGCTTTCTAGAGATATGAATGCATTATAATAAAGCTGTGGGTTATTTATAGATATTATTTCATTTGCTTTGCAACTTATGCTTCTGTGCCTGCATCTAGGTATTTGTGCCTTTTTGCCTTCTGAGGACCTACAATGCAACTCTGAATGCCAAGGCACACACTTTCCTTTGCATAATGTCTTAACAACAATTAAACCCTCATTTATAACCATGACTTAAGACGCTACTTAACCTATGATTTATACTGGGGCATGAAAAGAAAAAATGGAATGAAGATACAGGAAGAAAATACATTGATGGAGGCAGGGCAGGGCAGAACAAGCCAGCTTTTGATTTAGAAAATATCCTTAGGCAATCATATTCTGAAGTATGGAAAAATGCAAAATATTTAGGATAGCATGTACAATATAATGAGTGTTTAGTGTTTTTTCTGGTTGACCAGTTTTCCCACAACTAGCTAGAAGGAAAGTAAAAAGGGGAGAAGCCTAAAGGCTCTTCTCAGAAACCAAATCAGGGTCTTTCATTGATTTTCCATAGTTAATGGCTCTGTCAGTCCCAGAAAGAAACAATCAAAAAAAGCAGTATCATGGAATTTCAAGCACCTGCCTGATTTGAACGAATCCAGCTAAAAAATCAAAACATGTACTGCGAAAAGTAGTGGTGACATTTTTGCTGACATCTTGATCTCTCTCTTTAAGCATTTATACCCTTGATCATTGCTGATACTCTGAATTATTTTCTGTGCTAACTTCAACATTTTCACACAAATAGCAAATTTAAATAAACAGTGCATTTCCATTGGAGCTATACAAGCACAAAAAACAAACTGCAGAAGTTTCCAATTTTACTGGAAATAAGCTGCCTTTCAGGAACAAGATGCAGCCAAAGAATAAAGAATGATACTTGCTTTTTGTTTTGCAAGATATATAATGACCAAAGGCTGTGGATATTTTAATGTAACAAACATTGCACAGCTGTGCTTTTTTTTTCTTGTGTAGATGATACTGTTGAAGATTTTTTTACAAACAATTTAAACTCAATTGGTACATTAAATGTTATAACATGCATCACCTATAAATTAAAATCATAGCTATATTGTGGTGCAAAGGATGCTAGGAAAAAGCAGGACTTAAACATTCCAGAGATGGAAGAGGTTGCATTCTCTTATAAGTTAATTTACAAGAAATGTCTTTTACATGTTTATAGAATAACTTCATAATCAGTTAAATAAAGCTTTTGCTAACATTATCGCTATAATTCCTAAGCACATATGGATATATGTATGAATGCTCTTTTTAAAATATTTATGCAACTGTGTATTTAGAAATGAACTGCTCTTTAGCAAATGAGTGTTAGTGAGCCTGTCAAAACACTGTTAGTTCTTTTACGGTTATTTGTATTTAATTTTCTACCTAATATAATGTAATCTATTAGTAGATTTAAACAATAAAATTTAAACTATAAGATTTCAACAATATGGCAAACAGCTAGTGATTTCTCTACAGAGTTTATCACGCTGCTTTATTATCATAGCATACAGATTATCAAGCAGCTGAGGTTATCCTTCTAGAAAAAGTAACCACAAGTAATTTCCTTCCCAAATTCCTAACTGCCCCAAATACTAAAAGACAGTGATGTGTAAGAACAATAAAAAAAATACTAATAATAATTTTTTAAAAAAATCCCTCCTAACTCCTTGCCTGATAAATGATAGGAAAGTTTGACAGATCAGAACGATACGAAGCAGCCTAAAACATTTGGCACAATGTGTGTCTGGCACACAGAGACTGCTTGTCAAATGCCTATGACTCCATACAGTAGCTAGGGACCCTATGGAGCAGCAGATGGACCATTAAGGTAGTATTAATGTAGATGCCATCAGTTTTCAGTTCTGACTGGGACATACTCTTTAGAACTATGAGCAGCTGCTGCCATTTATTGTGACAGCTTCCTGCTAACTTTTGCCAACTGGCACAATCTGACTCTTTGTACCTGAGCTATTAAATGTGTGACTTCCACAATTTTATTCCTCCAGAGAACTCTTTTAATAATCCTCTGAAAAGGGAATAAGGCATTTATCATAAAGTTAATACACATACCACATAATTCTATTGTCCTTTCACACTTCTGTGGATTTTACATCAGGAGTAAACATAAGCAAGCTTCCCATGCCTTACACAATGCCTGAAATAGGCAAGACTGGTGAATTCTTAGCTGCATTTAAATGAACTGCATTTCAACTCCTGTTTTTGATTTACCTTTCTGGAGGGTGCGGGGGGGAAGAAAAAAAAAAAGAGGAAGCACATTTCATGTCATTAATACACAGAAAGAAAAGCACTTTCTTTTTAACTGATTCATTCTGTCAATGAGCATAGGTCAATATTACAATTATGAAGGGATTTTTGAACACCTGCTGGACTACTTAATATCTAAACATTCCTTTTGTGGCAAGAAAAGCTGTCCATCCTTATAATGTCTTTACTGCATAGCAGGAATATAATTTTAAATCATAAGTGATCATGTATTTGTTATCACTTGCATGATAATTTTAGCAAAATATGCAACAATACTACTGGCAGAAAAAAACCCATCCTGTTTTATATGTCTTTGATCCAGCTAGACTTCTAGGGATACATTACATCATTTGGTTGTGCCAAACAAGAAAGCTAACAGTACAGCACAGCATAAAGTTTGACTTACAATAGGAACTGCAACTAGTCATTTTAAAAAAATGGCTGGCAGACATTCATTATGCTGAGCTAACACTCTTCTGCTTCAAATCTTCTTGCAATTGGCCTAATAATATGAGCTTCTAATAATAATATGGACTTCTATTGCAGAATTTAATTGCTTGATGCTACACTAGCCATGTATACATGTGTAAAGTCCCCAAAAAATTTAAAACACAGCAAATTTAAAAATTCCTGTGCTGATATGTGTAATCAGAGTCATATATATACTATTGAAGATACAGACAATAAAACTGTGGAGCCTGAACATATTGGGAAATTAAAAATCAAAAATAACTAATTATTAATAGAAATCTTTTACATGAGGAGAAAACATTTGAAACAATATTGGCAGTAGAAATTTAAATCCTGAATATTGCACTGATTTAACTTCCAGTATAACTTAACTTTTTCACATAATATGGATCACACATGTAGGCCTACTATATTAGAATTCTTCTCAGCTATATTTTTTATACTATTGTACATTCTTTGAGTGAAGGTTACCCTAAAACTGCCCTTTTTTTGATATGTGTTTAAACCTTAGCAATTGTCCAGTGTGCAGAATAACACCTGTTCTAGAAAATTAGGATTACACAGAGTAATGCATGTATAATAATATCAATCCTAAGAATCAGAAGAAATTTAGGAAATCTTAGAATTTACTAGGATTAAGGATTTGCACCCTGATTTTAGTGGTTCACCCAACATAAATAGCAGCAATATGCTTAAATATCATCAGATAATGGCCCTAAGTGTGAGGAACTAGAAAAGAATTTTGTATTGAAGGACCTTTATACTCAGCTTCAAAATCCTCTACAAGACTCATTGCAGTAAGCATTCATCTTAAAAAACAAATGAACCAACAAACCAAACAAGAATACTACAAGCACAGAGTCAAGTGAAAGCCTGGGGTGGGAGGTGATAGCGAGGGAAGGAGAAGTGAAGGCAGAGGAGAGAGGGGAAGTAAAAGTCTGTGGGAACTTATATGCAATGAGTACATAGACATCACAAGTACTTACCTTACCTAGCTAAGAAGGAGATAAATGAAATTATACAGTGTTCTACTTTAGTTCAGTAAATGGCTATTCAATCTTTAAGCACTTAATGTAGCAGATAACTCACATGTATGGCAAAATCCCCATTTCATCACAATATATTATCACAATAATACTTCCTGACTTTAATATCTGTACCTAAAACAGCCCATCATGAGTAGTATTACTGAAAAAACACTCATCATCACATGTGCCACTGAATAATCCCTGGGATTTTTCTTTCTTTTTGTTTCTATAGAGTGGACAAATAAATAATATACGCATTTACAAGAACAAATCCATAAACAGAAAGTGTGGTTCAAGAACCTGGATTTCATAAGTATCCCTTTCAGACTATGAACTTAATTACGTGGAGACAAAGGAAAACTCAGTTAATGTGTTTTCCAAAGCTACCACTAACACTGAGAAGCTGCACACACAAAAGTGATTCTTCCAGCAATATTGTAACATATGTACATAGAACCACTTAGGTAAAAAAGATTTATAATGTCATTGAGTCCTTAGCTAATCCATTTAAAATCCTTTGTATATACTCAACATAGCAAAGTAATGGGACATTAATTGTTTGTTAACTTTCCACAGTTTATATAGAAATTATTTTTCTACATGATTACCACAGATTTTACACTCTGTTGTGTACTCTACTCTACGATAAACTAAGAATGAGAATAAAAGTGACTTTATGTAGGAACTTAATTGAGATTTTGAACCCAAGTAGTAAAACACTTCCAGGTTAAAAAATTGGCTCCAGTTACAGAGAATTTTTGTTGCAAGGAGAAATATATAGAGTCTGATTTCAGATCCAAAAGAGTCCAGTAGAGTTTTAAAATTTCTAAATTTCTAGACATTTCATTCTCAAGGATACAAGCAAATATTTGAGTCAAGTTTTGTCTTGTTTCTTACTGAGCAAATGAATGCTGCAATATTTACAAAGATTTTAATATGAAGAACAATACTTTTAGTCCATCAGTTTAGACAACCACTTAATATGCAGCTTATGCAGTGGAGGGAGAAGAGAAATTGCTCTTAGTTTAGGAAATAGTACTCCTCAAAATTTTAGCTGATTGTTAATCTGCTCAAAACAAAAACAGCTGAAAACAAGATGTTCCACCCAAAATTCAAAGTCAGCCCTAAATTTCTGATACATTAAAATGCCTTTATTAATAATCTGCATAAATATTCTTTTGCAGGTAATAATATAAAAATAATATGCGTCAGCAAAAAATTTGGAAAAATTATGAAAAAAAGATTATGTATATATGTATATAGGATTTTTTTTCCTCATTTTACCTTCTTTATTATTTTTTAACTTAGGAGTCTGAATATAGTGTTGTATTTCATATTTTTTAAATTAAGTCTCTCACAGTCTTTCAAAGATGCTAAGCTTATTGTCTCAATTTAATTCTCTGAGCAAGAAAACTGAAGAACATTAATACAGCATCCCACTACAGAAGACAAGAACTCAGTTGTGAGTGGGGCAAAATGACCTTCTGGAGTTTCTAGCTCAAAAGTTGAAATATGTTGGTAAAGAAGTGTGAAAAGTCACTACATTTAAGTACATAAAAATGGGTCACACTTAAGAGTTCCATCCAGACCATTATGCAGTGACCAAAAACAGGTGTCTGAGGAAGAAGGGAAAGCACATAATATTGCCTTCAGCAAACTCTTATGGAAGCTTCAGTATTGCGAATATCAGAGGCAAAATTGTCATTGTGCTTAACAGCCCTTAATGAACATTTCTTTCATTAATTTGTGTTATTTCTTTTTAACCTGGCAAAAAAGTCTCAGCAAATGCTGTACTAACAATGTATTCCACCTTTTTTTTTTTTTTAGGTGTTAGCTGCTAATTTCATTCACTTACTCACGCTTTGTACACTTATAAAAAAATTGGTTAATAAATTTCTTTGTATCATGTCATTCATGCTTCTGTCATGTCTTGACAACCTCATGAAGAAGAAGAAGATTAAACCAAGAAATGAGTGAATAAAAAAAAAACTATAAAGATGCATGATCCCTGGTCCAGTTGACCATACAATCAGCACCAACACAAATACAGCAAAAGAAATTTATGCTTATGTGGACCAGACAGTTCCTAAAATACAGTTCCTATATATACAGAAAGCTGTGTTGATCAGAAAATGGAAAAGCACAGCAGCTGCACACTGCCTATACGTAATTTTCTTCATACCTTTTCTAAGTTTGGAGATTTGTTGGTTGGAGGAACAAGACATGGCTTCAGTTCTCAGACAGGCAAGGCTATTTTCTTTCCAACAGAAGACAAAGGTCACTATTGACCCACAGGATCTGCTTTGTGCTGCCATACATAAATGAGTGGAATATAATCTTCATAATGCAAACAATCAGCAATGCTCTGTGCTATCTTCCCCCCCCAGAAAAAAAAAAAAAAGAATATTGTGTCTTTTATTTTCACCCTTTCCAACTCCCAAAATAGAGTTCAAAGACTTACAGGTGCTTTAAAAAAAATCTACTTTTCATCAATGTGCATATTTTACCAGTTTCAAAAGCATATTAATATCCTTTGTGACTTCAGTTAAAGTAAACAGAAATAATTGGAGAGGTGACAGATAAATTATTAGAAGATAGTATTTAGGATTTGCAATACAAACTAAGCAAAAAAGAAGGTAAAAATTCATCTCAGATAAGTAATTTAAATGAAAGTAACACTTTTACTTGAACACGAATGGTTTATTTAGGATATGATTTTTTGTATATATATTTTAGGAACCTATGACAAAAAAGAAGTGTATCTTCATTTTACAGTAAACCGCATACTCAACTACTTATTTTACTTTAAATTTTAGCAGAAAAAATTACAGAGATTAGTATGTGGAATATTGAAATAGCTGTCTCTAACCATTATAAATGCAATGTTTCTCTGTAAACGATACATTCTACTAAGCTGATAATTATCTCTGCATTAATCACTGTAAATTAGATCAAACAATGGAAATTACTCTAAGGTAAATGTTTCAAGCATATTCAAAATAGTACTACAAAAACAATTACAAACCTTTCCTACTTAGAAACCTTTAACCACTTCCAAAGCCAAAGTATTCTTCTTCTTTTGCTGACGGCTAAGATACCTTTATAATTTATTTTCTTCTCCTATTAAATATATGCAACTAATAAAAATTTGTGAGAAGAACTAGCAAACACATGAAATAGAGCTTTAATAAATAACAGTGAATATATTGGTTTCTATGTATGGATGCATTCAACTGGAAAATGTTTGACTCACACAATTTACAAAAATAAGCTTACTGGTTATTTTGTTACCTGAAGTTGTGTCCCTTGCCTCAAGCAGGAACTGTATTTTGCAAAGGACATATCTCTTGACATGTATGATAACGACAGATGGCACAAACACACCTGGAACTAATAAATAAAATGCATTCCTCTGCTCAAGGTAAAACATCCTTTCTCACAATATGAAAGCCTGCAACATGGATTTGGACACCCTAATGTCACGTATTACATATATTATCTCTGTGCTGTCTCTGCTCATCAATTGTGTTTGTTGTCAGAGGCTGTGCTCCAAAAACAAAGACAGTGGGAAATGTGCAGAGCTGTGTGACACATCCGTGCAGGAAAAGGCATGTCACATACCTGCAGCTTCAGCAGTGGAAAGCCACCAAGCTGTGCCATGTCACCACTACCTTCTGCAAAATCTCAGTTCAAAGAAAGGTGTGTGACATGTCTGCCTCACACTTCAAAGACACATATGCCACGTGGCAAAAGCTGCTGCAAGCCCCTTCTCATGTTTTGGATCAGCATTTTATACTTGGGATTTTTATTCCTTCTCCCACATGGTGCTAATAAATGGAGGAAAATCGTTTCCATTTTACACACCTGCAAGCATCAGATTTCAAAAGCTAGTGTCAGACCTGTCACCTTGCATGTATATGCATTTTTGACTATTCGCACTGAGTCTGGCTTTTGCATCCCACAGTGCTAAGCAGGCACTTTTAAGAACAGAGTTGTTTTAAGTAATATTGAATATACACAGGCGGGATTGTGCATCATGGGAGGATACACAGATTTTATTTAGTGGAAATACATTGTGGGGTTTATCCAAAATATATGAGGCAATGGTATAAGCATTCTACCAGTCAAATTAGTGATGTTGCCCTAAAGGCGATAAAACAAAATTGATTTACATGACTAGAACATTTCACATGTTCCTTTACATAGAGCATTTAATAAAATTTTTAATCAGCCTTTGAATACAGAATGGTCCAGACATTTCAGTCTAAAGTATCTTATGTCTGAAAAATAAGCTTCCTCATTGATATCTTTACTTCTGAGATGAAAATATTTTCTTTTGTATACAATGTTTTCATCATGGAGCATAATCAAGCACTTTGGCAGAATATTTTAGGAAACAGATTAAGTGCTACTTTTTGAGATACATAAAAAACCCCCAGAAAATGCAACATTTTCTATTCTAAAGGACATTATATACATTTGTAACTGTCACCATTTCTTATTATCCCCTTCGTCAGTCAAACTTCTGAACTATCAATTGAATATTGCCTAAGAAAATATTAGTTTACCATCGATAGTAGAATTTCCTTTGAATTGAGAAAGAATGCATTTCCTAATGTGATGCCCTTTTGAGACACTTTCTACCCACTGCATAAAGACAGTCAGTCACACAGCACTTTAATGACAAGTCTGAAAGCTTTTCTGGACCATATGCATCTTGAGGAATGGCTTTTACAATGAGAACTCCCTGAGAAGCAAAGGTTTCCACATTTCAAATCACACTGCCTTGGAAACGAGTGGCAAGATTGTGCAGAGAAACTAGGTGATACAAATGGCCACACCAACAACTTTCTGTAGGGTACCTTCAGGATGGAAATATACCAAGACAATTTCCTGTATGCAAGGTTTTTTTACCTCCCCAAAACTACAATTTCTTTTACATTCTTTCTTAGGCTAATGATCAGATAAGGTTCTAGTGCACTGCAGTACTAATATGCTCCATATTCTTCAAAACTTACTCCTGTTATTAATAAGACGGCTTCTCAAATCAACACAATTTTGTCTTTATCCTTCACTTTTCTAAAATGCTACCCTTTTTTTAATAATAGAATTTTTAAAGATTTCTAATAATGTGTTTCAAAATATTATATTCCAAAATTACTTTTTTGGGCATAAACCAATGCTCTGGAAGATCCACCTGAATATGAGGAAGAACTTTTCTGTGCAGATGACCCTCACTATAAATATTCAAGAACTCTCTGGATATATTCCTGTGCCATGTGCTCTAGGATGACCCTCCATGAACAGGGATTCTGTGATTCCCCTGGCATGTTAATTGGCAGCACTTGCAACTGTGCTTACATCATACATTAATCCTCATCTAACAGTGAAAAAATCAAGCAACTTCACTTCTACATGGTATCAGAACCATTCTATTAGGTGGGTGAAAACTCTTTCAAGGGTGAAGAGCTGCTACTCAGAGAGCTGTTGTACTACTTTATGCATTTACCAGGTTCTTGATTTCATATGGAGGAGATGCCAACCAAATGAAAATCCAGAACACTTCGAAGTGATGCATGATATAATTTCTGCCTGTGTGTGTGCCATTACAGACCTTTCATCTGTAAGTGGGAACTATACATACTGGTGTCCATATTCTTGCATGCATGCATTTAGCTTCGGGACTGAATCCAGAAAAGGGCCATGAAGGATCATCTCTGGTATGAAGACAGACTGAGGGAGTCAAGGATGTTCAATTTGGAGAAGAGAAGAGCCCAGGGAAACCTTAAAGAATATGCCTGCACCTAAAGGGACTACAAGAAAGCTGGAGAGGGAATCTTGAGAAAGACACAGAGTGACAGGAGAAGGGATGATAACTTCAAATTAACAGAGAACAGGTTTAGGTCAGACATTAGAAAGAAATTCTTCACTGTGAGGGTTGTTAGGCACTGGCACAGGTAGCCCAGTGAAGCTGTGGATGCCCCATCCCTGGAATATTCAAGGCCAGGTTGGTCAGGCTCCCTGCCCATGGCGGGAGGGTTGAAACTACATATTCTCTAAGGTCTTCTCTGCCCCAAACTCTGCTAGGATTCTATGATTTTTAATACGAAAAAAGAAACATAGCTTAGTCCTCACGAAAGGTGCAGCTACCTAAATCTTTTGAGGATTTGTTTTATTTTGCATGGGAAAAATCAAACCATTACAGATGTCAATAAATAGATTTTCACTGAACTCAACAAAATTCATCGTGCTTTTGATATTTAGGAAATTTAGTATCTATAAGCTGGCAAGTTCAGTGGCTTCGGTGGTTTTTTTTTTTACATATATAGCTTTAACATCAATTAACTGAACAACTTCCTTCCTATTGCTCCGGATCTCTCATTAAGTCATATTCCTTCTACTAGCTCTAATTCAGCCATAGTTCTCTCAAGTCTCCTGTAATATCTGAAACTTCTGTTGTTGCAGTCACAAGGGTTTTATCATATCTCTATGCCTAACACCACACTTTCTTGAAGAGATTTATTCATGTTTTCAAATACAGCTGAGCTAAGATCCAGCCCTGTTTCTAACATGATAACTGGGTCTCAAAAGACAGAAAAAATTTCATAGTTTTAAATTTCTCATTCTGGTCTTACATAATGAAAATATTGTCTCAGTAACAGCATTAAAACAAATTTTATACTGTTATTACAAGAATCAAGATTATTCAAATTTTCAAAATATGCACACTTAAGCCATAGTAGTTTTAACCTAAGAGCAAAATGTGGTAACTTCCCTTTTTCACTAGCATAACATATATGTCAAAATCACCATCCAGCTGAAGAATTCTTACCGTATACTTATAGAATTGATGTAGAAATTATTTATACTAACACAGAAACATAAGGGCAAGTAAGCAAGCCATCAAGTCTCAGGAGAGAAAAAAACACAAAGTTAGGAAAATAGGATCATACAAAACCCAAAAGTAATCTCAGTCAACCATTATTCATATGAAGAAAAAAATCGGGCACAACCTATTTATATAAAATATACCCTAGAGGAATTTTTAGATGTAATTAGCTTATCATTTTTGTGAGGCAGAAACCTGAGCAGCATTCTTCAGGAAAAAAGTTTACATCTTAAACATTTTCTTCTAAGACCTTCTGAGGCACAAACAAGAAACAATAAGGAAAAAGCTGATCTCTCCACATTTAAGCACGACAGTGCTGACTGAGTATCAGGTACTTCTCGTATTTCCATAAAAACCAAAAGGCTAAGAACCTCAAAGTCCATATCTGCCAAATATTAGGAAATGAACTAAATATACTTTATTAAAATAAACAAAAAACCAAACATACAAACAAACACTACAAAGAATAATTGTACACTAACTACCCAAGACATTCTTGAAATTGCAAGGATTCATTAATAAGCTTATACAATTAAATAGAACCATTTAAAGAGAACAGCTTTTGGTTGTACAAATCTGTTTTCTTCATAACCACAAAATATATCTGAATAGAACATCAAATATGACCTTTACATATCTCAACGTATTACAACTCATGTTATCTCAACAAAGCTATTTTTTCTAGATTTCTGGAGCGTGAAATGCCTAGGGTCTGTCTTGGGGTGGTATTTCTATTCCCTGATCATCTGCTCTATGCCCAGAAATGGTTACTGTAGCTTCAAGGTGGTTCTGGGGTACAGGGGAGCCTTGGGGTTCTTGCACAAGTTTTTTCAATGCCTCACTCCCCAGGCATCTATGGTGCTGGGTAGATTCCTTCCTCCACTTTTTTGGTTTTTTTTTTTACTTAGCTAGCTTGGGTTTTGTTAGTTTAGGCAAGAAGTTTATTTTTTCCCTTTCCCTGGCCTTGGAGACTGTGGCAGCAATCCTTCAGTGGCCTTTTTGTGAAGTGAATTTCTTGGTTTGGTTTTGTCTGAGGTCAGGGAAAGGAATTGACAGCGCATGAATTGTCCAGGGACTGCCAGGACAATGGGAGGCTGCTCTGTCCCAGTCCCAGGACTTGGAAAAGCCAAATAAATAAGAGCAAGGGCACTAAATCCACCAGCTTCATCTGCTGTGAAGAGGAGACCCATGCCAGAGCTCCACCTGGTTCTCATCCGTTTTGCCCAAGCTGCTGCATGAGTCCTTTGTTTTTCTTCCTTCCCTGAGACAGGAGATGGCACCATTTTATTTTTTCCTCCCCACCGCATTTTTTTCCCTTTCCCTGGCATTTGGTATATTTTTTTTTTGCTTTGTTTTTTGTTTTTATGTTCTGGTGTTGATATATGCTTGTGGGGCGGTGTAACGTCAGACAATTCATTTATTCGGGTTTTTTTACTGTGACATGGGGACACTCTGTTTGTAACTAAACGGTTGGGATTTTTTCACTCTCATCCACTAGAGTTAATCTCTTATTGACAGGGATTGATGGAACCCTTTTTTAGAGGAATACTCATTCCACAGCATTTTCCTTCTTCTAAACTGAGACAGGGTCAAAATTTCAATTTCATTAATTCAATGAAAGGAAGTCTTCATTAAAAATTTTGCCATTTTAGAAGCCTACTTTCCCCAAGGAAATCCACTCACATCCAACTTCTTAACTATATTTTGCAAGTCAATATGGGCAGTCTTGTGAAGTCTCAAATATTTTTAAAAAAATTCTCCTTACTTGTGGAGAATATATATATTTCAGCAAGTTTTACTTTCATCCTTTGCCACCACTAGCACAGAGGAAGTCAGATGATGTTATTGTCAGGCCATTCCAAAATGTCTCTGAAGGGTCAATGTACTTGGGGAAGATTTTCTCCATAAGAAAGGAGGTAAAAGTCAACCTTCAAATAAGGACACAACAATAACTAAAGCACCAGAATATCTCTCATACAAAGAGAGACAGTGAGAACTGGAACTATTTAGAGACAGACAAGAGAGGGTGCAGCGATATCTCATCACTACTCACAATACCTGCTGGAACAAAGAAGAAAATGAAAAAGCCAGCAATTCCCACTAACAGGACAAGGGTCAATGGGCATGAACTGAAAGACAGAAAATTCCACTCAAAGGTAGGATAATATTTTTCTACTCTAGAAGTAATTCAACATTAAGCCAAGCTTCCCAGAGAGGTTTAATAGTCTCCATGATCTAAGCAAAACAAACTGGACTCAGTCCTCAGCAACCTGCTGTAGGTGATCCTATTTTCAACAAGAGAGTTAGTATCAAGAGTCTTCAGGGCTCTGCCAGCACTAACCATTCTATGATTCATATCTGTTAGGTAGAAGATACATTTGCTAGATTAGGAAGTGTCCAAGGAAAGGACATAAATAACACAAAGGTATTTATCCAGACAAGACATTACAAAATAAAAATCATATATCTTATATATGTGTGGGGTTTCAGCATATTCTACAAAAGCATGAAAACCTAAAACATGTCAAGTTTAAGATGTAAGATGTTGCTATGTCTTTCTCTACAAGATCATTCCTTTGTACCATAGGAATATCCTCAACTGAGAGGTATTCATACATTCAGAATTTCACAGAAGGCCAAAGTGGAAGTAATCAAGAAGATGTAAATGGCACTATACCCATGGGTTGAACAACACATTTATAAATGTTATTGTCATTAGGACAAAAACCATTAGTTCAATAGCAGAGAGCTGCTCTATGTGGGAAGTCCATGCATTTTGCCTTCATGAGCTGCTATACAGAATGTGACTGAAATTATTACATGGTGCAGCTAATTAGTACAGTTTTTTCTTCTAAGTTCATTTTTATTATTACAGCTGAAACATTTGAATGCAACAAGAGAAATGGATAATATCTTTTCATACCATAATTCACACACTTAGCTTCATGATGCAAGTCACTAACCAGCCAACAGATGCATTTTGTTTTTGCTTGCACATGTGCAAGAAATTTTTCTTGATGCGCAAATGTTACATTCGTTTGTACTCCTGTAGTTCATCATAATGCTATCAGTGGAGCTCCTGCCTCAAACTAAATGCTGATTTTTAATTTTTTTAAAAAATATATTGTCATTGAGCATTTTAAACTATATTTTCTCGTGACAGAGAAAGTGGCATTCATCAAAAGATTTTTGAGAATGTGTTTTAAGATTCACAGTTGAGAACAAGACAGTGACAGATTGTTCATGAAAAGTAGCAACATAAACCCTACAGATGATAAGGTGAAGACCCTATGATTATTATCTTCCAGGAAACCACACAAGCCAGTCTGCTCTGGATCTGAGACAAACAACAAGAAAGCTTTCTTTTCCCCCTTCTCTCTCATTTTTGTTTCAGCAGTGAAACGCAAAGCAGATATACTTCAGTGTCATGATTTTTCATTGGCATCTTTCCATAGCCAATTCCATTCATCCAGAACAGGGATGAAATTCCATCATTCGAGCATGACATCTCAAAATTCAAACTTAATGAGAGCTTTGGCAGCTTCTGTTGAAGGCAGACAGTGATTAACAAAACACTTCAGAGTACAAGGCACAGCAGTGCTCAAAGAAAACAGTGATGATCTCCACTTAATTGTAGAAAAGCCCAAAGCATCTGCCAGCAGAGGAGAGCTCAAGCCATAAGGAGCTATTGCTCAGATAGGCTGTCATCTCCAGAGATCAACAACCATATGCTCAGCTCAAGCACAAACTCCAAAGAAGTTAATTTTCTGACAAAATACAGGGATAAATATGACATTCAAACAAGTGTGCTCACTCATCCTGAACACACGTTCATCTGCACTTATCAGACTTATGCATCATTTAAACTGAAGCAAATATAATTTGTTTGGAACACAAACATTACTGTGTGAGCACAGGTATAATTAATCTTTGTCTGCTCCACAGGTCCTTGTGTTCCACTAGTTAATGCTTACAGTAAACTTTTGATGAATGAATATGGTCACCTGTTGCAAATTGTCTCAGTGCAAAATACCTACTCTTGTCTTTTCTGCTACCTAGGATGCACATAGTTATCACACCTTCAGCTGCAAAAGATTTTTATGCTGATTTTTATGACAGTATGTTTAATTTCCAAATTCCAAGGATAGGCAAGCACACTATTTTAAGAAAAACTGTCATCAAAATGTGCAGAGCTAGGGAAAGCTTAATTAGTCTACAAATATATTAACTCTTTTGTACATATTTACAGCTTGATAGTTAACCAATGGAAATATGTTATTAAAATGTACATGCCTGGCAGCAAGGAATCAACAGAAGGGGAAAGGTCAATCTAAAAGGGGAATGTACTAGAAAAACAGATGTTGTTGAATGTAAAGTTAAATGCACTTTCAGTTTATTAAGAAACATTTTTATCTTATTTTTTTTTAAATTACCTCAAATGCCCTTCTTCTATACCAAGTACCAAATATTGTGACTTTTTTTTGAAAATAACTTACCCAAAAATGCAGGAAGCATTCAGTTCAGTGATTCAGATAGGCTATCCAGATAGGTGTATTTAAAGAGATTCACATGGCCAGCTCTTAGATGTCTGCATATCACATGCATTACATCTGCATGGTTCCAAATGTATCATTGTGCTGTCCTAACTCTTCCATAAACTCCATTCAAACACTCTGCACCTAGCTTTGGGACATTCTGTTGAACTCTTAAAGCAGCAACACTCTTTATAAGGAGGAGTTCAAGGATACGGGAGATCAGGCAGCCATTTGATGCACTGTTTTAACAAACTTCTGCACTCAGTGTAACCAGAATATTGTAGTTATCTAAAACTATTAAAAAAATTAAGGCCTGTTCCCAGACACAGTTATGTGATTGTGTACTGAAAGATGCATGTCCAGTGTAGATTAGCAATAAATGTAAAAGAAAATTATGTTGTGCCCTTAAATGAGTGAAAGTAGAAAATTTGCTGCCACCGTTAGTTTTCTCATTTCCTCTTTTTTTTTTTTGCTCCCTTCTTTTTTCGGTATTGATTTGGTATCAGACATATTCACGGTAAGCTGCTAAAATATATCAGTACCATAAAGCATATGGGAACACCTGAAGGCAGAAAAGGATTCCTCATGTGTGCAGCAGGATGGGCTGAAGCAGAGATTACACAACACAAATGACAAACTGTACACAAACTCCACACTGCTTTGTGACGCAGAAAACACAAGCAGTTTCAGAAAGTCCTGATTGGATTGTTGGAGGATGATTTAACAACAGGATGTTGCAACATGGGATCCAAGGGCACACTTGATCCCTTTTCTTTCAGTAGGAACTGAAAATCTGTCTAATTTCCACCGGAATTTCCTGGGAGGTTACACTTCCCACTCACGTGATACTTTCCATCAAATAAAATTATGCCTCAATTATTTTGAAAACTGAGTTCTGTATCTTTGGCAGCTTCATTTTGATTAAAGAAACTTTTAGGGCTGAATAACAGCCATATCACCCTCTATTTTGGGGCAGAGTACTCAGGGGAGGAACAGCAGAAGAAGAAGCAGTACTTTGTTGAGTCAGTACATACAAACAGCTCAGCTGAAAACCCAGCAAAGGGCTCTGTTGTGCTATCTCACAGCACAGACAATAACATACAAAATGGAAAAGCCTTTGCCTGGAAGTGCATGGAAAATGCAGACAGTATCATACCATTGCTCTCACTTAATGGTCTGTTGTGGGCAGAGCAGCTCATAAGAAGCTGAGGCAAAAAAAAATTAGGCACATGCATGAGCATGTGAACAAACTATTTTGAATAAAATGTCTTACAAAAATAAATAAAATAAAAATAAGCAATTCTTTACAATGCAGATATTATATCACTTACAGATTCCTCCGGCAGATTTGAGATAAAAGAAATTTAATTCTTCTACTATTTCAGTCACAATGTACAGCAGCTTTATAAACAAAATATTTTAAAAAGTGTTACATTGTATTCCAAGCAATATAAGTTTTTCAATTATAGAGTATCAAAAAACTGAAGAATAAGAATTGATGTGACTTGCAAAATAGATGGAGAAACAGTTATGCAGAACTCAATTCAACAAGCGACTTTATTTTTAGTGTATAGATATTCTAATTAAAGCAAATAGGATTCAACACATGCTTGAAATGAAATATATGCAAATTTTTTCCTGAATCAGAACATTCTTTCAGATTCTGTCACTCATATTTCTAGCAAAGTTAACAAAATAAGCAATTAGCACCTCACACTGCAAATAGTGCTCGTCTTTCAACTTGCAAAAGGTGTCAGAGTCTGGCCTCTTAGGTAGCAAATATAAAGAGCACATATGTGCATGTAATGCCAACAAAACAGCATCATATAACTATTAATAGCAATCATACAAGTACCTTCAAGCTTGTGTGTGCAGTTACTCAGTTAATCTTTGTAAACAATTCATAAAAAGTCAAGCTCCATACACGTTGGAGATAATATGCTTGCAAAGGAATTTGGCTGCATGTCCAGACCCATTTTATTTTGGAGTACAAGAGTGCCGTCATGTTTTCTGGCAACTCTACACACCATTTTGAAGAGATACATATGCTTATAAGGCATTTTTCACTGAGCATTCACTAAGTTTCACAGAGAGTCTCTTTTAGCATATAATCTTCAAAAGCTTCTTAAGTCAAAAGGAACTGCTACTACCAGGTAGCAATGCAGGCAAATAGAAATTGCACATGAATGATTTGTGTTACTCCCTTCTTGCTGCCTGATTTGAACAGTCTAAGAACAAAAAGTCATTTGCTTGTTTTATATCCATATAACTGATTTCATTTATATATTTGCCTAAAAATGTTGCTGAACCTAAGCAGATTCTACCAATTTCTGCCATTTTAAGTACTTTATTGCTTGTAGGAAATGTACCCTTTAATGGCATATACAGTGAATTAAAACTTGCTTACTTCACAAAAAAGTATAATCCACTAAATACCCTCATAACAGCAGCACAGATCTAAGGTCATCAGAGAACAAGTCACAAATGTAGCTAAGGGAACACACTTGTTATTGATAATTGTTATTTCTTTTGTGCATTTCAATTGATTTAAGTATGTTCCTTAATCCTTTGTACCTTTGGTAACAGTATAGTCTCCTCTAACGGAAAACTAAATCAATACACAAAACCCAAGACAGATATCTGTGAGAACTTATGATATCAGAATTAATATTGCAATAATATTTTTTGCTGTATTGATTGTATTTTCACACATTTTTCTGAAGCTCTAGAGGAGTAAGAATAAAACAGCCAGCATTGAGAAGTAGTCTTTCAATGGATACCACCATTGTTGTGCAAGTTTTGCTGCATATGTTTACTGAACCCTTGCATTTTCTGTTAAATTTCAAGAAAAATCATCATGTAGTACCCTCCCTTTGAATTTTTCAGGCATCATTTTTAAAATGAACATAAAGCATAAATCAAGGATATCTCTTAATTTAAATGGAGCTACTGTTGTCTTTGCTATTGACAGTAACTTCAAAGATAACAAGCCTTTGAAACTGACTAAAAATCTATCAATCTTGAAACAAGCTCATCCTGTATTCTTCAACATTGCAACAGTAAGAGTACACAGCTCTACCATATGACTATAAAACTTAAACCCAAGAGTTTTCAGTAGTGCTGGAGAAAAATTGTCAGACCTGCCTGACAATCAAAAAAAACAAAAGGGACTATAGTGAAAGGGATAGGACACTGCTGCCCAAATTATTCTCAGGAATTTAAAGGTTGCTGCAGAACAATTACATTTTATGAGTCTGCAGGGTTTTATTTTTTTAATAAAAAAGAGAAGGTTTTCTCCTGTCGTGGAGCTATGAGGTTCATCATATGAGGAACTCACTCACCCTAAGAACACATTCAGGTACATGGGAAAAAGCAAAACCTATCTGGATAGAACAGCCATACCTCCTATGGGAAGCTGTTGTATTGGTATGCAGAACAGCTAGGAATAAATGTGGGAAAGTAGCGGGCATGTGACGAACTCTGTGGAGAAAAACAAAGAGGAAAAAAGGTCAAATATGCCTGAAAAGGATTTGATATAATTGTTACATGTGTGTTTTGGACAAAAAAAAACTGCAAGTGAAGCATTATCCTTAGTGTAACCAGTCCTGTAAGAACACCTAACCTGCTTTAAATTAGAAGTTACTGTAGGGTACTGCAGAAATTATTCTTGACACTTACTGGCAGGAGTTGACAGCCTTTTTCAGGTATCTACAATGGTGCTTTTTTCTGAAATAAAAAGTTGCCATTGCCACCTTCATGTTTGAATGATTGAGAAATTTAAAAGTTTTACTTCAGGAAAGCCAGAAAATATTTTTCACCATTGAGATTTTTTAGAAGACATATAAATTTCTTAACCACTACTACTACTACAAAAATACCTGCCACATAGTGAGCTTCTATTTAAGGTTCTCAGCTGTGCAAGAGTTTTCTAGTATGAGCCTACTAGCCTCTACTTCAGTGTTCATTGAACTCACTTGCACAGGACCACGACTCTGGGGTCTAGGAGGACAGTGAAAATGTGCAAAGATGTTGTAAACAAGTGACTAGCTACAATTTAGAGTTTACATGAAAACTGCTGTATGGGTGAAACTGAATGGGAGCTAAAGCAATGGCATACAAGTAGAAATGAAATGGAGTTAAAAGTAATTCCAGGGATCACATACACAGACTTCCACTCTCAAGCAGAAAGGGGCAGAAATGTTGAGTAGTGTTCATTAGCCTCATCTAGAAAAAGAAACTTGATATATGAGGAATCTTGAAATCCTGTAGATTTTCCATTACATAACAACTTATCTACATCTCTGCACTGGAGACAACTCTTCCTCACAAACTGTATCTCTGCCCTGCATCATCTGTTATCTGTTTCTTAATGATCAAATTACCTGGTGCACAGGAGACCTGTATCCAAACTCTTTTGTAAATGCACTTTTTCTCCCTCAATCCTCTCAGAAGGCTCCCTGACCCACTGGCTATAGGGCATAGAGAAGACCTCTACCAACAGGAATTTTTATTTTCCAAACTTCTATGTTGTGGCTCAAATTCCCTGACACAGTGGAATCTTTAACCTACAGCTTAAGAATTAAGATGAGAAGGAGTATTCTTTGAACACCTATCAACGAAATGAGAGATTATATATAATTAAAGATCTTCATCCCTATCAATGTAAGGAAAGACCTCAGTACCCATCTAGACCTGTATATGGGTACATTTAGGATTCCTTGGAATTTACTGGAATAAAACTCCATTCCTTTCACAGTAGTGTGATTGCTGAGGAAAAGTAAATACAGCTTAAGTCATGGCAGTCTGAAGACATATTTATAGACCATTTCAGTAGATGTTCCTTCCTGTGGATTAAGCCCCTTATTTATTTAAGGAATGCCAGTAGAAATTTTAAATTAAAGTTTTGAATTTCAGTCAAACCATAAAAGGAAATAATTTAATAATTCATAAATGATATAAAAATTACAGTTGGAAAAATTTCCATGTAAATGTGCTTCAAATGTTTTTTCCTATAACTTAAGACAGTCTTTAGAAAACTTACATGAACTTAGAATTTCAGCTGGTTGATAGAAAAATATCATGCAAGATAAATTTGATGTATATGTATTATGTTTATAATATGGTAAAATGCGTCTTTCTTATTTTAAAGATAGTGCCAAAAAGTAACAAAACCCCAGAACTTCTCAGAATAAAAACTAAGAAAGCAAAACAAGCATTTATTATTTACCCCTAAGCACCCTTTACTGCAATACAAGAATAAAGAAAGAGCAGCTTTCTAGTTGTTCTTAAAATGAGAGTTATCACAATGCGCTGGTACACCAAGTCAATCACATTTTGAAATCATATGATGTATATTTTTAAAAATAAATATCCAAGTTTTTATCCAACTTTGGAGATATTTTCAGGGATATGATCTTGTTAGTAACATCATATGACAATTGTACAAAATCAGAAGCATTATACATAAGGCAAGCCCGAATATGCAGCTGGGCAGGAAACTATTAAAAAAAAAATTATCATTTGAATTTTAAAAAAAGATTAAACATTAATGCTGCCAAACAAAAATAATAGTATTGATAATTTTCAACAATTTGTTCATAGTTTTACTACAGTCTTGATCAACACATTTTAAGAACTTATTTGTACTAGGAAATAATTTGAAAAAATACTATGTGTTTGTTCTAGAACTGTCAAAATGGTACATTTCATCAATGGTGAATACTCAGAAATATAGAGAATTTCAAAACTTGGTTCTGGAATTATAGTGACAGACACTAAAAATCACAATTATCTATCAATTCTAATAAATATCAAGACAGAGACAACTAATTTTCAAAAACCTTAAGCATAAATTTTGAACAAAACCAAATGCACATTTTTGAAAATTAAAATCTTTTAAATCAGAGGTTAGTTCACAAAACCTGAGATTTAAATTATATTTCAAATTCCCACAGTGAATAGAAAAAAATTTTCATCCTCAATGCTTAGTATGTAGTACTAAGTAGTATGTATTAAATTATTTGCAATTCCTCTATTATTAAATCTGTATTAATTAATATACAGTATCATAAGACAAGATAGAATTCTTGAAGAAAAATTAACTATTCAAGTTTTAATTTCATATTTTCTTACCTTGATTTGAGACAACACTATGACTAGTTTTGCAAAATGGGAAGTATGCTGCAACTAACATAATTTTTTGGACCACAAGTATTTGAAATATGTTGTCACTTCTTCAAGTAATTTTTTATTTTAGGTCTTTTATGGAAACAAAAAATTACATATACATAAGGGGCCAAATTAAGATACTTAAAGACAGGCCAAGAATACACTCTATTAAGGGGACAATTCATAGGGTAACTGAGGTGCTGATGAGGAATATCTATCCAAGGCAAAATATAATAAATGCAATACATGCATGATTTGGAGAGAGATTACAAATTCCCTTGAATAGAAGGACTTTGAGGACATAAGGTGGCTAGTGCCAAGCAGAATTTTTTAAATTTTGTTATTAAATTCACATTTCTGGTATAAACTATTCTAATTCATCATCTAATGGATTACAATTTTTCCTTTGTCTTTATAATTTGGAATTCCTGAGTATGCATCTTCATATAAATCACTGAAATAAAATAATCCCACATTAGACTCAGAATGACAAATGCTTATTTTTTTCAGTTACACTACAGAATTGGAACAGGTGGACCACAGTTTTACATGGCCCAAACATATCTTTAATAGCATCCACACACAAAGGAGGAAGAGGAAGGCAGGGGGAGAACCACTATTTCAGCTCAGAGGATTTATCCTAAGCAAAAAAGAGATACAATTATACTTCAACCCTTGCCTTCTTCAGCCCTTGCCTTCTATCACTAAAATGTCTCTGACAGTCCCATGCTGATTTGGCAAAAAGCCAAAAAGCTTATATGAAGCACAACCCTGTAACTTCCTCCAGCTACTAGCCCACAAAGGCTCTCTATTTCATGCAAACCTCATCAGCATGAGTGATTTCATTGACTTTAACAGTATATTAATAGTGAATTCTTCAAACTACCATTTGTATTTTTGTAAAGCAGAAGTTCTATAGAAGGCTTATTAGCCAAAAAATTTCACAGATGCTCTTTCCATTGAGGATTTTTAAAATTTCTTTAAGACAAAAAAAAAAACAATTTATCCACTGCTAGGTGCTCAAGCAACCACTTACAAAAAAAAGGCAATTTTTTTTTAATTTTCTCTGTGTTAATGTCAGAGAAGTTTCAAATACTTTTGTAAGAAAAAAAAAAAAAATGGTACTGTATTATATTGAAAAAACTCCAAATAACTAAAAAGTCATAATTTGCTGAAAAACGTCTGATCTTCCCACTATCTTAATTCCAACCAAATGTAAAATATGTGGACTATGAAAGCCATATATTCACATAGACCATTAGCTGTTGTGAAAGACTATTCTTCTTGAATTGCACCTACATAATACAAAATACTGGATTTCTATTTCACAGCTATATAATCACTCACCATACCCTAAAAACTCTCATCTTGATGCCTGATCAGCCATCAGAGCAAATTTCATGACTAATATGTCTTAATTTTCAAGAAGGGTTGATATACTTTTTCAAAATACTATCAAATAAAAATAACCAGTTGCTAAGATTGAAAGCATACCCCTGATACAAATCTGCAGTACTTTAGTGAATACCGAAAAGTGGCTTGGTGAAGCTGAAAAGACTTGTGAATACTAAGTCTGAATAGACAGATGCACTTCTGCCTTTCCCTTAGACATTCCCTTTTTCATATGTAGGAGTAGTTGTGATAAACTTTATACTTTCATCTGTCTCGGACCTTGAAAAAGAGATGTTAACTGTCTATTTACCTTGTTACAAAATGAAAAAATATAAACACAGGTATTTTGGACAAACTTTGGATAAACACAACAGAGTACAGTTGTGGCTGATGAAGAGTTCCTTTTCTGTTGGATAAATAAAATAGATTCTTTCAGTCATTTCTCTACCCTTTTTTTTTTTTAATTTATCTTGGAAACTTCTCATGTGAGAAAAGTTACCCTAAGGTATAAGAGGCAAGGATCCAAAGGCTCTTTGGGTCAGTAGAGCATTTTATCATACGAAAACACCATTACTGACATTTTAAAAAGATCAGGAATAATAGTCTGACAGTAGTAAGTAAAAACCTTTGTTTCAGGATCCATTTTAATTACACCTATAATTTAATTATACCTCCTTTAAGCCAGTATAAAATTTATTTCTTACATGGAACATCTTGATTCATGTGTTGCAATACAGAATTTCATTACCTCCAGGCCTCTTTTCTTATGCATTTGGCATGTGCATATTTTTACAGATCATAACTGCTGTACATAAGATCTTTCTACTGTTTCCATAATGATTGATGAAAAGAGACATGGAATAAAAAAGTATAATCAAGAACCTGTTACTTAACCATAATGTATGTTATTGCATCCACTCTTATTGCACCACTGGCATGGAGAGACAAGGAGATAAAAGTTTAGTTTCCCATTGAAAGGAAACTACATTCTCTAGAAAAGGAAGATATAATTCTCTAGTCAATTCAGCTCTGCAACTCTGACAGAAATATTATTTTTTAAATTAGAAAATGAAAACCACAAGAAAATCCCATGTTAAAAGCACCTAAAGCATTGCACATGAATTTTCTTATTTCTTAAACATTATCTACAGAGCCTGAAAATAACTGGTTTGTTGTTCTACACAGATGCTGCCGTTAATGACAGGGCTTCCCCAAGTAAAACAGCCTTCTCATGTCAATGAGAGAGCAGTTGCAGAAACCGGGATAACTCTGGCAGCGAAACGTGAAGATTAGATTCCTTTGGATATTTGAATAGATGAACAGGACACTAACTTGCTTGGAGATCCACAGACGCACATGGGTTCACCACCATTATACCCTAAGGTCAACAAAAACTTGTGGATACAACTCTTCAGAGCTCTCATTTTGGAAACTTCCTCATGATTGACAAATAGGATAAGATTTAACATTAGCATTGCTTCTTAATATCATCAAAATAACACTGAAGTAGGACTTCTGAACAAATTAATTAGTATTCAGAATATTTGCAGTACTCACTTTAAATGTTTCTTTCCTTCAAGCACATGGTTAAGCCCTTTAATATGATTCAGTGTAATATGACTAACAGAATTCATTAACATTGTATTTAATTATTTGGCTGTGAAATCTTAGTTTCCCCATCTAATTGTAAACACTCAAAATACAGATTGCTGTGACTGCCTGCCACTCTTTTCATAAGAGAGACTGGAAAAGAATTGGACAGGCAACAAAAGGAAAGTGTTTTTCTTTTTAAAGAAAAAAGTTGCATAAGAGATCAATGAGAACTCAAGGAACTTTACCAGCTTGGGTGGAGAGATCAAGCAGAAAGCCTGGCAGGGGATAGGACTGAATCACATCTTCCTTTCACAATACTGTGAAAAATCAGAGATATAGAGCAGTGGTGCAAAGCTCATATTAATATCAACATCACAAAGACATTTCTGATTACTCAGGGTGATGACTCAAAGTAGTAGTCAGAAGCTAAATCCAGGTAATAGAGCCAAACCAAACGACTGCCTTCCCTATTTTGTGTTATCTGGCATATTTGTCCATATAAACATCACCTAAATCATGGGATCAATGCCCTGAAGCTAAATATAGATTTTTTTTTTCTCAAGTGGTGCACTTTATCATTACAGTCCTTGGATTTCATGCAGCTCTGTTCTCATTGTAACCATTTACTCCTGCTCCAACACCGTCAACAGCGGTTGTTTTTGACAGTCTTAACAAGTGTGCTACAAGTCTGCAGCTAGTCATGGTAAATAGCTTTGCATGAGTGGGATGGATTTGCATATGCTAATGTGACATCTGGCCATTGTGCAATTTCTTATTTCTGTAACCCTTGAGCAGAATATCTTCCTAGAAGTTAGCAATAATCACCATTCAAGCTTTCAACTCATGTAGTTTTTACTATAGATGTCAATCTTAATCAAAAGATCTACTAAACACAGGTCTGATGACAGACCAAAGAAAACTGCTTAAAGTATGGATACTCCACGTTCAATCAGAAACAGTTTATTTGCTTTCGTACAGTCAAAATTTTGAAATGAAGAATCAGAATTTAACCAAACTTGGATGTTGCAAGTTTTTATCTTTCCCAAGGTGAGAGTTAATTCTGACATAGAAAAACATATAACACAATTACGCAGACACAAAATCTGCTTTGTGGTTAGCAGTGGTATTATAAAGACAAATGTAATTTATATGAGAGCTTAACAAAGGTCAAAATGTAGCCAGTAGGGAAAAGAAGTATGTCTTTTTATGTAGAGTCAATACTGATCTTGTATTTTACAAATATCTTCTTTTGCCAACTACATCTAGGCCTTGCGATCCTAACTTCAGTAGAATTTTAGACTTGGGCAAAAGAAAGAACACTTTAAGTAAAGGAATATCATTAGTTCAAACCTTTAAAGCTAAGAAAGTATAACCTCAAGGGCAATTAAGCACTGAACAGATATTCAAGTAGATTATTTCAGTTTGATTCCAGAAATTTCCATGACTGACATAAGATTATTCTAAAGGATACTGTCTGATCATATTTGGCCCAAAAATATTATTTTAATAGAAATGAGCTTTAAAAATCCTAAAATCACCAACATATTCACTATGATTTTTCATTAAAAGATCAATTCTCTGAACAAGTATGTACTCTTCAAAATTCCCTGTAATCCAAACCAATAATCCAAAAGAACTGACTTTTATATATACATGTATATATATTGTCATTGTCTTCTGGGAGAGCAAGCCATTTAAGAACAAGTCTTTGCTTGATTCAGATCACTTAAAGAGATAGTTTTATTCTCCCAGAAACAAGAAATAAATTTCTCAATTTGAGCCATAGTGTCTCCAAAAAGAGAGATTAAGAGTTGTCTGCAAAAAATTTGTGCTTCCATTTAAGAAAAAAAAAAAGTCACTATATATGAAGACAGACGAAACTTGATTGGAGCTGCAGGTACTTAGGTTGCAACCAGCATCATAAGTTTTCCACTCCAAGAGTAAACATCCAGATTCTTGTTATCATCCAGCAGTAGGCATGGAAGTCACAATGGGTGTAGGAACAGAAGCACTACATTTCTAGTCAGGATTTACTAATAATTTATTGAATCTAAATATGAGGGCACCTCCTCAAAAGCAGAAAACCAACATCCAGCAGAGTTTGTAGCATGATGCACCTTGAAATTTTATCATGTGTCAAGTAGTTACTATCTTACCTTGAGATATTTTGAGTAAAATTTTTGTAGATACATCCTACTCAATCTGTGTTAATGTATATGCAGAGAGCAGCAGTCATCAGTTCCACTGAGAACAACCCATAAATCTAGCATAGCAATCAAGGTCTTCAGCTACACAGGGCAGGATTGATATGCTTGATCGCATATGTTTGATCCTTTGACCTGTTTCAGCTTTTTTGACATGAGAAAGTCCTGTTTCAGTGAAGCTAAAATCATGGAACAATCCAGGCTGGAAAACAGCTTGGGTGATAATTTGGTTCAAACTTTAATGGGAAAGGAGCTTGGATGAGATCATTAAGTACTCTGTCCAATTGCATCTTAAAACCTCCAGTGACAGGGACTCTACCATGCCCCTGGGAAAGTTGTTCCAGGAATAGTTATTCTCACTACATGAAATTTTTTTCTTATATTGAGATGGTGCCTCCCCAGCAGAACTATCCACAGCCCATTCCCTTCTACATATGCCTCTTTATGAAATGAGAATCTCCAGAATATTTTTAGCCATCCTTTAAATATTAGAATTCTGTTACTTTTCCAAGGTGAAGAGATCTAAACCCTATACCAGGATGGTCATGACTGCTAATGACTCCCATATGGATGTAGCCCAGTATTAGATTTGCCTGCCACGCCCTTGGCAGCGGTTCTGGTTCTCACCAAGGACAGGGTTAACTTTTTTGCAGTAACTGGGAGGTGGCTGACCCTACAGCCTGGTGAGTGTGTTTAAGTAACTCTATACCACCATCATCACCGAGGGGCAGAAGTAAGGGGTTTATGAGAAAGGGTATTTTAGTTTACAGTCAGATCATCAGCCCACTCTATCATGTGTCAGAGGAGAAGAATAGGGTCAAGTGGGGTCCTGAATAGCAACAAGATTTGAACAAATTAAACATGAGACTGCTCATACAGTAAACTTGGGCCAACCAGGACAGGACAAGATCTACACTGCTGCATTCTCCAAGAGAATTGTCCTTTGTGGAGTCTCTCGCAAAAAGTACTTAGGGAGACTTGAGGAGAACCTCTGACATCCTGGAGTCAGGGATACAAAGGATCTGATACCTATTACACTGCAACTGAAAAAGATATCCTGGCAATTTATGAAGAGATTTAAACTGCCTCAGAAGTGATGGGCACCAAAGCACAGCTCTGTCAGAGATCTTACAGCTACAGAAGCTGAACTGATTAGCACTGCAGATCCTTGGCCTTTGTACAGTGAAAGCCAAGGGAGAGATAAACTCAAGGCAAGAACTGAAGACCTAATGTCTGGTCACTCTGATCCCCTAATGCTGAGCTCTGATGAAGGAAGATGCAGCAAGGACTTTACTGGAAAAAGAGATCACAAAAGACATTTCTAGTGTAAGAAGAACAATTAGAAGATTGTGTTTCTAAAGGAGACTGGGAAAAAATGGTCAGAGTGGAAAATTTTGTATGAACACAGTGACCTATAAATACTGGTAAACTGTAATAAACTGGCTTTGCTTTGCTGGCATAAGAGAAGTTTGTGTCTTACAATCCTCACACAGCTTTTCCTGGCACATGTGCCCTGCCAGGGCTGGGCAGGATGTTCAAAGCAAAAGACCTTTCCACACATCATGCCACTGCTGCCACATAGAATAAGTGATCACACAGCAAGCTCCAACAGGAAATCCCAGTCACCAATGGGTCTTGACCTGGCCCAAAGCCAAAAAGTTTGGACTGTCATCACCATAGGAGAAGGAAAAGATCATATGTGCTACTGATGCTACACCTTATAATCAACCACCAGAAAATCAAAAGGAATATGATCTCTTCACTGATGGCTCCTGCTGTATGGCTGGGCTACACTGAAAACTGAAAGCAGCTGTACATGGTGAGTCACAGAAGCTATGGAGGGACAAGGTGCATCAGGTCAGGTCGCAGAGCTGAAAGCCATCCAGCTGGCTTTAGATATCGCTGAATGAGAGAAATGGCCAGTGCTGCACCTCTGCACTGACTTGTGGATGGCAGTAAATGCACTGCAGGGGTGGCTGGCCCAATGGAAAAAGTCCAACTGGCAGGTAAACCCATCTGGACTGAAGAATTGTGGGAAGACATCATTACTCAGGTAGAGAAGCTGGCTGTAAAAGTATTTTATAATACATGCACCCAGGGGTTGGGCTACTGAAGAGCATTTGAAGAATGGACAGGTGGATTGGGCTGCCAAGATTAAACTGTCTCAGGTGGATCTTAACTGACAACATTAGGGTGAATTATTGCTGCTTGGTGGGTCCATGATTCCTCAGGTCAACAGGGAGGAGATGCAACATAAAGATGGGCTCATGATAAAAGGGTGAAGTTAATGACAGGACATTATTTCCCAGGAGATGTATAACTGAAACATTTGCTGCAATCAAGCAGGCCAAATGAGTAAAGACTCTGTGGTATGGTAGACAATGGTCAAAATATAAATATGAGGAGGCCTAGCAGACTGATTACATCACACACCTGCAAATCCATGAAGGTAAGCATATGCTGACAGTGCTATAAAGAGTCGCTGGATGGCTGGAGATACACTCTATACCTCATACCACTGCCTGGAAAACCATCTTGGGCCTCAAGAAGCAAGCACTGTGATGACATGGCACCCCAGAATAATTGACAATGTCAGCAGGGCTTGTTTCAAAAATAGCCTAATTGACACCAGAAACAGAGAGCATGGTATTAAGCAGGTATCATCTTCCCTGCCATGCACCAGCCTCTGGGAAATTTGAACAATACAATGGACTGCCAAAACCACATTGAAAGCAATGGATATGAGGACCTTCAAACACTGGGAACTACATTTAGCAAAGGCTGCCTGGTTACTTAAAATTAACTCTCCCAGCTGAGCCGGTCCTGACCAATCAAAACCACCACACAGTGCAGAAGGGGATAAAGTCGATGTATATTAAGAATATGTCAGGAAATCAATTTGGATTAGTCCTGCCTCAAGCAAAGGCAAACCCATCCATGGGATTGTTTTTGCTCAATGGCTGGGTGCACTTGGTGGGTAATGCAGATGGATGGGGAAAAACAATGTATACCTGAAGGGAATTTGATTTTTGAGTGAGAACAGTCTTTAATGCCAAACCGTGTGTGTATTTTTGGTTGCTGAATGACACTGGCACTGTGTGCCATAACTACCATGGACAGTGAGTATGGACTGCTCCAGATACAATGGTCATGAGCTTGTGATGCAGCTTGCTATCACCCAACAGTACAGCAGCCCTCCTGCCCTGGACGGGATCTAGAATGGATAGAAATCATAGTCACAAATTAACTTGAAGGGTATTTTGGAGGGATGGCCACTGACAATGGAGAAGAAACCTGTGCATGTGTAAAAAGGTATATTGGGAAGGTGTAAGATCTGGGCAAGAGGCTGCTGGTATAAAATAAGGTGTGGATAATGTCCTACTTTAGGCCAACAACAGGGTTAATTTTTCAAAGTAGCCATGAGGGGCAGACACTGGAGTCACATGGGTGTGTGTAGCTTGTTATTGTAAAAATCTGAGGGGCTGAGGTAGAGTCTTACCTCAGAGAAAGAGGGGTGTGGCTTCCAGTGGAACAAAAGCATAGGTGCGAATCATCTGTCTGACACTGTTCAGCATCTCAGGGTTCTGCTCTGTTGAGTTGGTTGGTTGGTTCGTTGGTTGGTTGGTTTGTCAGCAGCTTTTCTTAAAAAACATATATTTTCTTTTTTTGGTCAATATACTGACAGAACAATTTCAAGGAATTTTTAAAGATAACACAATTCTTGGATTTGCCTATTTGGATGCCCAAATTTTGCCTGTAACCTTCAATTTTCATTCCAACTCAAAGAACCAACAGGGGAAGCAGAGAAGAACATCCCAGAAGGGGGAATTTGGAATGGCTAAAATACATTCCAGTTTTTGAAAATGTAGAAATACTTTTCCATTAGATTGTGTGCAATTATTGTAGTATCGTTGCAGAGCCATAATTAGACTGTATTCACAGAGCAGCCTCTAAACTTCTTTTCAGATGTAATTCTCTGTTGACCTCAATCTAAATTATTTTTATATTATACATATTTCTTTTGATACATATAGTATTTTTAGCTAAAATATGCCAAAATTTTATTTAAGGTGTGCAAAAGACAAAACACTTAAATATATTTCTAAACTAAAGCAAATCTGCAGTACAAACGATGCACTTATCAATTGTAATATATTATGTTTTCTGTCTCATTTCAGAAGGTATTATGGTAATAATTTTGGATTTTAGCCAAGTGCTCAGTAGAGGATTTTAAACATCCTCTGAATAGACACATTTAATAGCTTTTAACCGTACAGAGCACTGCCCTTATCAGTGAGTAGCAGGAAAATGATTAATACACTCTGGGTAAACTTACACTTAGTCTTATTTAGGTAGAGAAGGAGGCATCACTAAGGGTGGAAATCTCTAATTATATAAGAGGATATAAAAGACAGCAACTCACAGACATGAGATGCATATTCTGTAGGTCTACACAACAGATGGTGGTGTCTGGCAGTGTCTTTTCTTTTAAACAGAAAAATATTGTTATAAAAATATTCAGAATACATTTTTAGTTACTTAACCAAATGTGTGGATGTATAACTGGGAAATGAAAGCCATGATGTGGTGCAGGCAAGAGAAAAATTTTATCTGAAATCTCATTATTTAGGACTCTTCCACTCTTATGCTGCTTTCAGCTTTAAGACATGCTGCTGTGTTCATGTCCTTGGTACTGTCTATCTAAATACATCCCAAACTCATACACTTTTTGATATATTTAATTTGTACTATAGTGTATTGAGATATTCTGAATACCATGTTTTTGCCCCTTTTCAATCCATTTTTGCTGAAAAGAATCACTATTATCAGCCACAAAGGGAATTCTCTCTTGCAACCAAAGTCCTCTGAAGGGAGAATCCTCAGCAGACCTACACTTTGAGTGACAAGTTCTTACGCATGTCTCATTACGAGTGGGTCGAATTAACATATATTCTGTCAAACTGAGGAAAATAGCTGTGGTTAATAAATGAAAATGCAGGAAATAGTCTGTAAATATGACTGGGATGAATTTCATCAAGATGATCCAATACTTCAAGGAGTCAGGTGAAAATATTACAACTAGGTTCAAATCTAAGTACATCCAACACATCTGGGCTGCTTTTTTGTTGTAACAGGCATTTCAACTCTTCTCCAAAGAGATCACCTCTTTTCCCTCCATGACCATCGGACAGCATTAGAATGCGTTGCAGTGGAAGTAGCCACACTGGCTCCTGAGCCATAAATACAGAGCTTTATATGTGGCCAGATACCCCAAACCTTCAGGTGGACTTGTTAACTGAATGAATATTTTCTGCTGAAAGGCTATTCTCAGTATGAAAATTACTTTTTTTTGCAAAATTGAATGTGACTACCTAATCCTCTTCCTAAACAAAAGCTACAGGAAGAAGGCAGTCATACCATGAGAAGGACACTATAGGAGAAGTGAAGGATTTACTCTAGCCTTTCTAATGTTTGGCATACATGCTCCCACACTGCATATCACTAATATTTAAACTTGACCATTAAAAAACACTACTTTGTGTTTTAAGCAATCGGGTAATCTTCTGGAGAAAAGATGGTGGGCAGAATGGTGTTAGCCTACCCAATTCCTATTTTGTCCTGCTGGAGAAAATTAATATTTAGTTAAAATCAGAAGTGAGACAAAATCACTGGTTTCCAACAATAATAATATTACAATCAAAGATATAATTCATAAAGCCAGGCATAGCATTTAGAGAACATTGCCCCTCTTAATGTCTACACTTATACAGCTGCATCTCATAAAGAATCTTCTATGTATCAAGATAGGAAGAGATGTCAGTATGTTAATGTTTCTATTTCAAAGATATGAACTGCAGAGAAATGAAAACACAAACCAATTATGATTATGAGATTAAGAGGTCTGAAATTACTTATAGCAAAAAAAAAAAAAAAGGGATTAAACAATGACACCCTTCGGTTATTACTGCATTTAGTAAGAGATGCCTCTGCCCAAATTAAGGTACAAACGAGACCATATATCAAATCAGTAGTACAGATTCTACTCAGTAGTAAATATGAGGTCAAGAAATGGATGGGAAAGAGAAGAAGAGAAAGAAATAGGAAGAGAGAGATAGATTAAGTTGAAAGATATCACCTCCTGTGCCCCTTTAATTCTTCTTCTCCTCATCTTCTCAGTCATGGTGGTCCTGGAGTTGCTCTTCTGGAGGCACCACCTTTATACAGTCTAAATTCTGGGTAATCAGTTGGGGTTGAGGTGGGGGGGTGGGGTGAATATGCTATTACTAGTATTTTTCACCACCACAGAAGGACCAAAAGTAAGAGTTCTATGAAAACAGTTTACCTAGTTTGCAATTCACAAGCCTTCAATCAGAGTTAGTTCAAGCTAAATACATTAACGTTCCTAAAAAACGATCTTTTCTCCTAATGTACTTGATCAAATGTGCAGAGCTTTGATCAGAGAACACCTTAAAGGTGCCTTCATATTTCAGCCAGTTACTTTTATATCCAAGGAATGGGTACTGACACTTCAGAATGAAACCATGAAAGCCTTTGCAATGTTTTAATTTTAAAAAAATAGTTCAAAAGAGGAAAAACAATACTTTTGCATCTTATACTCAACAACAAAGATAGTATATGATAGTTCAATAGCTCTTTCAGGTCAGAGGTGTATTGAGAAAAACATCAGGGATGATTCTGTCTAGATTTATAAGTAAGCTAAATGACAAATACTGTACTTTAATCTTCTTTTGATGCATACAGTTGACAGGAGCTACAAAGGTACAATATAAAGCTTTTGAGTATTTCCCCATATATTTTGTACAAGATGGAGGAACACATCTTCTTCCATAAAATATTACTTACATTTGTGCATTATGTATGTGGGGTTATACAAGCAAGTATGTTTTTCTAAAACACACCAGTGCTGAAACTCAAAGAAAATGTACAGCTCAGAGGAAGAAAATCAATTATCTCAATACATTAATGATATCAAAATGATGCTCCTTTCTCACTGGGGCTGATTTTAATTTGTCCTGATGCGACTCCATAAATTTAATTAAATGCTCTGTTGTTTAAACAAGTACTATATTCTGATGTGTTCCTTTTTACATTAATTCTCTTTTTGTATTTACTGGTTTATTTACTTTGCTCCTGGTATTTCAGGGAGTTGAAGAAAAACTGCTTTGAAAACTATGCAGGTTCAAATAAACAAGAAAGCAATTCATAAATTACATTCATTTACACAGAGTTGGACTTACACTCTGTGGTAAGCAACAATCTTTATATAGCACAATACATACGTCCTACAGAAGTAAACTTTCATGATTTCAGAGACATCATATTGCAGATGGCATGTGTCCCAAGCCATTTATTCAGGTTTTTTTACTAGTAACAGGTTGGAAGTTGATGAGACACTTGCTCACAGGCTGGGAGCAAAAGTTCATGATAAATAGGGTTACATCATACTGGTGACTGGTCACTAGTGGGGCTCCTTCTTAGGCCCTGTGCTTTTCATCATCTTCATAAACGACTGGGTGGTAGGACTTCAAAAAATTCAAATTTGGCAGATGACACTAAACTGGGAGGAGTTTTTGACTCTCACAAAAGCAAGGAGGCCTTGCAGGGACACCTCAACAGATGAGAGGACTGGGCCAACCAACCGTATGAAGTTCAACAAAGGAAAGCGCCAGATTTTGCTCCTGGGATGGGCCAACTCTGGACATTGGGACAGTCTGGGGAATGAAATGCTGGAAAGCAGCACCATAAAAGGGACTTGGAGGTCTGTTGGGAGTTGGGTTTCTTTCCTTTGGTTCCTTTTTACTTTTGGAATTTTTCCCATTGAGTTGCTAAGAAGCACTGAGAAATGGGTACTTAAGGCAACAGGAAGGCAGCCAAGCCTCAGGAGAGGAGAGTGTCTGGTTTTCTAGAAGTTTTTGGAAGTTTCTTTCAGAATGGCAGAGATGCCGCAAGACTTGGGGACTGGGGAAGCTGCTAGCTCCCTCAGGCTCTAGGCTTTTGGAGGAGGATGGCTGGAGCCGCTGCTTCGGAAGGGAATTCCTTGCTGCCTCCAGAGCCCAGCCCAGAGCTGTTTCTTCTACTGTGAGGTGAGCCTTTTTTTTTGTAAGAGCAGCCACAGAAGTGGGACCTTATTAACACCCAGCTCACTAAAAAAGGGACCTATCCCCATCTGCTCGGTTGCCTGGGATCTTGGGCTTACCCTTCTCTGCCCTGATGGGAGCCGGGTTGCCACTGCCCCGGCCCCACTGCTTGTTGGGCACTGCTCCGAGTTTTCACTACGCGTTAGCCCCGCACCCCCGGCCTGCCGAGACATCCCACGGCTCCCGAGTCTCTGCTACATCTCGTCCACCAACCCGGGACTTTTTGCGCATTCCTGCCATTCCAACTCTTTGGAGTCCTGCTGGGGCACCAGGATCGACTGCCCCAGGGTTTTGGGAAGCAAATCCTCTCTTCCATCCCTTCCTGCCTGCACCAAGCCGCCATTACAGCGTGCTCGCTGAGCTCGCACCAGCAGCCACCAGCGCCCCTGCCGGCTGTGACCGGAACTGCACCAGAGGGGAAGGGACCGTCGCTGGGCTCTGGCTGTTTGGTGTTGTTGCTGTAGCTGTCGATGTTTTGTTTGCCATGTTATACACACTGGCAAAAACTGTTATTGCTATTCCTGTATCTTTGTCTGAGAGCCCCTTAATTTCAAAATTATAATAATTCAGAGAGAGGGGTTTTACATTTTTCATTCTCCTGCCTTCCCTAGTAGACGCCTGTCTTTCAAACCAGGACAGGGTCCTGGTTGATGGCAAGTTGAACATGAGCCAGCAGTGCCTTGGCAGCCAGGAAGGCCAAGCGTGTCCTGGGGGGCATCAGGCCCAGCATTGCCAGCCAGACACGGGAAAGGGATTGTCCTGCTCTGCTCTGGGGCAGCCTCACCTTGAACACTGTGTGCAGTTTTGGGCACTACAATAAAAAATAAAAAGATATGAAACTGTTAGAGAATGTCCAAAAAAGGGCTGTGAGGATGGTGAAGGGCCTTGAGCTTAAGTATATGAAGAGTAGCTGAGGTCACTTGGTTTGTTCAGCCTGGAGAAGAGTAGCCTGAGGGAAGACCTCATTGCAATCTGGAACTTCCTTGAGAGGGGAAGAAAAGGGGCAGACACTGATCTCTCCTTTGTGGTCGCCAGTGACAGGACTCAAGTAAATGGCGTGACGTTGAGTTAGTGGAGGCTCTGGTTGGGTATCAGAAAAAGGTTTTTCACCCAGAGGATGGTTGGGCACTGGAACAAGATCTCCAGGGAAGTGGTCACAGCACCAAGCCTGACAGAGTTCAAGTGTTTGGGCAATGCTCTCAGGTACTGATGCATTTCTTGGGGAGTCCTATGCAAGGCCAGGAGTTGGACTTCAGTGATCCTTTTGAGTATCTTCCAGCTCAGGAAAAATTATTATTCCGTGACAGTCTTTTCAACAAAAGAATGCTTTTATTTTTTCTTGTTTTTAATCTCATTAATGTATTCTTTATCCAAGAATTACTGGACTGTTTTTTTTTACTTGTTGGAACTTAATTAGGAGCACATAGATTTGCAGTGAAGTCACTAAACCCTAATTAATATCATCTTATCAAAGGGAATTAATTCTAGGATAAATTTGGTAAGTCTGTAATGCCTCATGCTATACAAGTACATGAAAATGAACTTTAGTGAGATCAGCTGATCAGCTCTTTTGATTAGATCAATTCCATAAAATACTGCTTTGAAACCTTCACAGGAAAAGTTGCACATATTCAGCTTCAGTATCTATGTAAATTTACCTCAGAATAGAAATAATAATCAAATGATGATTTTATTTATTGCTTTGAGAATGAAAGACTCAGAGAATAAAAAGAAACTTGTTGGGTGTTGGAGAAAATGACCACTGTTCCTCCATAAGGCTGTATAAGTCTTTTGTGAGTGTAGTGACAAAGACAGAAAGTGGTGCAGGTTCTGTTGAGAGAAAAATGATAAATAATGTATAAGGGCAACTTGGTAATAAACACAAATAGCTATCTGTGAACAAATACTGATTTTCATTAAAACCATATAGTGCATGATTTTCTCAACTGTGGGGGTATTTTCTTAAAAAAATAAAACATTTTATCTGTATGAAGAACTGATTTGACAAATCTGACCATATTAGAGCTAAGTTAGCAGCTCTAGTAGATGAATGTTTTGTATGACTTTGATATTTCAATACAAGTCTTCAATGAAAAAGTTATGTTCTCTAGAAGGAATGGTAAATTTTCTAGAGAGAGAAGGTTTGGGTTCTTTTTTTTTTTCAGGTTTTTCTATTGTTTCTTATTTCCCCCCCCCAGGGCATTTAAATGCTCATGTTTTGGTTTTTATTTCAAGGAAAAAAAGCTATTTTGTCATTGTGTTTTATTGGCTGACAAGATAAAAATCATTGTGGCATTATTCTGATTATTCTGTGGACTTTAGCATAATGAAAAAAGAACAAAAATCTGAAATACAACTTGAATCTCTATATACAAAACTTTTAAACTATGGCCATATAAAATTAAAATAATTCTGTTTTCTTAGATCTGCTTAGATTTTCTCAAAATCCCAATTAATTTAAAATCTGAGCTAGAACAAAAACCAGGTGATGCCTCAAGTTTTAGCTTTTATATTTTTCAGATTCTGTTTTAGTGTGTAGTTCTGAGCTTCCTATTAAGGGATAGTAAGCTCTCTTCACAGAGTTGCTAGACAAAACAATTCCTTTCCCAGCTTGGGACGAAGAACAAACACCCAAATTTCAGGCCCAAGAGCATAAACCATGTGTACTGAAGAGAGAAAAACAAGAAGCATGGAACTTCATAACCTAAAGCTGCAACTGGACAATTAATTCTAATGTGCTAATGGACCAGAAGTTATAAAAGTGAGGCATCATTACCAGTTGTCCATTTTGAGACCATTTTTGGGTTCATCTTGGGTGTAGGCCTGGCTGGGCTCTGGTACTGCCCAAGATGTATCCATTGAGGCCTTCTAATAAACACCTACTTTATTCTTTAACTCCATCTAGTCTCTGTTCTAGGTCAGCCTTCACAAGACATCACAGGAAGGCATCTAATTACCTCTCTGTTTTTCATGGTTTGAAGCATGCATGCTATGTGCTTATTTAAATAGTAGTAATTGCCTAATCAGCCAACTATGCTTTACCAAATGAGGCAGATTGTCAAACACCCAGCCAATATTCCTTTACATTTCAGCCAAATATAATACCATAGCAACCAGAATGATAGTGTATCCTATGAGCATCATGTCCACTGGAATTTATATAAGCAGTGGTCTTTTAAAAACATTACAAAACTGAATTTCAGGAGGACTGCTACACTAAAACTATAATTCTCAGGTTTTTACAGTTTCATACTGTATTGTTCCTATTTTCTGGTACTCCTTTGGGAATTCTTGCTTTATAAAATGCTATCGTGAAGAGTTGAAGGATTTTTTTTTCCTTCCACTTGTATACTGTCAAGGGAGGCTTTTTGAAGACCTCACTTTCACCATCAAGAGCTAGGGAGGCAGACCTGATGGCCTTGTGGGATTTAATTAGAGTTCACCAAGTTAGAATCTCCAAGCTCTCAAAGTCCTAATTTAAATATAAGTTCACTCTGTGTTCAACTGTTCCTTAGGTCCTTATTAAAATTTCAAGTTATTAAAGCGAATATTCGAAGGGGCTTTTTTTTTCTTCTTTTTTTTTTTTTTTTGCAACAGATATAAACTAAACTAGAAATGTGCCACACTCAAAACCTTCCTATTATAAAACCCCTGCCAATTGCTTGTGATAAAACAACCAAAAAAGAACCAAAAAGAATCAATGGGAATGCATTTAGACCATTAGGTGTCCAACCAGAAGAAGATGGAGAGATAGCTTCGTTACAAAAGTGGAGGTACTGCTGAATCACACACACATTTCAAAGGCACCATTTTTAGGTAGCTGACCCCATGCGGTCTTGTGATAATAACAAGTAGTATTGCTCTTTCTTGGTATGATAGTATTTCCTTCGTTAAGAAGTCATTCAAAAACCTTGTTTTACACTGATGACACATCAGATTATTTTACAGTAAACTTTCTTGTCAGTCAAAGCTTTACAATATGAGGCTGTAGGGAAAAACCCCTCCATAAATATTATGTGTAATACTATATATATAAACAGATAAATGTACGAATGCATGTATGTAAGTATGTATAATAGGTTTTATGGTTGACACTGTAGCCACACAGCAATTTAAAAAAATACAAAACATGCTTCATTTTTTTTACACTGAAATGCTGGCAGCAGCATTCACACCCCTACATTCTGCAGACAAATTATGTTAAAAAATATCAGGGAACAAAGGGAGGAGAGAGCTGCAGACATGCTTATAGTATGGAAATTGAACAGAAACGAGAAGACATAGTACAAAGAAACAAACACACGTTCAGTGGGTGCAGAAATCATTCACAGGGAGACTGCCAGAACAGGAATTGTCAGCATTATCTCAATTTTATTTGTTTTTTCTTGCCTGTAATTGAAATAGATGTAGCAATTTTTTAGAATGATACTTAAGGTCACAAACTTTCCTACTCTGTTTTATGGTTTCCATGCACTGGAATTTATGTTTGTATGTCTTACAGTTATGTCAGAAAGATACAATAAGTGGAGAAGCTTCTTCTTGATCAGGCCCAATATCCATTTCCTTTGCGTTTATGCTTATATAAAGTAGGAAATATTTTTCCACTCTTGAGAAAACTTGTGACTTTTCAAAAACATGCCCTGATAGATTGGTAGCTTTTCTTTCCCCTGCTAGTTTTTTCTCCTTACTGTTTAGGAGTTCTTTATAATAAACATAAATCTGAAGAGGACAGTAAATTGAATATTTGAAAGAAACTTCTAGAAGTTAATTTCCAACAACTTCGAGAAGTTCAGTGATATTCAGACTTTTTCCTATTAAATGTTTTACTTTAATAGATTCCGATGTAAACCTACCTTGCTGGAATTTCTCCAAGTGTCTGTCATTGAAGAAGGATATTGCAGATAATGTCTACAACAGAGTGATAGTTGTAAAAAATGTGAGAAGAGCAACCCTACCAGAGCAGCATACAAGAAGATTAAGAAAGGTGGGAGTGAGCTCTGGCAGTTTACCATATAGTGGTCCTGTTTTGTTTTCCATGTCAGAGACAATGCTGTATCTTATCAGCACCAGGGCTCCAGTTCCATGAGAACAGTCATTCTGGATCAGATCAAGAATTGAGCAAATATAACATTTTCTGTCTGGCAGTTCCCAAATAACTTCCCTAAAGAGTACACTAAAAATACAGCAAACATCCTCAAACACTGCCCTGATCTTCAATGGTTTCTGAATCAGAAACATCAGAAGTCAGTGCCAGTACTTTTTCAGAATTTTTTTCCTTTTATATAAATTTAAAAATATAAGAAGATATTTGTCTGACATAGCCTTGCAAATACTGCTACTGTGTCATGGGGTTTCTACCATTGCACTGCTGTTCCATACACAATAGTTTTCAACACTTACACCAAAAAAAAAAAAAAAGTGAAAAAAGATGAGTTATCTACTCAATCTCAGTCCTTGTACTTAGAAGGATTTGTACTTCCCAATAGTCCAGGAAGCGTTTGGTAAAGCCTCCCTGACTGGATGGTCATTGACACTCTCATGGTAACAGTAGTCTAGTTATTATACAAAATCAATCCTATTTCATTCTGTGATAGTGCACTATTTCCAAAAGAATTTTCAAAAATATATTTTTGTATGTAGCAACTGGCAAAATATTATTATGTATTTACAGATTGGTCATAGGTAGATATAAGTGCGAGACTGTCCACTTTTTAAAAGGAAATTCCACCATTTCTCTGCTTGCCAAGAGCAGAAGGAAGTTTTTTAATGATTTACAAATGTAACATTTGTATTGATTTTAGTAATATTTTTTCTTTACACATACAAGTTATCTTCTTCTCTGACAGACCAAAGGTTGGCATTAGTGAAAGGGATATTGCTAAGGTATACAGCGAAGCATAAAAAAATTGAAACATTTTTCTGGTCCCAGAAGCTGTCACTGTCCAGAGCTTTTCTCCTGATTATCTATGCTAAACCGTTATGAATAACATTAAATTTCTCCTTCTCAATCCCTTCTGTATAGTCTATTAAATAGTCTCTATTTTTAGTGAATATTCCCTTCAAATATTCACAGTTTTTATGAACCCTGGTTTTGTGTTTAGCCATGCTCTAAATATATATTCAGTACTTTATTCTTTTTAATATTTTAATTACTCCAATTTCTTAATCAGAGTTAGAGTTCTTCTCTGAACTACTAATTTCCCATTCTCTTTGGTGATGAAGTACTTATAAACTTAGAATAATATCTGTGTGAGTTATTATCACAGTTATATTGAGGAGAAATATACTACTCATATAGTATACTCAAAATAACTACTCTGCCCTATTTTGTTACTCCTCCAAATATACCACTAAGGATCAGATTAGTTATTCAGTCCTGCTGCTGTAAACACCTATCAAATCTGCTGCTTGTGGAGTGCAGGTGTTGACAGAAACAGGCTTTTTCTGTTATGATCTACTTATTATTCTTTATATGATTGATTTTCCAAATTAATCCTGACCTATGGTGTAGTCTTTCTCTTGTGCCATGTGAGCATCATGTAGGACCATGCACTTCTGGACATTTCAAGATATCTCCATTCTCATTTCTGATAAATAGGAACTGTTCAAAATATTCTCCCTCAATATCTAAGCATTTGTTTCGATTCCTTATTACGCTGCAGTAGGTGCTAATATGATTTGGATAGTAACTAAGTAATAATGCATTAAAAATTTAAAACTGCATTCCACATTCAGCTAGTTAAAAGTAAAGTGGTGTTTGGATTAACATTTCCCTGCTTATTATTTTTAAAAGATCTGTTGCTCTCTAGTTTTGCTTTTTGTTTTATTTTCTTTTGTAAGGTAACATTATTTCATGGTGAAATTATGTCTTTCCCTACTGAAAAAGGAAACAAGACCTAGTGAGTTAATTTCATAAAGTAATTTCATAATTTTTCATAAAGGAAAAAATATTTCCCTTTCTAATTCAAACTCTGCTAAGACATTTATAGAGGGATATTAACTCAAAACAGAAATATAAAATATCTGAGAATATGACACATGCTTGCACTGCAGTAACAAAATTGATATAAGGGTCTGGCTAGCAACCTGGATTCTCCTTAAAAGAGAAAGTTACGTACCCAAACCAGCATACTTGTCCTATTTTAGTGGACCCTAATTTCAATCTGCTGAGGAGGGTGCATTCCCTCTGAGTACACCATGGATATTACTCTAATGGGGGTAAAATCCTTTGAAAATAATTTGCTGCATGATTTTGAACTATCAGTGTTGAACGAGAAAAATTTTAGTATGTACTGTTTGTGTCAAAGTGTAACAACACTTGGAGTTGACCAACTTACTTTTTGATCTTCCAGGGATTTTTTCTCCCAAATGTTGTCTATGGTGGTTAAGATACAATTGTCATGTCTCTGTCCATCACTGTCTCAGAACAGAGAATAATTCCAAAGTTGCACATCCCTCTTTCAATGCAGCCAAGCAAAGGACATTTCAGGTCGGTAAAGTTCATAGCTTCTCTCTTTTTTTTGTATTTCTTTCTCTCCAAGTCTAGCAATCCAAATTTAATTACTATGAAATAAAAAAGGCATCTTTTGCCAGTAGCAATATTTTCATACACACTAATGGATTTTTTTCTCTGCTTAGTAGGGTACTTTTTTTCATGTGCAGCAATACAGTACATGGAAAGTTATAGTCGATGGATTGAGACTAGATGCCTATTTTACCCTTCTACATTTCACCCTTTGAAATCCACAATCTTTGTTCTTTACATAATATTCCTGCGCTGCTGACCTTCCAAATGTTTCTTTCTTTCTGTTCCTTGCTGCACTGCAAGAGTTTTATGAGAGTGAACGTAGAATTAGTAGTCTATTTCCATTAGTAATAAATCTGCTTTTGCCCTTGCAGGGGAACCTTTGCTTCGGTGTCTGTACTTTTGCAAAAATAATGAATTCATGCAAGAGGTTACCCGGATAAGAGCAAACCAGGGTTTAAAGTCTACCCTGGTGCATCACTGCCTCAGGGCTAAATTCTGAGCCCATTTAAGCAGGAGATATGGGCCACAAAAGTGAAAACACTTCCAGCACCTCCCAAGGCTGTTCCAATCACCAAATCACATGCAGAGGTTCATGATTCTTTAATTTAACCATGCTATGAGTGTTCTGTTTTTTTGAAAGAACAAAAAAGACCCTTTAATACAGATCTGTATTATCTTTAAAAATCTGTATTTTCTCTCTTTTCTAGTTTCATGCATTTAACTGAGTCATGTCTAAGCTTCATGAGTTCTGGGAAATCAGTGCATTCATGATCATCTTCAGAAACAGATTACATTGTTATATTTATTTGTTTATTATTTTGATTTCTCCTTTAAAATTATTAATATATTTTATTTATTATATTTATATATGATTAATATATTTTCCTATCAATTAGCTCTTGAATTCTGCCCTAATTTCAACTGAGTTTGAGAAAATTCTACAGCTATTGTAAAGTTCATATTCAGATTACAGTGTCAATATTAAATTAATTTCTCCTTTTTTTTAATGAAAACAAAATGAAACAATTTTCTTGAGGTTCCAAAGTAACATGTGAAACTTTCTTTAAATTTTGTGCAACATTCTTCAGAGGAGACAGAAGATACAAGACAAAGCTTGAATGTAGATTTAGCACACCTAGAAGTATAATATCGCTGTATTTAATGTACATATATTTGATAATATCTTTTTGAAATTTGGACACATTTTTAATTGATGTGACAAGCTCTTGAATTAAAAAAAAAGAAAACCAAAAAAATGCTTTTGTGTATGAATGTCTACATTTTATAAAAAGTTATAGGAAAAATATATCCTACAACTAAAGTGGAACATTTTTGTTCTATATTTAAATAAATGTCTAAAAACTCATTGATTACCCATTCATAAAAAAGAGAGCTGCTTTAATGTGTTGTTCTAATCTTAAATGCCAGTCTGCAGAGTAAATGTAGAAAAGGAAGGATAGCAGATAACTTGCTTTACTGAGCAGCTCACAAGAGTGATGGAATAGCATTAGAACCACTTTCCTAAGCAAAAGTCATTGTCACTTATTAGCCATTTCCGACTTCAGTATAGCAATAAATGGTATGATCTGTTTTGAGGAGCAACTGCTTTGAATAGATTAACTTTTCTTCTGAATTTGGCTGCTTAACAGTTAATATGAAGAAGCTTTCAATGCTGATCTGCTTATGAGTGAAACAATGAGGATTACAGGGTGTTAGGGAGGTTGGACATAGCCTAAGGATATAATCTCTGGTAAGGTCAAGGCTGGATGGCTTGGGAAAAAGAGAGATGTAAGCACTGTAAAGATCTTTCAGTTTTATTTTTCCAGCTCAATAAAACTGGCCAGAATGTGGGGTTTTTTTGTTAATTCTTTAAGATGAAGTGGATGGAAAAAAAAAGGGTTACACTTTCTCCCCCTAAAATGCAAAATAAATAGAAAGAAAACTCCTGTTCTTTTTGTCTTTAGTCAGACCTGTAAACTGGTAAGCATGAGCAATGAAAATGTCATATAATGAAATTTTTATAAATATATCTCCATGTACGTTCTTGTCCAACTCTCCAAGCTGCTGACATCTGGATATTTCAGAGAAGAATGTAGGGAAACACAGGGAAAAGAAGATTTTGAATGTATAACTGTAGTAAAAATTACCATATCACTTTTCCACATATAAAAAAAAAAATACCCTGCTGCTCTTATTTGCTAAATAAGCCTTCCAGACTTTCCTTTCCTCTGTTCTGGTAGGACAGGAAGGAGACAGCATCACAGAATGAGCATTTCAGCAGTGTCCAACAGTAAGAAATGTTGCCCTTGCAGAATGGTCATGGCTGGTTTGAGTGGTAATTTCTAAGAAATCTGAATTTCTTAAGTTTCAATAGCAGATACATATACTGTAGTTTAGCAGTTTTGTATGAATGGGAATATTACAGTTACACAACCTAGATATGTCTAAAACTCAGAATATTAGGGGGTTTTCCCTTCATAAAAGGCAGCTTTCTGAATAACAAGGAAAAACTGAGGGTTGAAGAATACCTTTTGCAGCAAAAGGATACAAATCTTTTCAACTTATGAACATGTCCTATTTTCCACATCTCATGTCAGAGTGGTGCTCACTTGAATGTGACTCCTCTAAGTCACAGAAGGATAATAAGATGACAAAACATTTCAACTAGATTCAATTTGATGTTTAATATTTTGATATTTAATTTGATGTTTACCATTTTGAACGTTTGAGACTCTTGACATAAAAAAACACTTGCACTTTAATATTGGACTTATTTTAAAAGAAGTGTCCTTCTTGTAATAAATAATCCAATAATTGCCCTGGTATTGTTATTCTCCTAATATCTGGAACCAGCAGCAGGCAGAGGAGGTGAACCTTTGGTGTAAGCTCCTGTTGTAATTCTTTCTTTTGTAAATGTTTTATCATATAATCTATGTGATTTTGCAAATTGAGATCCACACTAAGTGGGAAGTTGATGTCATTTGCTGTTCATACTAATGACCTGCAATATCTGTTTATTGAGCGGTAAGATATATTCTGAATATGTAGATTTGTATCAGTGTAGAGGCTCTTTGTGGAATAAATTGAAAATTCCATACTCCACACTTTTAAGAAAGCCTATAAATAGTACATAAACCCTTTAGAAATAGCCCAACTATAATTAAGTCCACTGATAATGAGATTAAGTTTTCTAGAAATTTTCCCCTACACAGAACTATAATAGAAAGTGTAAATACAGCTGCATTTCCTAAGATGAAAGTTACAATCTCCATGTGTTATAAATCAATGTCTTTTTTGAGAAAGAAAATGCCAGAGTAATGTGGAGCCAGGTGAACTTTTTCACCTCGCTGCAGCTTTCTGACAGCAATCAGCAAGACCAGTTGATAATAATCCATTGTGTTGCTCGTGTGCTTAAATTAAATGTGTATTTAGATGTTTTACTGAAAGAGTCTTACACCAATATATGATGCAAATAAGGGAGTGGAAGCAAATCCTTAGGGCCTCCATCAAAATTAATGTCTTGCCATTATTTCTCTAGGCTTTGCATTACCAGGATCTTAGGTTTTAGCAAGGATCCTTTGGACCTGAAGGGAGAAAATGAATGTAACACAACCCACTGCAGAGGTTTCTCTTCTTCTCCTGGTACATATCCAAGATAAGGATATGTGTTGGTTACCACTTTCAGCAGTCAACTCTGTCAAATTCAAGTCAAATGCATTTGAGTGTTCTCTTCTGACATTTCTCCTGCTTGGCCCCTATAGGTTAAAGTGACAACTGTCCTATAAATAAAGTCAGTGATGATAGTTAGCCTAGTAATTAATTGAGCATCTTCAAATGCACCATAGTACAACATGCCTTAGTAAAATCATAACATTTTCCTTCTCAGTAGTGCAGCTCTTGGTTAAGAAGATTAATATTTGCATTATTTTTTTAAAAAAAGCATTCTGTCGGACAGTTTAATTTTTCTGTCACCTCTGGAAAGAGTGTGCTCTGTCACACTTGAGGGCGACTCTTCAGTAAGAAAGTGCATTAGCCTAATGACCACTTATTGAAGTTAAATTATCCCAAACAACCAAACAAATTTTTCTATTTAGCCTACTGAAAATGCTGGAGTAGACTGAATATTTTCTGAAGCAAGTCTTTTAACATTGCCACAGATAAGTATGGACAAAATAAATAATTGTAACTTCTCCAAGTTATATTTCCCTATAAGCACTATTATCTCATTTCCAGAAATGGCACACTTTTATTCAAAAATAAAAATAAAAATTATGATCTTGTTTTAAAGGATAATGTAATTTATTGTCAGTGGTTTCAATCATTCCGGGGGTCAAAGGCATCTTTTAAATCAATTTGTAAAAGCAAATTAATGTTTTGAAGGAGATGTAAAAGTCAAGTTGCTTGGGAGTACATTAAATTATATGCTAGTTAATGGTGTTAGAGAGATAGTTTAAAAATAAATGAACCATAATACCTTTTAATAAAGGAGCTACAAGCATTTTTGTTCTCTGCTAAAAGCAGATGCCTGTTTGGCACTGTTTTGAATCCCATTTGCCACATATATTATGAGTAATACTATGCTGACTAATATGTACTATATGGTTTAGTAAAATAATGAGTCTTCAAGAATAAAAATACATTAGCTATGAAGTTGTATATTTGAGGTGTTCTGAACATATTCAAATAAAACAAAACAAAACAAAAAAATGAAGCATTCACCCAGTAAATTTTCTCAGAAGGGAAACTTGAGTATCTTGATTTGTAGTTCCATTTCCCTGTCAGTGCTGAAAACCAGACACGGCATCAGTTCTCGCAGATGTTTTCTATAAATACCTTTTCTTTGAATCTGCCACCACAAGACCTTGTAAAAGTCCCACTCTTAAGGGTACTTATGACAACTGGGATGCAGTAAATAGTATGATTCACTCACTAAGTAGTGTCTTCAGTAAGAGGTCCAGCACTCATATTTTATGAAATATGTAACATGATTTACCCAAGGTTGTCAAAAGAGATGAATTTCAGCCAAATGTAAGGTAATAAATAGTAATATGTGCTGCATGTAGTTGACTTATAACCCTTGGCATTTTGAAAGAAAATTCTTTTGAAGAATTCATTTTATACGTCGTAAACTTTCCTATTGTTTTTCCATTTTTGACTGTCTTTGTCATCAGATTTCTTGTGGAAAGTTATGTCTGGATACTGTAAATAAGGCAATATTTTGAAGAATACTTATATAAGTCCTTATTTCCATGAAGGTCTAAGAATGAGAAAGTTCCAGTCACCTAGAAAAATGGTCTGTTTAATTAAATCAGAACCTATGGAGGAAAAGAGGCAATAAGGTAATGTATATGTGAGCTTTTTTATTATTATTTATTCAGCTTTAAAAGGACCTTTTCCAAGGCTGAAAGTTATTTGTGTTCATGACATATGTTGTTTTGAGGAACAGTTTAGGTGTTGTATTTAGGTGTTCTACATTGTTATTATTTTTATTATTACTACTACTACTACTACTACCACCACTACTACTACTACTGTTTGTTAGTCATTATTATATGTCATTATTATGGGTTTTTCTGTTGTTATTATTATTACCATTATTAATAATAAATTTTGTGGTAGAATGTAATGCACATGTACTCAATCACTTATCCTTAGTTTAAGTCAAGTATCATTGAAAGCATGCTTCATGTGATCATGTATCCACTTTACATATGCCAGCTTAAACCATAGTATGCAGCTATGAATCATCAAACTGGAGTGAAATCTATGTCCTTTACTGCCACCCTGTACATGTTAGTTTAGCCTTCTATAGCACTCCCTGTCATCTGTTACACTGACAGCCAGGAAGGCTGACATGTTTTTTGGTGATTGTCAGAGTGCTAAATTTTGGTGAATCTTAAAATGGATTTGTGGACATCCAGACAGCATGGTCATGTTTTAGCACATATTCCAATTTTTCAAAAGTTTTCCAGAACCTTTCTCAATGTAGTTGGCTGAAACACCGTGCTGATGACAACGGTAGCCAGCAGTGGATCTCACAAAGATTCACAGGCGTCGTTTGCCCAAAACACTGCTCCAGCCTTTACAGCCTGTCTTAATGAGTTATTCAGTAGGACTGCAGAGATTAATGCTACATATCTATGCCCTCACACATGTGTAAACATAAAACCAAAACCTCTAATGTCACTGCGCTCAACCATTACCACTAAACTGTGACCCCAAGACCTGTACACATCTTTTAAGTACCTCCAGGGATGGTGACTCTGTTACTTACCCAGGCAGCATGTTCCAATGATTGACAATCTTTTTGGTGGAAGAAATATTTCCTAATATCTTCCTAAACTTGCCCTGGCAAATTGTGGGGCAATCTCCTCTTGTCTGTTGCTTCTTACTTGGACGAAGAGATTGACCTCCATGTTGCTACAGCCACCTTTCAGATATTTGTAGAAAGCAATGTGGGCCCCCTTCAGCCTCCTTTCCTCCAGCTCTGAAAATTCCCAACTGCCTCAGCTGCTCCTCATCAGCCTTGTGCTACAGACCCTTCCACACCTCCATTGCCCATCTCTGAACAGGCTCCAGCACCATAAAGTCTTTCTTTAGTGAGGGGACCAAAACTGAACACAGGATTTGTGGACTCACCAAGGGGGATTATCACTGCTCTTGTTCTGCTGGCCCCACAATTGCTGATACAAAATATATTCAATATAACAGACATATGGTATATATGGTATGCAGGTATATATATGTACATCCTCAGATTAATATACATCAATGTCCTTGGATATAGGAAGGATGTATGTATATGCAAGAGCAAGATCTATAAAGAAAAATTTCAGTGAACAATTTTGTATTTTATCTGTTCAGTTAATGTGCAGTCAGAAAGCTGGTAACAGTGCAATGATCCACTGTTCTAGGCAGATACATCCCCAAGTCTTTCGGTGAAGGTCTCACAATGTTGTCTTCTCTCCTAATGTCCAGGCAGGAACTTAAAATCAGAAGCATTCAGGAAGGTAATCCATTCCCTTAAATTTTAGCATTCAGGTTCAAATATTGTTGAATATAATCCAAAATGATGAGTATTGAGATAGAGTGACCTCTCAGTAATGTTTGCAAACATTACTCAATACCTCGGCAGATTTATGGTCTTGTCATACTAAGTTCCAATTGCAGTCAAGGAATCAGTAAGCACTTTCAGGGAGGAAGTCTTGTGAATTATTTTCAATATCTAGCTTGGCATTACAATAATGAAACCTTGACAATGCTTCCATGAACCATAAACTAAGTATAGAAGACTGAAGTTCAGATGCACAAGTTTCCATTTCTGCCCTAATGACAACACATGAAAAAAATATTGATCTACCTAAAACCCTTTTATTTCTATGTTCTAACATAACAAACTATAATAAGCTATTGTAAAGTCAAATGATGTAAGCACAGACTTAAAAAGCAGAGAAAACACCTTGTATTGAAAAAATAGGTGATGAAAGGATTTGGAAAGATCTACAGATATTCCTGTAGTTAAGCAAAGAGATGCAGCTGAATCAGTCTACAGTCATGCTGGTAATCCTAAACTTTGAAGCTCTCAGTGGCTCCCATTTTTGCACTTACAAAATTGTTTTGTTTCTTATACTATGCACACCATAGTATAAGAAACAAAAACAACATGCTGTTCCTACTTTTAGCAAATTAAGCATTGTCATAAAGGTAAATTGGAGTAAATTGAACATTGGAAAAACAGGACAAGATGCAGACACAGGATACACAACAATTTTCTTAAAATATTAGAGGCATTAAGCAGCCAAAGTTCAACTCACAATATTTGCATGTAAGGAAAGAGACATTACATGCAAATGTGGACAATCTTATTTAACCAGTTACTCTGGCACTGAAGAGGATATAACTACCAGAAAAGGGCTGTAACTGTTGAGTCAGATTGGGTGAGGTGGTGAGAACACCAGAAAATGTAAGAGACTTATAGAAAAGATTGTTATCTGGTTAAATCATTCATGAGAAATTCAGTTTCTCTGAAGTATTTTCCAGAAGACTTCAGAGAAAGGATGTAAATGCTCCTCAGGTGTGGAGAGTATCCCAAATTTTGATATAGGTACTGAAAACAAGGAACTGGGATTTATGGTGGGATACACACTGAGATTTAAATAATTAAAATTCAATTAATTTTTACCTAATTTCAAAAAAAATCTATTTTATTTAATTGCAAATAATTAATATGAGGGAATGATTCCTTTAAATATAGCAAGAAGAATTTAGAGATAAATATCCTGAGATTCTTTTAGCTGCTGCACAACCTGTAAAAGGACAATGAATTCCTTGATTGATGCTCGGTTTCTAAGTTGGGATGTGTTTGACATCTCTCTCTCCAGTCCTGAGGCCCCCCACAGCTCCCAACTGACCCTCTGAGGTACCAAAGCCAGCACACCCCAGACAGAGGTGGGAAGATGTCTGAAGTGCAGAGGACTGTGCACAACTGTTTCTTCAATAGAAAGGGAAAATGTGGCCAGAATTTGGTGGGCCCCAGAAATCACCTGAGCTTACCAAGTTTAGTCTCTACTGCAAAGCCCCTGCATGGAGATATTTCAGAGCTGATTGACACCATAAGTAAAGCCATATTATTTTGTCCTCAAGTGAAAGGATGTGACTTTAAAAAAGCTGTTATTGATTTTATAAATTCTTGTTTTCTATAACAGGGAACTTGAAAAGATTTGCACCTAATTTTATTTCCATATGATTTATTTTTCCTCATTGAAAGGATCTAAATGTGGTGTTTTCAACACTGTTCCTTCTAGGAATTCTAATAATTAAATTATATTAGCAAATTTAGCAGTATATAAGATAATGTTGAAATGGAAAATTTCACAGCATAATTAGGAAAGTTCTTAAAAAATCATTAAAGGTAATAGAAAATGCATTTTCTTTTTAATGTATCAACCACAAACTCTCTTGTGGCCCCGCTGATCTATAGGAAAACTGTAGAAAAATGAACTTCAGAACTCCTGGATTATGTCAGATATATAACCTCCAGTAGAAGAATACACACAATACTTATTTACTGGTATAAAAATGCATATTAGATATATAATGAATACATAAAAACACAATAGGGATTTGAAACTCTAAATACCTTTAATGTATATTATGTACATGTGTTATATACACCCACAAAGGTATTTAAATTTACAAATATGTGTCCATACCAACATACATGCAAATTTAGCTAGCTTGAATCCTGTGTAAAGAATATTAACCATTAATATGTGTAACCATTAACCTGAACTTAGGGAGGTGTTACTCAGTAGCTATTTTACCATTTAAGTTTTTTTAAAAGGTCTGCTGTATGCGCATAGTCTGATATAAAAAAGAAGACTTTAAATTACCAGAAACAAATTTACTGATGAAAAAGAACCTGTACTCTAAAACCAAATATATGTGAAAAATCAGGTTATGTAGCTTTTTATAAAAAAATAGAAGCATTCTAGAGATACTTTTTTTTTAAAACAAAAACTTCACTGGTGACTCCATTTACCTAAATTTAGTACCACTTTCATTTTGTGAAACTCTTAGAACAGGAGATTTACAAGGACAAGATAAGAGGACTGGCAGATGTTCATCTGAAGGGAAGGGCATTCGGAAATGGCATTGGCACAGAATGACATTTGAAATAATGGCCTATGATTCTGTTGGCACTTTTAGTGTTAAGCAAGTGATCTGCAAGGTAAAGTGGATTCACAGTTAGAGTCAGCACCAGTGCACAGGTCGCCTGTAAAAATAGAAGATTCCATTATTCTTCAGGCTCCCCAGAGGGAGCAAGGTCTCCAGCATCATTACCAGGACTAAATCTGACTTTTCTACCTCCCCTAATTTCCTCCTAGTAATTATAGGTCAAGCACTCTTTTGTAGAATATAAAACCTTTGTTCTTATCAAAAATGAATAGCTGAGAAAAAAAAAATAGAGAGTCCTAGGAAAAAAATTTCAATTAGAAAACCAAGCTAATTTGGTATGACCAAAGACTGTCAGGCATACTGACAGTGTTCTATTATGCAGTCATTTGGGCTCTTTCAAATTAGTTATGTTAATGTCCTGTGAGTGAATGTAACACTTGGATGGGACAAGATTTCTGCAATTAATTTCTGCAGTCAGTGGAGAGACAAGCAAATTTATTTTCCCCCTCTCTGGGAATTCATAGTGGAGGGTGTGAGGTAGAGAAAGTGCATTTAGGAACAGAGTACAAGCTAAACACAAGCCCTAAATAAAGCAGAAACAATGGGAGCCAATGCCTCCTCATTCATTCAATTGACAATGTTTTGCAGCTTAAACCTGTTTTATTAATTATGTTTGACATTTCCTTAATTAGTTTCATTTACACCAAATCAATCCCTACTGCTCTATGGCATCGTTTATCATTTTGAAAAATTTGCATACTGAGTGCTGACTTTTTCTACTTAATTATACATTAAAAGTGTCAAATGTGCTTGCTGCCTGGCATTATCTGCGCCAGAAAGGTTTGTGGCTGGACTGCAATGGTATTAATCATTAAGAGCTCCCAAGTGCTCCTGGGTAATATCTGGGGAATAGAGTGGCTCTCATTTTAACTCTAGGGAGCAAGAAGTGTTTCTGTAAAATGACCCAAAGCAAAAACAAAATAAATGACCTAAAACATCCGGTCTACTGTAATGCTTTGCTCTTTCAGTGGAAATACGCTCTGGGAGAAAAAATACAAAAAATTTACTGTTAACTATTAGCCCCCTGCACGCTGAAAATGAGGAGACAGGTCCTCATGATGGTGATGTTTTGTCTGAACATGAAAGAAGATATTTCAATTAAATGTATATTGATGTCATAGCAGCAGACCAACCAAAATACGCATGTATCACCTTCTACTGATTTATACTGTTTGAGTTTTCTATTTTCTTTTTCCCTTTGGAAAGCACTTAAGTTAAAACACAACCAAGAATTAACATCTCTCTCCATAAAATCAATAATTTATATGGAAAAGCTTAAGAAATAATCAACCATTTCTTAAAAAAGTGGTCTGCAGATAGTTAGGAAATGATGTGGCTCTGGGCATGAGTCATTTCCCAACAGAAACAAACAGGTTGGAGTGCATGTAGCATCACACTGCTAGTCTCTTGGTAAATATCTATAACCCAGTGCATGTATTTCAGCAGCAAATTAGCTGAGTCTGACAGTTCCTAGGTGCACTTCCACATTCAGATAAACAGCTGGTTTCAAGCAGCATCAACTACTTGTCAGCAGTAGCTTTCAGAAATACTCTTTCTCTCCTAACGGTTGTGCTCATCAATTGAATCTTTCTGAGACCTTGTGAAGATCCTTAGCCAGCTAACCACTGATTTCAGAAAAAAAAATTGAATCCATTATGTTTGTCACTTGTTCTCTCTTACTCCATATGTGTACTTAGGACCTGGGCCAAAACTGACATTTCTGACCAGCCTAAGTTTTTCAACTGTCACTTTAGATCCTGCATTTGACAACCATTGCAAGAATGGTTTGTTGGTGACCCATCAAAGCAAATGCAAAGACTTCAGAGCTGTAGTAAATGTTAGTCAGTGTTTCCAGAGTCATGTTAGACATCTTGTTTTACAAAATTCGTAGTTGTGTGTAATTTTATTGGCATTACATAAACCAGCATGGTTTACAATATGAGCTAAGCACAATTCAAGTTCTACATCCTCCTGGGGATAAATGTAGAATTTTCAATGAGAAACCTTAGAAATATATAAGCATTTCTTCTATCAGCTAGTAAACACAGGTTCAAACTCACCCTATTGCTGTCTGTTGAGGATTCATTTCCCCTTTCTGCTCTACTTTCTTATCATGCCTTAAGAGAATCAACCTAAACTGGAAAGTCAGGTCATAGCTTGGAGGGCGTGAGAGGAGAAAAGAGCATGAGACATCTCAGCCAGTGTGATACATCAACCCTGGGTGAGCCTGCTGTGGCCATTTGATCATTCTCAGTTTTCCATTCCTGTAGTTAAACAAGATCTTTTCAGAGGCTGTAATTACTCTGTCCAGCTGCAAACCATGCACAGTTCATATCAATTACTCACCAAATAAGCAGAATTTTATTCCTGTCTTATCTCTGACTTTTGTTTTTTCTCTCTAGCACACACATATGCACACTTGTCAGTAGCAGCATTTTTAGACACTCACAGACACATCTGCTTTCCCCATGCCTGCCATTCCTGGATGCCAAGGGTATGAAAGATCATGAAAAAGACATCTAATTTTAAACAGAATACATCTGTTTCATGGGAGAAAAAATAGCGATAAGGGAAAAGCTCATTCATGACCTTTCATTATAAGGAAAACCAGCAACTTTCTGCAAAGAACCACAAAAGTTACCAGTGTCTCATAGCTCAGTTCCTGCTCAGTGAATCAGGGGAAGGAGCAGAGACAGAGCACTTTAGAGGTTCAGAAGAGTAAGTACTCAGCTATATTGATCTCACACAGGCTCAAGATTAATTTCTGTGTTTGCCTCACATGCAGTCCAGTTCCATTTCTTGTAGGGCTGGAGAAGCTTTGTGATTTCTGTATGTTCTCTGTGATTTTTCCCTCTGCAGGACCACATCAAAAGCATCATGTTAGAACAATACAGCCCCTGCCACTTCTGTGTTCTGTATCCTGTGGTGTCAAAAGAAAAAAGAATGGACATACCCAGTGATGCTCACAGCCATTAATCATACAATAATTTCATTTGCAAGGAGCCTCCAGAGGCCATCTGGTGTAATCCCCTGTTCAAACCAGGCCCAGTTCTGAAGATTCATGAAGTTGCTCAGGACCCCACCCAGTGCAGCCTTGAGTACCTTGAAGGATGTGCAGTTATAGTGCCCTCCTTGTGCAATGGGCAGGGTGACTTGTCAGGCCTTAAGGATTTTTTCATGCAATTCTCATCCTTTTTTAGCTGAAGCTAACTAAAATAACTAAATATGTATCCGCCACTATTACACAGTTCAGAAGCTGTGTAAAAACTGGCTAAAGGCTGATGATATATCTGACATACTGATGATGAGAGTATGCAATGTGCTTGTTAGTCTTTCACCTCTCAGTCATGATTATAGCTGTGATAGATGTCTTCACCATACACCTAGCAATCACCAGTGAGTGCTGTGTGACTCATGTGGCCACTTTACAGGGAGTGGTGCTCACCATCCTTGCATGCTTCCCAGAGGATTCCCATGGCTGCTGCAAAGGAAGAAGGACCTCATCTCCCAGGATTATTAACGGTAAAATCTGCTGCTCTTGGGCTTATTTTAGGTAACAGAACACAACACAGTTAAATTAGTGGAGGAACACTAAGGTTTGGAATTTGATTTGACAGGGATTAGGCCTTAATAGCAATTAAAAAATTGCTATTGGTATATCACTTATAATTATGGGCGTTTTGATAAAAAATACACAATTATTACTCTGTCAGAATATGGGTTAAAAAAGTATCTACTTTGCATGCTATACACCAATCATGCCTGCATTCATGTCAGAACCCAAACTTACTGTGTTTAATATTCAAGTTCATTTTCAAATTTTTGCCCATTAACATAACATATGCCATTTTGCAAGCCTGGTCAGAGAAATCTGTAACTAAATAATTTTCAAGTTTCCTTCATATCCAATGCAGTGTGAAATTATTTCCCCACTCTGTTCTTCATAGAAGAGCAATGCACAATTTACATGATTTTGTTGTAAAATGTATTACTGACTTCAAAAGTTACTATGTGTGTATGCACAACCATAATAAGTAATCCTAAATGACCATTTAATTGCCTAATATAAGTTATACTTGATAGGCTATTACTAGTTAAGCATTCAAAGCTTGCAGGACAAGAAATGTATGAATGCTAAAATGAGTTTTTGTAAAACCTTCTCTTATGGTCCTGCAGTATAATGCTTCTTTTCCTAAGTCCTCTTTTGAGTATACCCATTGTATGTCAAAATTGTGAGAAGCATAATGGTAAAAAAAGCTAAGGCTTTAGACCATGCCTAATTCATAAGTAATTTTTGTTTACACAGCAATTTCTAATAAAAATTTAATGCGAAAATCAAAGATTGAGAGCCATGAGAAATTCATGCAGCAAAGCTGGGAATCACCCAATGTCATATGCAGTGGAATAGAAACCCTAAACTCAGATGGATTAACCTAACTGTTCACTGGGTTCACAGAACCTTTTCCAGCATGCACAGCCACTGCTACAAACAAACCTGACTATGTATGGAAACTGAGCAGAAAATCTTCTATTTTTACTGTTTTAACTTTCAGATCTCAGGAATTTCTAAATTAAAGAGGTAGACTACCAATGATGCTATGTATGCAAGTGTATAAAATAAATTAATATCATACTCTAAATAGAAGTCTCTAAACTATAAAGTTATACCTATTTATACCAATGCTGATTTTGAAATTCCGTTTAACTTCTGAGATAGGAAAAATAATTTCACACATAAATAACTCCAAATTCCATTACAGAAAATGCCATCTTAAAGTATTAATTACTAAAGCCACTAAAAATTTGCACTCAAGTGAAAAGAGATTAAGATTTTAAATTTCTGAGCATTCTATTTTCAAAAATGATTAAGTATTTTTTAAATATATATTTATATCAGTTCATCTTTCTTTTATTTTAAATAACAAGATTCAAATGAATTCCAGTTACAATTGCAAGCTTAAAATAAATCTAAAGGCAGGTGTTTTTTGATCACACTGGTGTAAGAATAACCACAGCAGACATAAGCATTCAGTATATGCTATTTCAGGTATGCATGTACTGAACTCAGATACAGTGTACAGCAAAATATAAAATATAATGAAATTCTATCATAATAATATGTGCACACAGTGATTTTCAAATTAAAATATATTCCCAGGTCCAGATGCTGTTCTATGGTTAAAATCTAGATTAATTAAAGAACTTCAGTAATTCAACCATACTGTTACATAGGCCTTTAAACCAATAAGCATGTTGTATGAGTTACTCCAGTAGAACTACTCATAACAGTAAGCTTTCACAAGATTAGTCTCTAAAATTCTTTAAATATACGAAACCATTTTTCCCCACTGAGCATTAAATCTCTTGTCAGTTGAGTACTTTTAATAAACATACTTTTAAGTTTTGTCTTAATTTGAATGATTCAATTAACAGAAAGTCACCTCCCCCACTTTTATATACCAGTATGCATCAAAGATACCCAGAGAAATAATCTTGACAGTTGTTTCTAAAAAGTCCTCCAGAATAAAAGCCCTGGAATAAGCACAAGAGTTTTGAGAGAAATTTATTTTCTTCTGAAATATGTGAGTGCACTTTCTAATTTTCCACAAACAGCCATCTCAAACAAAATTTAGTCCTGATTGTCAATTAGGTCACACAGTATCTTGTCTTTTTGAAAACCATTTGTCTCTAAAAATCAAAATACTATCTAAAATAAAAATCATTCATGAATATTTTGAAATGTGTTTAGCAAACATGTCTCTCCATTGTCCTCTCCATGTTCCTATACTATTAAAGTAACTGAATTATTTCCACTTTCTCCTAAAGATTAAATGCAAGAAATACAATCTGATACTTTTTAACATCTATTTGGAATGTTCAGTGTTCAGCTTTTATCCTTTTAGTTGTTTTCTTACAATTTTGTACAGAAGTAAATTGCTTCATATATTCCTTCTGTTTTGTTTTTTAGTGTATTTTTTCATTGTTGGAGCCCTACTTTCTCAAATGTAAGAGCTAACAGATATTTCTCAGATATTTCTTGTGCAATCAAACAATATGTGGAACCAGTTTCCGAGTCCTTACAGCGCCTCTTAAGTCATACCATGGTAAATGTCACTCTGTATTTTATTAGCAGAACTTCTTGTATTTCCACTTGTCTTAAATTATGTCCATCAACAAAAGTGAAAAACTCGTAGATACTCTATATAAAAATATTATGTTAAAATGTTGAAAGGATAGTTGTGACAAAGGCAGGAATTATTCTGAAAAACAGGTTCAGTCACACATGTTTCGTTCCAAGGTTACAAATTTCCTGCAAGGTCCCTCTATAGTCCTTGGCAAAGCACCTTTGAAGGAGTCAAATGTCCTTCGTGACTGCTTGTGAATATTCATACTGGTGGGATATCACAAGGGGTGGGAGATGGTGAAAAAGTGCGGATAAGCAGTTCAGGACATATCTTTGCAGATGTAAGCATGTAAGCAAGATAAGCCCAAGACTGCCAAGGGTGTCTGTTAAGCACCAGGATTAAGTATCATACTATTTAGACACAACAAGGTAAAATACAGTTCCAATTAAAAAAAAAAAAAAAAAAAAAAATTATGGAGGATGAAGCTACCTCAATACTGTAATTGCTTGCAGAGTTAAAGGACAACGTTAAATTTCCAGGTCTGTGAGACATACACAGTGGTGTTTTCTAAAAGTATATATGTTCAAAGACAAGACTGACCTGAGGATCGCTGCTATATTTTATACTGCTGTAGGAGGTTGGTCTTTTATCTGGCTTTCATGCAACAGTACTGCCAAAAAAAAAAATAGCAATATGAAATGGAGAAAAGAAACAATTTTACCGAAGTTACTTTTTTGCCTAACTTGTTGGTTTAAAACAACAGATAAATAAAGACAATACAATCAATATAAATAGCACACTGAATAAGATTTTTCTCCATTGCAGATAGGGGAGAAAGGAAGGATTTTTAAATACTCTCTAAGAAAAAAAACTTCACAAAAAGAACCAAACCCTGTTTCCTTTGCTAAAATGAGTGATCCCTCTGACAATGGTTTTACTTATGAATAAAAATTTTACAGTGAAAAGAAATGGCACAAATTTTAACTACCAAATATGTTGCTCTTTAATCCTCAAGACAATGGCCAGTGGACCTCCATGCAAGGGTAGAATCTAGCAAAATCCCTCATAACTTCTGTGGATTAAAATCCATGAAGAAAGGGGTCAATATTGGAGTATGCAAGGAAAAAGGGAACAGAGAAACCCACAAAAAAACCCCAGAAAATCATTTTTAATTGGGAATTTTAAATAAAGCGTAATTATATTTTAATAGGCTGTAAGATCACTGTCTCATCTTTAAAGTGAATAGTTAAAAGAAGGCTATTAAAACTCTGTTTGTCTGTTGAGGTAACCAGGCCAGTTTTGTAAGGTGTTTCCACTAGTTTTCATTGAGCAGTAGGCTCAACTCAGCCTGAGTAATTACATGGTCCGAAGACCCTGGAGATATTTTGCTTTTGTTCAAAATGTTGTGTGTTTTTCTGACTGTACATCAGGGGAATTAATATTCTTTTAAACTCTCAATGTGTACAAAGATCTCAACCTTAACAAAGTTTCAGTTCTACTAGCAAAAGAAAATACAACAAAAAACTCCACAGAACCCAAAACAGCAAATAAAAATCCAAATCAACCAATCAATAAACAAAACAAAATAGACAAAAAAAATCAAAACCCAAATCAACAAAATTTTCACACATTGTTTTTTAATTCAAATAATTTCAAAATCATAATCTATAATCTTCAAAAATTTCATCATTTTTGGAGAATTCAAGCCATAACAATGAGACACTTCAAGCTTTCTTGCATGGTGATCTTTCACATCAATTCTCACTGGAACACTGTTTAGGGACACTTCTTTTGAACACCTTTTTTGTAACCCTGTATTTCAAGATTCAAGTCTTCAAAACTCAATGTTAAAGAACAGAAAGAGCTCTCCCCCATGAAATTGGCCCTCTACAGCCTCAGCTATCCTTTGACATACTCAAAAACATTGTTTGCTTTTGACTTGCGATTTCTGCTTGAGGCCACCTGGCTCTGAAGTTTTATTCCCAATGAATGTCACATCAGATCAGTCTTCACCTAGCTGTTAAAGGACATTTTGATACTACAGTCCATTAATATGATTCTTGTACCTGAGGTTTTTTTCAAGGGTTGTCTTTTCCTTACCAATATTACAATCTTTTTAATCTCCTGGGGACGAGCAAGGTTACTAAGGTACAGTTCATTACAAGTAGCATCTATTGCAAATGTATTTACGCACAAGGTAAATTGATTGGCTCTCTGTCAGTACTGAACTGAAGTAATAAGAATATTGAGAATGCTCATTTTTAGCAATGTTCACTTATGGAAGAATATATGAGGGAAGTCCTAAGGAATTAAAACGAATTAAACCAAAAGCATTCCGGTAGTAAAGTAGGTGTAAAATCTCCCCTCCACTTTCTTTTTCTTCTTTTTCATTTAATTCAATTTAATTTAATTTATAGAGCTATGCATCAGTCTTGGATGTTTTTACATTTAATTTTTTCTGCTATTTCCACAAGCATATATACATTAATGTATGAATATGGTACATAAAGAACATATATATACTGTAAATGAATATAATATAGAGAGAACTGGACTTTTACTTTACCAATGCAACAGAAGAAGGCTCCAGACAGCAGACACATTTATACCAGCTGAATATAGGTAGTCAACAGCAGTGATGTTGAGGCGCCATGGATTTCAGAATGGATCAGCAATGCTAGAATACATCTAATGTCTACAGAAATCTCATACACACCATGGTAAAACATGTGTAGCCACATTTTCCCATGGCATTAATTAAAATTAACAGAAAAATTATGTGTCTACTTGCAATGAATCCTGCTTTTATTTGATTTTATGGGTACACAGGTGGAGACAACAGAAGCAGTAGGAGCAGCTGGTGTTATCATGGAAGACTAATGGAGTTTACTATATCTTCCATCTTCTATTAAAAATAACAAAAACTTTGGAATAGGAAGAAATACATTTTGCAATCTTTCAAATAAAATATTGAACTTAATTTAATTTCTTTGATCATGGACTTCCAAAATGTTACTCACTTTCTCCAAAGGTATTTTAAGCCCTACTGTCAGCCAAAACCCAGCTTAGTCAAACAGTTTCATTTGATTTATTTGTGGTATATTTTCATGCAATATCAACATTTAATATGCCTCAGCATTTTCAGCTCTTTCCTGAGATACTTGACATGCTCAGATTCCAAAGTGAAGTTAGGGTCTGCAAGCACATTTTAGCTGAGGTCAAAAATTTTTTCTCAGGAATCCCTGTTAGCTAGAACAGCTATGTTTCAGAGAGATATGAAATTAGCACAATTCATGTTCAGACAGCCTTTCCAAATGTCTTCTCCAGATAATTCAGCTAAACTGTCATATTTTTAAAAAGTATTTCAGAGTTGGTACAGAATGAGATCACTGTTAGAAACCTCTCTAATATACATGTGCATTCATATGCATTTTTCCCCAAGGTGGTTCACACAGCTAGCTGTGGAATACATTTAGTAGACTATTATACATAGGGCTGTCTTTCTGTCATAATTTTTCCTTACATAGGACAATTTGTAGGACTCCATGATATGCAGCTAGCAGTCCTCTTCTCAAATGAAGTAATACTGAATTTCTATTATGCATGTGCCTTGGAAACCTAGCAGCTCACCATAAAGATTTTATTCACACAGCAGATTTGTTGTTACTTAGATAGTTTCAGACAATTTTAGATTTGAATGGACATGGCAGGATCTGACAGCATAAAAAGAAACACCAAGAGAAAGAAGCATGTAGAACCAAATGATATATGATACAACGTAGAGAGCAATAAAGAAAGCTGGATGTTAAGGTACTCTTGTAAACAACTGTCTTTCAAGGAATTCAGGTTTCTTTTCCATAACACTTTTAAAATATTCAGTATGCATTTCATAGGGAATAGATAGATGCATAGATAGATGCATACACACTCTTGTACACAGATGCTGCGCTTGTCAAAATCCTTTCTTGTCTCGTAATCTTTCTAGGATCACTTTTAAAAAATTCTGTCTAAGCTGCAAACAGAGGATATGCAAATCCACATATCAACCAAAAGCACACACACAATTTGCACTTCTCCCAAAGTTTCCTTTCCTGCAACTAGATGTACAGCTTTGTACATTCATTGAAGGAGGAAATAGTATACTATTTTTAATGCAGACATAGACCATTTCTCGCCATATTTAGTATTTCATTCTCCAGTATCAAGGGAGTAAATATATATATATATATATATATATATATATATATATATATATGAAGCTGAAATCCTGTCATTGAAAATGGTAAGAAAGGGAGGAGAGTCTGTCAGAGAAGCCTTTTCCTTCTCAGTAAAATGGCAGAGCAGTGGTGGTTGACAATTTGCTGCATATGAGAAGGGAAAAAAAAAGAAAAAATATAGTCTTTTTTTAGGGGAAGTTGTACTTTGTGGATGGAAGCATCAGTGTCAGAATTACCCCATACAACCAATCTTTCATCCTGGATAAAAGTAGAAAAAGGACAGGATGTAATATATGTGGCTTAAGCAAACTACATTTTTATTAATTGAAATAGTCTGGAAATGAATCATCAGCTACACAACAAGCTCTTTTGTATGAATACCTTTGTAATATTCTGCCTCAGGTTCCTCACCTCTTCATAGCTCACCCCTTCTATAGTGATTAAGCACTTGTGTCTTTGCACCAGGTAGTGGGACCTCCAGCTCCTTCTCTTCTTCTCCTTTGATAACATAACTTCTTGATGCTTTTTTAAATTCTGCTTTAGCAAGAAACTGAAAAAATTATACAATGTGTACTAACAATTTTTGGCTATCAGTAGTTCAATTATTTTATATCGTCCCTAACTCTCCATTTTCACCAGCTAGAAAAGCCAGCAAGAGGCAACACAGCAACACAGCAAAAGGCAACAAACAATTTTTTCTCTCAGAAGCACTTTCTTTTATGTGTAGGGAGAGAAGAACAGGAATCTCAGACACTACAGAAAAGTAAACCATTGTGTGCAACATGATTTAGATGTTACTTAGATCAAACATTAGTGTATTTTATGAGAAAAAAAAACTATAAGAAACCAAATCCTTCTGCAAAAATAGAAGATCAGGAGAAAATAAAAGAAAATGCCACAGAAGGAAAATAAACATTTCCCCCCCCCCCCCAGATTTGCTCTGGAAAGTGTTAACTGGTCTCCACAAGCTCATAGCTCTTTGTAAGGGAATATATCATCACTAGCAACTGGACAATTTCCTACATCTTCTTGTAAATCTGATCAAGTGCATCATTTCCTGCAGAGCTTTCTCCCAAATATTTTAGAAGAGTAGGGGTATCATGGTTTGACATTGGTCAAATTCCAGGTACCCATGAAAATCATTTGCTTACCTTCTTTTGCTACTGCTGAGCAGAAGAGGGAAGAAAAAGAATTAACAAAGGACTCATGAGCTGAGATGAGGACTGGGAATAAAGCATTCTTAGGGCAAAACTAAGGTTCAAATTTAAAGGTAAAAAGTAAATTTGTTATTAACAGAGTCAGAGGGATATAATGAGAAGTAAAATAAGACTTTAAAGCACCTTTTCCCCCCCCAGCCCCTCCCTTCTTCCCACAAAGAGTGCTGGGAGACAGGGTGTGGGGGTTTTGGTGTCATCACTTGAGATCTTTAGCTCACTAACTTCAGCAGAGGAGTCTTTCCTCTGCTATGCTGTGGGGTCCTACCCATGGCCAAACAGTCTTCCCAAAACATGGCTCACTCATCCACGGAGTGCAGTCTTTCAAGGACAGGCTGCTTTAGTTTGGAAGTAAGGGCTTTTCTCTATTTCTAGAAGCAGGCACTCTCTCTCTCTTGATTTGGGCCTCCCACTGGATCACAGCTTTCTTTGGTATCTACCCACTCCAGCCTGAGCAGTTTTCCTGTGTGCTGTGAGTGGATTTCTGCATCCCCTGTGGACTTCATGCATCAGAATGGGACAGTTTGTTTCACTATAATCCTCACCGCAGCCTGCAGAGGAATCTTGGCTCCAACACTTGGAGTGACCATAGTGCCGCCATGTTGTCCTCCCTCACACATCCTCACTTCCTCCTCTTCTCTGACTGGAAGAAAAACTGCATCATGTAGATACCACTGACAACAAGTTTCACTAATTCAAAGTTTCCTGCAGGATCCTGCAGCTCTGAGAGGTTGATTTAATCCAGGTTTGTACTGGAGAGTTGTCTGCCACGTTTTCACGATGGGCCAGGAGGCCCCACCACCACCGCACAGACAGTGGCAGCTGCTGTGGTGCTGGCACTATTTGATGTCTCTCTTAATGTGGGGTGCTGGGAAGGAGAAGCTGCTGCTGCCCCTGCCCTTCTGTCCGTGGTGGGGCTGGTTAGGGGCGGCCAGGCAGGCAAGGCTGTGCCAGCATGGTGGCAGCTGCAGCAGTATATGGCTGCAGTTCCTCTCCATCCCTGAGGAAAAAACTGTGCCTGCACTGTTTTGATTTCCTTCTTAAATATGTCATCACAGAGGCATTACCAGCCTCTCTAACTGGGCAAGCAGCATGCCCATCTTAAGAGCCATCAGAGACTGGCTCTGTAAGACATGGTGGGACCTTATAGGAGCTTCTCACAGAAGCCATGTCCGTGTCCCCAGACACTCCCCCCCACAGCTACCAAAAAAAGTCAGGGTGTGCCCAATCAACACAGAAGGTCACATTATAGTACACAAAATTGTATTGAGACATATAAGAGTTTGATTAAATGGCTAGTCTCATGGTGTGGTAACCTGCAATGCAAGGGTAATGGAAATGATGACCTAAAATGACCTTTCTCGTGCCTTCTTCATTGTTTGGGTGAATTTTGATGATTAAACACAATGGAGACACGTTTTCATATATCTGCTTGCTTACAGGCAGAAATATGTTATAAAATTTGTGGACACCTATGAACATAAGGACATGGATACATCTGAAACATTACCTTAAAATAAAGGTGCTTAGCCTTCATTTTTTTTATTCATGGACATTACTATGAGTTAATTTTTGAGTAAGTAATCTCAGGTATCTTTTTAAGGTTATGCTGCAGAATGCTTAACTATATCTATAAAAGCCTTGTATAATCTTCCTGATTTACACACAGGACCTACAAGGATGAAGAGCAGACCTTTTGATATTACTTGCTAAGATATCTATACTTATGAAATCTGCATTCTTCCTGTTCTGCCTTCTCTCTCCAGGTTTGTAATATATCTCTGAAATGAGAAAAATATTCTTTGATACTTTGTTGTCTGGAAAAATGTAAGGACTTGATAACAGGAGTACTCCTTCACTGAAAAAATCTGGGGAATACTTTGACAGCAGGTAATCTAAATCATTCTCCAGTTGTGTCATCCTGATTATTAAAGGAAATCCAACCTCCGAAGTCAGACCTCCAAGCCCTTGCCCCTCTAGTTTATCTGAGAAGAAATTATGGTAATCTTAAAATCCTATTGATGCTGAAAGGCATTTCATCAACTACAAAAATTAAGAGTGAGATGCAGAGGATGTTTTTCTATTTAGAGGAACTGCTGCTTATATGAATAGACTTCATGTGGTGACTCTTTTGAAGATGAGGACTTCAAAGCAGATCACTGACTTCCAGTGGGATAATCACTTAATGCAAGAGTGGGTAGATGGAATTATCACCATGCAGTCAAGGTAGATTTATCCCTTCTCCCCTCCTTAAAAAAAAAAAAAAAAAAAAAAAAAAGAATATGGAAAAAAGAAACAAGCGAACCTTTTGGATTATTTGTCCACATAGTTTAAAGTTGATGATATTGGGGTACGAATACCACATGAGGCATCAAGTGGAAAGTAAAGTAGGTAAAAAACCCCAAAAAATCTAAGACACGTAAGAAAAGTCACTAGCTTCAATTGGTTTACTAGAATAACAGTTTTTGATTTTTCACCAGAAAAAGCTTTTTATTGGAAATACTGCTAGCTATCTTTGTAAATAAAGTACAATATTCAAAAGTTTTTAGAACATTACTTCACAAACTATGTCACCCTTCCTACAAACTGACGTTCCCAAACTGCAATGTCCATTTTCTCCTACACCACAAATGTCATATGTCGCATATGGTTTCAACCCCTTTTGTTTCTTGTGGCTCTGTCCCAGATGCAGGAAAATCCTTTTCCCCTAATTATTCCTTTGCTGTAGTTTAAAGCCAGCTGGAAATTAGGACCCATGCAGCTGCTCCCTTTCCACCCACTCCCTCTGGTGAGAGGGAGAGAAAAGCAGAGATTCTTAGTTGAGATAAAAACAATTTACTAGAAAACAGCAATGAGAAAAGAAAACTATCAGTAACAGCAGCAATACTAAGAACAACAGTATATAAAAGAAGGTGATTCCATACAACATATGTATATGTTCCACATCTGTGGAACCACCCCACAGCTCTGTTTATCACCTGCTTCCCCAGAGAAAGGAAGAAAATGGTCACCACTTCTCCATGTGAGGCCTTCTTCTTCCACTGGAAGCCATGCTTCAGAAGTGAGAATCCCTTACTTCAGCCCCTAGCAATGACACGCATCATAAAGAATAAAAACCTGGGGTGCCCATATGAGTCCAGTCTCCAACATCCTCACAACAACTGCAAGAAAATTAACTCTGTCCTTGGCCAAAACTAGGGCACCCTCATATTCTTTTCCTAGGTGCTTACACTCCCTTGATAAATCCTAGGAAGTATTTTTGATCCTTGAACTAGCTGTATTCCAAAGAGTGCAGACCTGTGGCTACATGTTTTCAAATTTAAAGCTGTTAATATTTTGCTCTACTGACTACTGAGGATTGGGTTTACTTAGCTTTTATATTTCTGTGTATATTAAGATAGCTCCTGTTGATTTAGCATCCTGCATGCTATAAAGGAACAAAATTAAAAAGTGTTTTCAGTAAGCAGCATTGTGAGTAAAAATAATTGCATAGCAGAAAATACTGAAGAATACATATAGTAGTATCATTCATGGCTAATGAGTTAAAAGGATATCACACTGCATTTATAAATCACTATACTGTATTGCAAAGTTTATTTAAATTCATTGTGTCTCATTATAATTGAGCTATGCACCTTTAGGTCTGAGTTGATTAGGAATGCTATAGCTCAGAATAGCTTTTAATTCAGCGAAACATGATTTGACCTTTACCATAATCCTGTGTGAAACACACTATAGTTTAGACATTAATAATGATACTACCTCTTTCTTGTACTGGTAAGATGCCACTTTAAAAAATTGTATTATTAGTTAACAGGCTCAGGACAATTTATCAAAACCAAATTATCCTTCTGTGTATAACTGCAGTACTTAATTCCAAGTTCTTCATCTCTTATAACTATTACCTACCCTTTAAAAATGCTAAAAACTGAAACATAATAGTGTCATGTCAGAGTAATAAGTCACATACACATACTTACAGACTCCCTACGGACTTATGCCAATCCCAGCTTAGGGATCACAGCAACATGATGTACATTATACAGAATATGCTATCTCTTTTGTTTGACCTTTTTCTTCATATTTAAGTGTAACATTTCCTTAAACTACTTTCTGGTAACTATGCACTTTCAGCTAACAACAATTCTCTGCTCTTTTGTCATTATTGCTCAGTTTTAGGCTAATATTCCAAAGATGACCAAAAAAAGACCTGTACAGCCTGAACCCAGCAATTGCTCCCATAGGAGCTGGACAACCACGTTAGGCTGAGAGAATTTACATTTCACACACTAAGGCTGCCTTGCTATTCATGACCCCAGGGGTCAGAGTGGCTTCTTGGTCCCCCCAGTCCTCCTCTATTAATAACTGCATTTATTGGACAAAGCTGTTTTTTAGGTTAGATTTGGATTCTTACAGTTTCCAGTCTTCAAAGCCTTAGCTCAAGCTTTCATGACTTTTCTTCTCAAAATGAGTGTTTTATTTCCAGTGTTGTTACTCTGTTCAGTTTTGGGCACCTCATAACACAGTGAGCACCTCACTCCACATGTGTCCAGAGAAGGGCAACAGAGCTGAGGGTCTGGTTGACACATTTGATGAGAAGCTGAGCATTTAACCTGGAGAAAAGATCTTAGTGCTCTCTACAACCACAGGAAAGGAGGTTACAGCTGGGTGGGGGTCAGGCTTTTCTCTCAAGTAACAAGGTATAGGACAAGAGGAAAGGATACCAAGGGAGGCTTAGGTTGGGTATTAAGGAAATATTTCTTCCTAGACTGGGTGATCAGGCACTGGAACAGGCTACCTGGGGCAGTGGTTGAGTCACCATCCCTGGAGGGATTGAAAAGACCTGTAGATGTGACACTTGGAATACAGTTTAGTGAGGAATTTGGTGGTGCTGGATTTATGGCTTGATTTGATATTTTAGATGTCTTTTCCAGCTTAAATGATTCCATAGTTCTATGACCTATGATTATAGGTTTCTATTTTTAATGGCTGTCCAGGCTGCAGTAACATTCTGATTACAGCTACATAAGATTCATAAAATTTACATAACCTACTTCACCTTACTTATGAAGCAAAAGGCCTTGAATAAATTTATTTGTTCACACTTTATCTGCATAAGAGAAAATCAAGTTCATATTGACCTTAGTTAACATGTTTTTTAATCCTTTCCCTCAGCTGAAGCTGTAGGTTAATGTCCTAGTTTAGCAGACTGAGATCAACACAACTGGGTCAATTTCAATTCTCTGAGCTAAGCTGTGGGAAACACAGCTTGTGTCAAAACAGAAAGTATGTTTTTTTTAAGTTGAGAGTAGTAATTGCTGACCTAGTCTCAGTGTTCTTGCTTATGATGTTTCTCTTCCCAAGGGACTGGTTCTTCCTGAAAACAGAAAGCAAGTGAAAATACTTCTTAGTTTTTCTAAAAAAGAAAATTTCCTTTGTTTTTCATGGCTTGTGCTGTGTGCTGCTCCGTAGTGATGAAGAGGAATGCATTAGTGGTGGTGTGAGCTAGGAAAACAATAACAGTTTAGTATGCTGCTTAGTTCTGAAAAGTGCATGCAAGAATAAAGTGCACTTCCAACCTAAGTATCCGACTACAGACCCTTCCATCTTCCAGCACGATCTGTCTCATCATTCAGAGCATCCAAGGAAGGAAAAGTAAGCATGGAGCAAGCTCTGAAGCATAGACAGAAGAAAGAGAAGAAAATTACAAAGTTTGACCCGATAATTATCCGTACAGATTCAAATGAAAAAAAACACCTATTAAAACAGTTTCTGAAGACCTGCAGCTTTCAGAAGAAAATATAAAGGCATTTCTCCCTGGAAAACATTATCTTTCATCTTTGAATTCTTTAGAAAACCAGGTCTTTTCAAGTTTTCTGGCTGTTACTGTGTGATGTATCATGTGTTATATCTAAATGCATCTGTCATGAAGCTTTGAGTTGACACATGTTCCTATTTATACTTGTTCACTCAAGCAGTGTTCACTTCCACACAAGATGGTTAATACAGTATCAAATTCTAGCGCAGATATTCTACATGTGAATTTTTATTATAATAGCCATAGACAAGACAAAGCTTGCCATGTGAACACAGGGCATAAAAATAGATCAGATTGTGCCAAACTGTGTATTGCAAATAATGCATGCTATATATACTGGAAATATGCAAGTGAAAATTAATTATTAATTTCCAGCTGAACATTTTTAGCACCACGCAAAATTAAATCTGCAGAAAAAGATAGGCGAAGATGTCTTTTTGTCTCTCTGAACATTTATAGGTAATAAATAAAGATTTGATAAATAACTTTTCTCACATATCACTTATAGTAACATTTAGCATTACATAAAAACTCCATGAAATATCATCTAGGTACTGATGGAAGAAAACAGCATTTTTTATTCTTTTTTAGTGGTAATGCTGGTCTGCTTTTGTTTGGTAAAATGTCAGAAGACATAGAGAAGTGTCTACAGAAAGAGCTACTCAAGTGCCTCATGGTGCTGTCCAGACTCCATCTGTGATTGCTGGGGATTTAGATTCCTCTAATGCATGGCTCAGATGGACTTGGAGGAACACTGACAGACTCTGCAACATGAGACCAGTCACGTAACCAAAAGATGACAGCATAGATTTGAAGTACAAGTACAAGTCTTCACAGATAATGCCTTTTAAAATGTACATTGTTTTGCATGTTTCTTTTTTTTTTTTTCTGTGCTATATGACCTTACATAACAATAGGTTATCAGAAGTTATTTTATTACATTCTGCCCAAGTGGAAACTAAACAGGAGAGCTCTAGCTGATAAAAGAAAAAATAGAGCAACTCAGGACACCAGTGTGGGATCCAGTGGGTGAGGAAAACCCCACACATAATAATACAATCCATGGTTACCAAACCAGGATATCCCCTTATAATGAAAAGCCAAATGAACTTTGGCTTTTAATGGCCAAATGGTTTATGTACTTAACATGCCTAAGTCAAATAAAGACATAGGGGAAAAATCACGAATGTAATATACTAAAAACATTTTAAGTAACCTAATTAAACCAAACTGTTCCCATACCACCAAAACTCAAAAGCCAACAGAAAAAAATAATTACAGAAGTAAAAGCTGAATTTGATAAATCAATTGTAGTTTCTATGAAAGCAGCTGCAGCTAAACCCCAAGTACTAGAGTTTTGCTAGTACTAGACAGAATTCTATTTAATGCAGAAATTTAGATGAAATAAATCAATTCTGATGTACAAATTCAAAGACTAATGTCTTTAAACAGACTTCAATTTTATTTAACACTTTACACTAAAAGTCATGTGAGGATATTCCCAGAACAAAGAAAATCCATTAATACATATATGTTTCCCTCTTTTCTCTCTTTTCTGTGAAATTTATAATGCTAGAACTTTTACAGATTTGCAATAGCTGTATTTGGAAGGGTTTTTTTTTTTGCTTTTGAATATATTTTGCTCCTAGGAAGCATTGAGAACTGGCACTTAAAAAGACCACATAATCCTGGTGTTTACCCTAACAAAAAGACAGAGTAAAGTCATTAGTGCTTCTCTCTTTTGCACATGGATTTGAAGAGATATCCTGCAGGAAAATAGTACCATCTTCTATATAATATATAAGGGAATATAAGCTTTTTTGGAAATCTATGCAAAAGCTGCAAATAAAAAGAAAACCCAAAACCCAGTAGTTATTGTAACTCTTGGTATTGTGAAATAAACCAATTCCCTCAATTAAGGAGTCAAAGCACCACACTGTTTCACATGGCTTAAGAAACAGCTCTGATTCTGTACATATTTTTTAAATAGTAATGTACAGCATGGCAGAATTAATAAGAGCTGAAAAATTTGTCACTATGCTACTTCTCAAAGTTCTCTATAGGAGTTATACATATTTTAACATAAAAGGTTCCTGAAATAAATATTTTACCAAACCTGTTAGGAAGTTGATTTATTTTTCTCATTTTTAATGCCTAGTAAAATTAGTAGGAATGTGCCATACTCTTATAAGCCTAGTGTTTAACATTAGTTTTAACGCATGCTATTATAAACAATGGGAAAAACATTTCTTTACTGTCAGTATTTTGAGTCAATTTTGGAAATGCACAATATTGAAACATCTCTGTCCTACTGAAACCAATACAAACCATCACAAGAAGAAGAAAGGAGGTCTCTGTGGGATAGTTTTCAGTTTCTGTGGGCAAAAAGTTGGTCTGATGGGAAGAACTCAGAGAATGAGAGGAATTCAGCACAAAGCACCAGCAGGGGAAGAAGGTGCTGGTGCAATCCTAGTGCAGTGGTGTCCGCCCTGCAGCTACCCTGATAGACATCCTGTCCAAGACAATTAAAAAAATGTTAGAAGCAACCAGTACACTGTCACTGTCAAAATTTAGCTTCACTCCACAAAGAAATTCTTTTCTGAGCAGACAGGGATTGGAATAGTTGTGTGTTGAGGAAATTTTTTAACATATTCTTGAATTGGCGAGGCAGGGCCATGCATATCTTCAATACTAAGAGCTGGATAATACATTTCAGTTCAGAAAAAATGGTGTTTATGAAAATCAGTACACCACTTTGTCAATTCTTCTTATGCATTATCTTCAACTAATAAATCTGCACATATCTCTTTTTGATTTAAAAACCCTAAAAGTAACAGAAAAAAGAAATGAAAGAGTTGATAGGACATTTTAAAATTAAAATATAGGAAGATGGGATGAAATTCTACAGAGTAAACTGCAATATAGTATCAAAATTGTCTGGAAAGTCACAGGCAATTACATTCTTGAAAGGCTGCAGTGGTCTACTGTTCCAGAGTAATTCTATATTTAATGAACATGCTGATGGTTGTTTGCTGATGGTTCTTATTCATTGTGGTTCTAATTCATAGAAATAGTTTTCTCCTTCTGGAAAAATGTTTAAATTATATTTGGAGCCCATTTCTGAAACAGGTCCTGTCCCCAAGTTGTTGTGTTTTAGAACAAAAGATTCTGATTTTTTAAAAACATAGACATTTGTATCTATGCATATTAATTTTTCCTCAGAAATTACATTTTTTATAGGTTGAATTGACTTTTTTCTGATGGTACACGATTAAGAGCAGAATTGGTCTATATATACATATATTATACATACGCACCATTACAGATCTAATGGGAGATTGGTGAGTTTATTGACTAAAATATAAAAACAATATAATATTTCTTACCAGATATTTTTTGTTTATTTATTGCTAAAAGCATTGAACATAGAGTTCACTGAAGTAAAATGAAATATATTCTAGTTTTCCTTCTAAGGCAGTGATATCCTCTCCAGGCTTTGCTACCGAAGTGTAATGTTGTTCTTCATCACATTATTACTATTCATCCCAAGCTTTCATTTATTTAGTTTCCAAATTGTACAGTGAAGGTTAGAGGTCTCCAAAAATAAGACCAAAATGTAATTTTTTGGTAGGCGAACTTCAAGAGTTAGATAGGATAACAAGGAAGACCGTGGTCTCAGAAAAGAACTAGTGTCTCAGAACAATACAAACATGCTTGAACATAACTGAGTTTCATGGTTACAAAAAAAAGTTAATCAATATGAGGGTGCTAAGAAGGGAAATTGAAATAACTAAAAGAATCATAGTGAACATGGTAGTGCTTCTCTTCTACCTGATACTGGGATGCACAGCTGGTATTCATTTCTGGGCTCCTCAGTACAGGACGGACATTGGTAGGTTAGGGAGAGTCCAACAAAAGCCTCTAAGACTTTGCAGTTGGAGCATCTGACATACCAGGAGAGCCTAAGAGTGCTGGCACTGTTCATCTTGAAGAAGGGAAGGTTTGGAGGGATGTTTATGTGTATAAATATCTGAAAGAGGAGTGAAGAAAACAGACCAAAGTTCTTCCCAGTTGTTCCTGGAAAAAGGGTGCAATATAGATAACTACAGTAAAACAAAAGAAAAAATTAGCAAATCAAACATTGGAAGAGGTTGCTTGGAGAAAGATTCCGTCTTTGGGGATATTCAACACCCACATGTGCCCAACTATATAAAGTAACAGACATCCTAGACTGGATATATTTTTAACAGAAAAAGAACATGCAGAGAAAGGTTCGCTTATTATATAGGAAAAACACTTAACTGATAAAAAGTGCAGAATTTTTATGTGAGAGGTACTCATACATTTGCTATATTTGGTATGTCAGCCTAGTTTTCACAGGTTTTACAAAAATAAGCATTCACATTTATTTCAACCTGTACTCTTCTAAGTTAAACTGGAGATTTTTTTCTGGCTTCTGTTCAACACTCAAGGTAATTCACAAGTAAATACATTAACTTTTGAGTAACATGAGGAACACAAAGGTTTAGATGAGATTCATGTGTGTAAAAAAAAAGATTTTTTTCAAAAATTTTTGAACCCCATGGAAAGCACCAGCTTCTATCCCAGAGCAAAACAATCAGTAATTTAAATTCTAGATTACTGCATGACCAATAGAAAAAAAAAAAAAAACAGAGGTGAAGGGAATTTACAACTAAGTATACGATATGGATTTCAGTAAAATGTAGCCATACTTAATGTTTGCCTTAGCACATAGACATAAGGCACGGCATTTCTTGGGGTTAACAATTTATGCCAAGATTATGTCTAAGTGCTTATTTTAGCCCCTTGGACTGGTACATGGCTACACCAAAAGCTGTGAGATGCAAACATTTATAATGAGGGGAAATGGAAGACATTAAAGATGCTGAATGCTAGGTACAATGAGAGTACCCATTTAGCCAGATATCCCCAGAAAGGAAGGTATAGAGTGCTATCTTGACACAATTATATGAATCTGTTAGTCACCAAATGCAATAAAGGGTGGTTATTAACACATTTAAAATAAAATAGGCTGAAGCTAGAACATAAAGGTGCAACATGAGACCTGCCATTACTTTTGGCATGCCTATGTGAGATTAAAATTAACACAGGGTATGGGTTGTGATTGCTGAAAGAACTTTAACAAAGACACTTCACACAGGGAAAGGAAGGAGTTTATATCATCTTTAAATCTTTCATCTGGAAATAGGATACAAGTCTGAGAGACAGATATTTCTAAATACACTGCAGAATATTTACCAAAAGCGTGGTTAATATCCAGATAATCTGTTTAACAGCTGTACATATTAAAATAGCTTTTTAAAAAATTGATCGGTTTCAGGAAAATAATGTGAACTGTGACTGCCAAACACACTGCTAGTGATGAAACCTTGTAGAAAATAATTAAATGTATCAATAGACAATCACAAAGATAGTGTTTTTTCTGCTTGTTTGGGATCTCTCTGTATTATACAGGGGTGGTTTTTTTAAAGCAAATAAAAGCTTTTTGCTAAGGAATGAAGGACAAAGATCATCTTTTAAGTGTTGAGGAACACTTAAAAAAACTTCAAAAAAGATATACAAATGATACATATTTTAAAGGTAAGGATACATATTTTAAGGTAAAGACATTCCTGTAAAGGTCTGAGGCAGGAATGTGATCATGCTGGATACATGCACTCAAACATTGACCAAATAAAGAAAAGGGACTGTCTTTGAAATCTGTGAAGAATTAACTTGTCATGAAGTAGACAACAAACGTTTTTTTATTTTATAGAGATTGATCTCAGAAGGAAATAAACTTTTAAAAATGTATATATTCAAATACCACAGAGTGAATATAAAGCTAAATCAAGAAGGGTGTGTTAAGAGTTATTGGTAGTTAACTGTCAAGAAGGAAGCTCATTATGTAATACCGGGAATATCTGTGCAATGAAATCAAAGGTATATGTAATACATTTGCAGATTGCACTAGGGTGGCAAGGATTACTAATATATTTAAATATGATTTTAAAGTTTAAAAATATCTTGAGAAACAGCAGGCATAGTCTGAAAAATATGTCCATTTTCCGAAAAAAGCAAATGCAAGGTGTTATAGACAGGAGAAAAAAATAGAAAAGAAAAAACCAGCAATAAACCTGGGGAAAAATGGGCAGACAAAATATCCAGGAGGAAAAATCAGAGCTTTTTTGTAAATAATAATCATTCATAAAAAAGGAATCTTTTCCATTTGCAAAAAAGGGTGATGCATAATAGAGCTTTATAAATAGTAGGAAAACATCTAGATTATATGAATATTTTTTTTATATTCTGCTATATTAATTTTTGGTTGATTAAACTGTATTTCCAGAAAAATTTAACTGCTTATATAAAGTTCAGAAAACATGAATTAAAAATAGCAGATATGTATAAAATATAGTCTATAAGGAAATATATAATAAATAGAAACTAGCACATTTAAAGAGGAGAAAATCAAAGGTCCACACAAAAAATGTTTTTGAAATCATTAACAATCTCTATGGAGGGAAAACAAACACTGTTCTCCAAGTATTTAGGATAAAAGGTCACAAGCTTGTACTATGGGCAGAGTATATTTACCATGGTAAACACCATGATAAATTAGAAGTTTACAAAGACCACACAGAAAGTTTAAACAAGACTGTGCCAGAAATTACAAGGACAGCTGTCTCTCTTGAGATCTGAGCTGCCTGGATGGTTTCACAAGGTATCCCCAGCCCCGTGGCAGGTCATGGAAAAAAAGGAAAAAGGAAAAATGTTAGTAATTGATTATTACTTTAACTTTCATCCATCGTCTTCACTAGACATAATTTATGATGACATCAAACTTTTCCTAATCTTGATTTATCTAATAGCAGTTTTCATTAAGCTGTCTTCAGTGACATGTTAGTTAAGTCATGTTACTTTCCACAATCCCATGGAAACCACAAACAAATGATTCAGTTGAAAATGGCCTATATAAGGATACAAACTCAGATTTCAGCCTATAATTAGTATAATGAAAATCTAGGAAGACATCAATGAAACATGGGTCACCCTCTGCTGAGATTTTGGTGCAAAAGGGAAGAGAGGAAACTGTATTCTTGCCTAATTAGAAACTGATGTCAGTCAAAAATACTTGCAGATAAATACCGCAGTAATAAAAGCCATTTTATGGTGAGTTCGCAGAAATTGATATTCACATTTGTATTGATAAAAAAGGCTTTTTAGCATACATAAGCAACCTTGTCCAATATTTCTATAATAATTGGAGGACAATATTTCAGTTTTATTCAAATCTTAATCCCTTTCTTGTTGTTTCATATTCAACAAGGTTATCGTTTGTCCAATGGCAGTTGATGGAGATGTCACGTAAAAGAGAAGAATTCTGACATAAATACTTGAAAATTAAAATATAATTGCAAAAGTATATGGAACAAACACCTTATAGCCTCTGATACATAAGTACACCCATCTCTTTATTCCTGAAGTACACTACAAATAAAATATATTATGAAAATTGAATCCTTCCCCAACAACCATAAGTCTCCAGACCCTTTTTCCCCATAGTCTTCCAAGTATGTCAAAACTGATAGGGAAAAAGCAGCATGAAGCCTTATCTCCATGGCCTGAGTATTCCTGTGTTAACAAATACATTAACCTGTTCAGACGAAGTACAACTGCGGTTAAATCACAAAAGATCTGCAGGTGGACGCCACCTCAGCACATTCCTCATCCCCAGTCTTTCTTGGGAAAGATTTCCCAAGCTGACCGTACTCACTCACATACTTTTCTCTAGAAAACCCCACGTTCTTTCTTGTTGTTAAGGAACTTCCTTGTCTGACCATCCAGGAGCCACTCTAGCAATCACAGTCACACTACTTGGGCTGGGACCAAAGACCTTCTGCACCTCCAACCCCCACATTCACATAGTCAGACCAGACTTCCTTACTGGCTCAACCCTGAGTTTCCCATCTTAGTGTGCAGAGACATCTCATTCCATAAAATAATTTAATCTTGGTGCAATAGCAGAATAAACAGCTCAAGCTGGGGTCTTCCAGAAGGGATGTTGAACAAAGGAATCCCTGGGGGTTTATATCTCTGCAGTCCAAGCACAAAAGAGTCTGGGGATCATCAGCTACTCCCATGTCTCTGAATGTGTCACCTGGCTGTTGCCACAGGTCCCTCAGCCTTTTGTTGTGCAAAGATATGAAGTTCTTGCCTCAGTCTCCCACAACTTCCACGTCCAGAGCTCAATCTGCAGCTGCACACAGAGCTACCTGCACTAAATGTATTCCTCAGCATTGTGAACAAGCTCCCACAACATTGCCCTACAGCACAGGAGGATATAGTTTTCCTACAGCATTGGCTGGATATTAAGTTGACTTTGATTAAACTATATCCTGAAGTAAATGAAAATGCTTTGGGTTGCAAACAATCCTTTTATGTGTTTAGATTTTTAGGCAGGTTTATAATGCCTAATGAAATGTCATCCAAATCTATGCTCTTTTGCATTTAATAAAACTATTAAATTCTACCTTTACACGTCGGAAGACTTCACCAGAGTGTATTAACGCAGAAGATTGATTCATAATATTTCTGCTGACATTAAGCACTGAAGTTACTAGAATTTCAGTCATTATTCAGTCAAAACAGATTTACAATAATTGTTGAGGAAGAGTGTTTATTTTTATAGACTGTCAATTGCAAGAAATAAATTCCAGGTCAGATAGATCAGATATTAAATGAACTGTGCATATGCACATATAGATTTTTAATTACTGCATTGTTCTAGAAGTATTATTTTTTACCAAAATAAATTTATGCACCAATAATTAGAAATATAGCATGGATATTTGCACATTATTTGATAATAGACTGATAGCACACCACTCAAAAGTGGCAAAATACAGTGAGCTATATATCCCCAAATTTAAAACATTGTTAAAAAACCCAAAAATCATGATTATACTACTGCATTTGTACCACAGGAACATTTTTGTAAACAGTACTATCATTCTCAGTAGAATTTTATGCTCAAAATAAAAAAATAAAGAAAATTATGGAGGAAAAAAAGGGGCAAATTGCAAATAGAACCAGATGCTCTGTTTTACAGGAGGTTGATGATCACTTTTCTATTTTATGTGTCAGGTTTAAATTTCCCTGTGGCAGCAATTTAAATCTTTTCTTCTTTCCTGAGGCTGCTTAAAAATTTAATTTAGCTCAGGCATGGTGTCTACATTTTATAATAGGAATATAGAAAACTCTTGTAATTTGGGGGATGACCCTTTTAACAGATTAGAGAAATTTAAACATAATTAATCAGCTTTATTCATAGAGTTACATGGGCTTTCCACAATTTACTCATGTAAATTTCTTTGCTTGAGTTACAGTAGACTACATTATAGAAGGGTATTTGAAGGCAGATATTCACAAGTCATACATTCATGTAGTGCATATACAGTGAAGGAGTCATTTGCATGCACATCCACACACACACAGATACACATCCATAAATCAAATAAATCTACATCTCTTCAGAAGTTTCACCAGTTATTCTCAACTCACATTAACTCCTTCACACTTAAATTCCTGTATTATTTTTTCAGTATTTTTAGTTAAGGTCAGAAATTTCCACAAGGTATAATCCTTTCATCCTTCTCTCCAAGGTTAGAATATGAGTCCTCAATATGAAATTGTTCTAAGGTCAGATATAAGGACCACAGTTGCTTGTTACTATAGCTGAGTGTTAAAATAAAGTACCAAATTTTAAAATAGCAAAATCACTGGAAAATCCATAGTTATATTATTTGTTCTTTTTTTTTTGTAGGTTGTAGATGAAAAAAAGTCTAAATGGCTTTAAAAGTTGTTGTGAATGATAGAGCTCAACACAGCAGAATTAAAGACTACATTTCTCACAACTCATATCTTGTCAGCTGATGAATTTTGGAAAGGATAAAAGACGCCTCTTGATCCATTTCTGGCATATCTGCAAATCTCTGGATGGTTTTGGAATGTTCTTCTAGTTCACTGGAAGCTGGCTAACATTGTCCTAATATTCAAAATGGGTAAGAAGGAAGACCCTGAAAACTATAGGCCTGTCAGTCTCACTTCAGTGACTGCTAAGATATGGAGAAGATTACTCAGGGAGGTGTTGAGAAGCACCTGGAAGACAACTTCATGAGAGATTCACAATAGGAAAGTCCTGCTTATCAAACTGGATTTCCTTTTATGAAAAGTAACCCACCTGGTTGATCAAAGGAAACCAATTGTTGTGAAGTTTTTGGATTTCTGTAAAGCTTTCAATGCTCTCTCTCATAGTATCCTGATGGATAAAATGCCCAGCACACAGCTGGATAAATACATCATGGGATGGGTGAGCAACTGGTTCATGGGAAAGGCAGGAAGACTAAAAGTAAATGGGGTTATATCAGACTCGTAACCTGCCTGGGCTCTGTCCTCAGCCCTGTGGTTTTCAGTATCTTCATAATGACATGGATACAGAACTGGAAGGGATACTAAGCAAAGGGATACTGCATAATTGTGACGAACTGTTGTCTCCCTTGAAGGCAGGGAAGCCCTACAGATCAGAACACTGGACAATCAGCAACCAAGCTGAAACAACCACCACCATCAAGAGAAAAGTGTCAGAATCTGCACCTGGGATGGGGCAGCCCTGGAGATATGGTCAGAGTGGGGAATGAGATGCTGGAAAGCAGCACCATGGAAAGGGACCTGGGGGTCCTGGTCAGGGACAAGTTGGACATGAGCCAGCAGTGCCCTGGCAGCCAGGAGGGCCAAGCGTGTCCTGGGGGGCATCAGGCCCAGCATTGCCAGCCAGGCAAGGGAGGGGATTGTCCTGCTCTGCTCTGCTCTGGGGCAGCCTCACCTCGAGTGCTGGAGGCAGTTTTGGGCACTGCAATTTAAAAAACGATATAAAGCTATTAGAGAGTGTCCAAAGAAAGACCATGAGGGTGGTGAAGGATCTTGAGGGGAAAGTGTGTGAGGAGCGGCTGAGTAACTTGGTCTGTTTCAGCCCAGAGCAAACTGGAGGGAGACCTCATTGCAGTCTGGAACTTCCTTGAGACAGGAAGAGGAGGGGCAGACACTGATCTCTTCCCTTGTGCTGACCAGATCCTGAGGAAATGGCCTGAAGCTGTGTCCAGGTGTGAAGGTGTGGGCAGGTTTAGGTTAGATATCAGGAAAGGATTTTTTGCTCAGATGGTGTCTGGGCACTGGAACAGGGTCCCTGAGGAAATGGTCACAGCACCAAGCCTGACAATTCAATAAATATTTAGGCAACACTGTTGGGCATATGGTGTGATTATTGGGGCTGTCCTTTGCAGAGGAGTTGGACTCCGTGATAGTTTTGGTCCCTTCCAATTCAGAATATTCTGTGATTCTAGAATGTAATGTTCACAGATAGATTATTGTTAATCCCTTCTTTTTGGGATTATGAGATTCTAAAATATTCAGAAGTTATCTCATCCTGGAAAAACAATATTTGTAGGATATGCTTTCTAGAAATTCTATTATTCTACTGGTTTTTTACAGTGTTACACAATGATTTCAAGACTTTGAAACAAAAGAAAATCTGTCCATGATATTTGTGAGTAGAGTTCATCTCAATATTCATTTACACTTTTATTTTTAGTATTTGAGCTGGACCCATTTTTGTAAAACCAAGCAGCTACTCGTTGTCTTTAATTGAAGATTTAAGAGTTCTAGACATTTCAGAGTTCATAGGTTTCAGAGTCTTGTAATATAGTTGCTTTGATTGAATGTTCATCATATTATAAGTCAAGACTAGTGTCTGAACACTTCAGGTTATGACCAAGAAGAGATTTATAATGGTAGTGAATGCTATCATAATGCCCGAATTTCAATAGATGCAGTGAAGATAAGGGCAAAATAAAGCTCACAGAAACCTTAGAAAAAAATCAAAACCAGATTGCAATTTACAAATCCTCATTACTGATAAAATTTTTAAGTACAATCATTTTAGTAGAAAATGTAAACTAAGTAAATGTCAATATTTTAGAGATTGAAGAATGGCTCTTATTTGCACTCAGGTGAATTCCTGATGTTTTAGCGAGGCAAAGTGACCTTTCAAGGTGAAAACAGATACATCTACACAGGCCTCTTGTGAAGATAACTAATAATTACTAAACTGTTGAATTTTATTGGTATATACAAAGATGAAGCCTGAAGTTTACACTACCTGAGGCTAAGAGAAATCTTTTCAATGATGCCATGGGGTGTTTCATCAGGATATCTATGAGACCCTAGTTAAAAAATGAAAACGTAATTCCTGAAAGATGAAAACATGCTGTAAAGAGTTCTTGGAACTGAAGAACAAATTGAGGTACTAAAAACATTTCAAGTGGACATGTTTCTTCTTGTTACAGAAAGTAATATATTCTACACCATAACCTCAATGCAGCCACACTGACAACTTGATGGTATACTGCACAGATATCCACAAGATGTGCAAGTCTAACAGCATTTAATTCAGCCATGCCAGGGAAGTTCCTGCCTGTGAAAGAACAGACTTTGTGAAGCACATTGCCAAATCAGGCTCTGTATTGTTCACACTTTGCAGTGTCTGAGAATCTTACAAGATCTTTTGCCAGCAGCTCTCCATGAACATTGAGTTTCCTTGAAAGCTCTTTTGGCACCTAAGTCACATCTTCAGTCTCAGTTTTGCCACCCAGTTAGCTGTATTGGTCATTGATTTTTTTTCTGTCATAAACTGTAGCCCAGTTTGGGGATCATTGTGGGGTAATTCAGCTCAAAAAATGAACAGATTGAAGACAAAATCCCACACATATGCTGCATAGCACAGTGTTCTGACTCAGCACAGCAGGAGTTAACTGATAAAATATAGAAATTACAATTTTCTTACATTGTCTAGATAGCCAAGACAGGATAAAATGAAGCTATCGTTCTATAATCATCCAAATTTTCTGTGCAATAAATTCCTACTTATGTCCTGAAATGCAGCTGAAGTTTGAGAGCCGTTCTTTTCCCAAAACTGGTGCAGTTTCTAGGAATTAGTGAAAGCAGGTTAAAAGACTTTTTCCAGAAGTGGACTTTCTCAAATTGTTTTCAAACACACCAGGCATCTTCATATTTTGGAATTTCTCTAAGTACTTAAAAAATTACTTTAAAAAGTAAATTTTGTTTCAAAAATTTACAAATGCACTCATATATAATAGATATTTAAAATAACAATCTGACTAAATATAGTCATACCATAACTAGTATCAGATTTTTAGTGCCAGAGATTAAATGTGCTGTTTCTTCTTCTGTTCATATTTTCCTGTCTTGTACAGATTCACCATTCCCTCCCATGACTGGAGGGCAACTGACCTGGTTCTGAGAGGAAAGCCAACCTTTACAGAATCCATCTAGACACATCTGCATTGCAACGGTTGATCCATTAGTTTCTTAGGATGTAATATAAGCAGTATTGCAGAACAAAACAATTTTAAATTTGGTATTATTCAGAGAAGCAAGCTCAGATTAAGTTTAAAAATGAAATAGAATTCATTCATAATTGTGGACTAGTTTTAGTGCACTGATAATTTTCTACAACATAATAATTTTGTGATTTACTTTCAAATCAGGACCAAGAAATCCATATTGCCTAACCATCAAAAGAATTTCTAAACTCTGATCTCTGTTGAAATTCATTGTGCAATTCATTTTGAAAAGGTGAGTGAAAACAAGAAAATAAAAGGCAATGCAAAAATGAAGATGAAATTATGCTAGAACATAGTTTTAAAATCTGTTTAGACTCCAGACAATTCATGCTGTGTAGATATCTAAATGAACTTATCCAGGAAGTCTGAAGATAAAATGAAACACAGCTGATGACTGCCACTACCATGCTTTCAGCAACACAGTTTCCTGTAAGACCTTCAAGTGAGAAGGTTTTGATATAGCAGCAATGGAATGAAACATACTTAGGAACAAAATTATTGACAATAGATGTTTTCTTGGACAAACTCTAACCTTTTACACTAGAAAATGATCAGTAAAGTTAAAGCAAATGTATAAATCTTTTCCACCAAAGGGACATTTTTCAAACCCATTTCTACAAACATCCTGCTGAAACCTGTGCATTATTTATGACTCATAAGTAAATACTTGGCTCATTTTAGATGAACAGGTGTAGTGAAAAAGTAATTTCACCTTCATATTGATGATGAAACTAGGTAATACACATCTGGTGTCAGTTAAATTTCTGCTCTTCTCTGCTGTACCATCACTAGTTATACATTCTTATATTTTTAAGATAAATTCTGAGCCAATTTGGACCTAGAAATATCTGGACAAGTACTAGATTCATGTACTTAAAATTTCATATTACAACTTAGTTGTTGTCAGATCATTGCTGGTGATTGGAACCCGATCATTATTAGCTTTATTCTTGGCAATATTAAAATGTGTAAAAAGCAATTGGACCTCACCTTTCCCTCTGTACTCTACACTGCTGTGGCCACACCTTGAGCATTGTGTGCAGCTCTGGGCCACACAATACAAGAAAGATACAAAGCAATTAGAGAGTGTCCAAAGAAGGGCAATATGGCGAAAGCTCTTGAGGGGAATCCCTACAAGGAACCCTTGCTTTCCCTGGTAATTCAGATCTGTTTGCCCTCGTTTGCCCTCTGTGATGCTCAGTAGACATTGAAGAAATGTCCTTAATTAAGGACATTAAGGAAATGCAGTTAGCAAGTTATTTCACAGGAACAACTTGAAGAGCTAGAGAGAAATTGCATTTTATTATTATTTATTCAGGAGGAAGTTTCTTCTTTATTGAAGAAATGTATGCTTTGTGCTGTGAATATGAAAGCATTCAAAGTTAACTTTCACTGGTTTTGCTAATAGACAAAGACACATCTATGCTTAGCATTTAAATGAGCAAATTATGTGATGTGCATTTTCCTAAAAGGTGAAAAACCGCCACAAGTTACTATCTGAGGAACTTTCTTTTAAAGCTTAGACATATCTTAATAGAGCACTAATGTGCTATTAATAAATATTAATATTTTCTATTAATATATTTTAAAGTATATATTAATATGCTCTATTAATGAAAGTATACCTCCTCCAAGGAAGTATTTCTTTTATCTCATAGTGATTTCATTATTTTTGGAATCAACAACCATATTTTAAAAAAGCCAAAATAAAATAAAATTGAAAATCATTGAAGGCATAAACGAATCTTGGTCTATTGGAACTTCATGTCATACTCATGAATATGACAAAACACTTAGCAATGATACTGAGACAGAATATAATGTTCTAGATCTTTTGTTTTGTTGTATTTTGAAAAAAAAGTCAGATGACATCCTGTCTTCTTTTTCAGACTTCTGTGAAACCCTACGCAAACATGGTAATAATAAATCAGAGTACAGATGATGTCATATTCAAAAATATTCCATTAGGTGAAATTGGCCCCTCTATAGACAAGACAAAGCTGTTTCCCAGCAAGAAAATTTTTCTCTAGACCATTTTTCAAAGACTCAAACTATGGGGCTTCCATCACTTCTCTCCAGAGACTATTCCACTATTCCAATACATTTCACTATTAGATACATTTTCCTGGTAATAAGACTAAATTTTCCTTTGCTCAATTTCATCCCTGAAAAACGCATCCCCTGGCTGCAGTAAGAAACACTTGCTGGTTCAAAGCTAACCATGTGTCTTTTTACTTCCACATAACAGCATAACCTAGAGAACTCAGGTTTGATTCACTTTATTTTTAAAGGTTTTATATGCTTTAAAATTCACCATTTTAGTACAGAAAACACATTTCTTCCTATTCTTATTTTTTTTACATGAGGGAATTCCACTTCTCCATTTTCTAGACTCCAGAAAACCGCACCTTTATGCATTGTTAATGGCATGGGTTCTGTCTGCCTGGATTTTGAAAAGCAGTTCACCATATTCAGAAGAATTTAAAAAACTTTCATTCTCTGTGAGTGAGTGCTTTGACTTCTTTAAACACATAATTTGGTGGCCTACTTTCTTATACCAAATGGACTCAGACATATCTAGTACATACAGGTGCATTCAAGAGGAGTTTCTTCATTTAAATTTTAAATATTTAAATACTACATTTACCCTGTGTAAATTCATTTCCTTGATTAAAAAAAAAAATGGAAACACAGGAAAAAAGAGAAAAATTACAGATGTTATTTCTTAATATTGAGCAATATGCTACAACTCAGGTTTTTTTTATTTTCATTTTACTACTGCATTATTTCATGATTACCCCTGTAGTGCCACACATACCATGATTCTGCTCCTGAGAATGTCAGCAGTGTTGCACTAAATCAACCCAACAGTCATCAGGCAATCACAGAAAATAGAAAGAATTTTTTTCTGTTTTAAGGTATTTACTGAACAACAGAATACCCACAGCTGGTGTTTCATTGGGCATTTGCTACAGTCCATGCCTATACATGTATAAATCATATCCATTTCTAAACACTAATATAGATGCTCCTTGCCTCATTGTTTAATATTATTCAAGGTGTAGTATCCTTGAATAATATCTAGAAGCAGGGAAAGATTGGTGAGAGGTAGGTTTCATTAAAAATTACAGGACATTACTTTGGCTCAGTAGAAAGTCAAATCTCTTGTTCACTACTAAGAAATTCAGCATGAAAGAGTGCAAAATGAAATGCCGTATGGGTGGCAAACCTCAGAAGCTGTTAAAAAGGTACATGTATCAGCAAGGCACAGGTATTGAAGCAGCATTTGCCTAAGAGAACAGTTTCCTGCTTTGACTCAAGTTTTCTTTCAAATCAGGGTCAAGTGAACTTGTCTTACTAAAACGAGAACTGACCTGAACCTTCACCAGACATGAACTACTTTGTAAATATTTCAGAGGAGCATGAAAAATGTAAAATTCTGCAGAAATGCTTAAGCATGTATTGCTTGATTCTGCCATCATTGCTCACATCAAATAGTCTCTTACTCTTTGAGTAGACCCACAAAACATATGTATTTACCCAGGGAATAAGATAGCTGCACAATATAATGGTACAGAACAGAACTATTTTTGCCTACTCCTTTCTTTAGCTGTTAGTGAGGAAGATGTCTCACATACCAGACCTGACAGTAATGCACAATAAAATGCCTAGAGAGAGGTAGATACCACTATGTTTAAAGCAATTTCTGAACTAGACCCTTTTCTAATCTCTACTTTAAGTACAGTACTTAGTAACAATCTGAATACATTTTTTCTATGTTAAAATCTTCTTTTGACACTGCATCTGTCATAGAGCCAGCATGTCTGACCCAGATGTACAGAGTGAGCCCAGCAGATTATTTGTCAAACAAATTCTGGAACCTAATATTTGGGTCTTTTAATTTAATTGGTATGCAAATCAAAAAACAGACAGCATTTGTGTTTGATACAGTTGTCACTTCTAATTCTGGTAACATTCATTATCATGCTTACAGATTTTTTTTCTTACACTGAACATCTGCCAATACTACCTAAACCACAGGAAGTTGACAAACCTGTGCAAACTTCTTCTCCGTCTCCCTCTTGCTTTTTGTTATCTGTTCCATGCTCACTAATTTTGTGCATCTGAGGCCTCTGCTCGCCAGAATTATGCCTGCTTCCTAACACCTCTGCCTCCAGAGCTTTGGATTTGAAATTGAATAGACACAGAGCCAATTTATCATAGGATGACATGTGTCATGTTCATGGTATAACCAGAGGGACCTACTGTATGCACTGTATTTATCCTTTTGTTGTCAACATGGACAAAGGCAATACCAGCAATAGAAAGATACTAAATTTTTAAAATATAATACATATATTTAACTGTTGTTGTGTTAGAATTGTAATTTTTAAATGTAGTACTAGTTCATTTTGTTTAACACCAGATTTCCTTTGTCAGATAATCATCTGTCATTCAGGCATGCAGCACAATAAAATATGTGAGTACCAAATAGCAATGTATTAGCAGCAAGTCTTCAAAAAAGAATTGCATGCATACAAACCATTACATTCATACACTTTCTGAAAGTAAGAAATCATAATCAGATTTAATGAGAGTTAACACATTTTTATACATGTGTATATATTTATACATACTAATGTTGTTTTTAGCTACATGTACCTAAGGATGCATAATGTGCTTGCAAAATCGATGCATAAATGTTTGTTTGTATATCTGTATATATGTGTGTGCTTCTTTGTGTTTGCATACAAAAATATGTATATATAACATATAGTTCGTTACAGATTAAGATGCAGACAAAATTAGTAGCCTAAGTAGCAATGAGCAAAATGAAAATAATCTCGAAATACTGACAGGAGACTGCTACCAGGAAAGTGTATACTGAGATTTTATTCCCAGACAGTAAAAATGCAAAGGTTGATGAAATTTGCTTTTCATTTCCTGACTCTGAAAACTCCAGGGACAGAAATATTCCAAGAACATTTCAGCTGATTTCAGGTATGTTCTCTGATACCTTATTCACCTGCTGTTTTTTTAGCTGAGGAAAGTCACAAAGCTGGGATGAGTGTACTCTTTAATTTCAGGGAGAATATTGAACATATCTTTAGTTTAAATAGCATTATTCATACAAAATCCTCTTAGTTAAATGTTCTGGTTGATCTACAATAACAAATTGAGTTTGTTGAACTTGAAACAGAGAGCTATTAAAGGGACAGAAGTTCGGGGCTTTCCTTCAGGAACAGGTAGAGATCAAGTAGAGACTAAGACTGAACAAGATGAAAAAAAGGGAATAAGATCCATTTCTATTGATATATTTCTAATTCAGGAAAAGGAAACTATTAAAAAAATATTCAAACATATTTCATATCGTAGCATGCATATGAGCTAGTTATTCTGACTTCATAGATGATCACAAATCATCAAGGTTATAATTGTTACTTCTTATTGGATGAATGAATCTGTTCAAACAGGGGAATTGCACACAGTATGTAGTGAATAATGGCCAGAAAAGCCATATTTGACCCTACATAATTTTTGGTATACACTATTTGAAAATCTCAAGAAAATTGGTTTTCAACATTTTCATAGACTGCAAATGATTGCATAATAAGAAAAATCTGCATTTTTGTTTGCATATATGATATGATTTGCACTATTATAGTCTTGATACAAATAAAAGAGAAGTGAAAAAGGAGGGAATCTTACTCCATACACATGCACTATTGAGAAATAATCTAGTATCACTACTTAACAATTCAGCAGACTGTGGGTTTCCCTTTTTTTTTTTTAATTTGTCAGTATGAGAAGCATCCAATTTTACTCTTGAGACCAGTAAAGAGTTAGTTGAAGTACTCAAAAATTTAAGTTGCATTCAGATTGTCATTTAGACAGAGGATGAAGGGCTTTGATCTTATTTGATAGATTCAGTTTTTCCGCTCCTGGTAATTAATATAAAACCGTATTAGAAAAATATAAGGTGGAGGGGTGAGGACAAGAATGAAATAAATAATTCTTGGAAACAGAAAAATATTAACATGAAATAAACCAAGTAATCTCCATTCTTTGTGAAAGTCTCTCTTCTGTAGAAGTAAAAAGAAAAAGTTCAGCATTACATTATTGCAGTAAGTTAGCATAAAAGATAACCAGAACTAGGCATATTATGCATTTTGTTTTGTTTTATTTTTAAACAATTGGAGGGAGAAAAAGCTTGGATTTAGCAAAGAATTTGCAACTGAACATTTTCTGACAGTACTGCCTCTTCCCATCTGTGCAAAGATTTTTAGTAATGCAAACATAGCAGTGATGAAGAGCATAACATGAAATACCATATATTTGGCTCATTTCAAGATACCAGCCAGGAAGCATGGCTCAAAAAGCATAGAATGACTGTGCAAGTTCTTCAGCATAAATATTCCAGTGGATATTTACTAATTGTCAAAATAATCAAAGATCAATTCTCACAGCCCCATACTTTAAATTTTAAAGGAAAGTTCCATTTTTATTATAAGACAGGAACAAGGAATAGCAGAAAATGAGGTTGGGGAAGCTTTTCCTAGACACCCCATACAATATTTCTCTTTAATCTTTTCCCAACTCCATAAGTCTACTTGTCATATATAAGAAATATTTTGGAATAGCTTTGTGTTTATATTTTATTCACAAGAAGATACTGATTTTATAGGATTAGTCACAAGAGCAATGAATCTGAAATAGAAAAGGAAAACATTATCAGGCAGAAGTAGGCCAAAATGTCTACAAAGTAGAATGTCTTTATCTGTCTTGTAAAAGCAATATAATTTGGTTTTATTTCACAGTGAATACAGAAACACAGAAAAGCATGGTGGGGGTGAATTTTATGTGAATGATTCAAAACTCCTTGTGCCTGCCATAGCTATCTCTTAGGACGTTGATCAAAGGTATATCCTAACCAGAGTCTTGTAAGTTACTAAGGTAAAAGTTTTTGCTGGTTTTGATGTTCTCACCTATAAATTTGAAAAAAAAAAAAAAATAAAGTACATAATACTTCTACTTCAGTAGCAAACACCTATAGACAACAGCACATTTGTTTCACTGCTCATGGATAACAAGAAGTGTATTTCCCATTACAGAACTTATACAGTATTAAACAGTAGATTTTTCTTTTCAAACAGATACAACAGATCAGATGCAAAGGCATGCAAAGACCAAATGTGATTTAAATTTTTGAGCTATTCCAATGCTGCTGATAGGAGCAACAAGGGAAGAAATTAGGGTCTGTCTAGTCCTCCAACCTGGGCAGCAGTTATATCTGTGGGGACTAAATAGGAATGACATTAAAGTGTAAGCTAAGCACAGCAGAAGACAAAACGTAAAAAATGGAAGAAAATATATGTACTTCTATGTGTGGAAACTACTTCTCACTAGTGTCTTGAAGTTTTCCTCAAAAAGGAGAAATCCTAATATTTTCTGCTATCTCAGATAATTTATGTGCTCTCTACAGATTTGAAAATGTCATGTTTATTAAAGAAAAAAAAAAGAAAGAAAATGAGTGACAAAAACAGGAAAAAACACAGGTAGAATCATTAAGGTAGAATGGGTCTAGCTTGCCCCTAACTATAACCAAATTGCTGCTGAATCACAGAATTAGATGGCAGTTCTCACTGTACAGGAAAGCGGTATGATCATTCATTCAGACTGATGAGAAAATACTGCTTACAAATTGTTTAGGGGTTTTGTCTGAGATTATTTTCTTTAATAGAAAAATCAGGATAAAATTATTTTATTGAGGTACAAAAGAATGAGACATATCTGATTGATTTAAGCTACATACCTCACTATAAACACTAGAAAGAATTCTCGACCCCACATCTCCAGCTCTACACAGCAGAGAGGGCTGAGAGCAATTCACAGTAACCTCACTTGGAATTTTCTTATGATTCATTTTTTTAAATCCATACACTTCATCATACAGTGAGTGAAGAAACCCATCAGGCACAACCTTAATCCATAAGGATGTTGATACTTCCACCTCCCATAAAAGTCCTGGATCCCATTTTTTGCAGAAAGTTGGCCTACATCCAGCCACTGCATCCAGCCCCTGCAAAACAGTCCAAAATTCAACAATTAAATAAAAAATTCCTAGCTCTTTACTATTCAATCTCACTTTGACTTCAAAACACCAAGAGAAATTTGAAACCTCTTATTGAATGTTTCCTTTAAGTATGGAAAGAAAGTGGGGAGGAGAGGTTCTGGAAATGTTTATATGCAGCTTAAATAGACCAGATCTTCCCTCCCTATCAGTCCATTAAGTCCAGCTGCAAGTTCAAAAGTGTGGAGAAAATGAAAGAGGCCTCTTACCAGCTCTGGCATACCAGCTCTTGCTCTCTGTCCACATTTGGTGGTAAGCAGGATGAGTGCAATACCTGCATTTTTAATGACTAATCCTGAAGACTTTTATTACAATGTCCTGCTGCAGCTTAACTTCTGCCCATGCTCTCAAAGTGTCGCTGTTTTGAAGGAGAAGAAAAAGGAAAGACTGACAATTAGGACAGACACTAGTGAGTGCTCACAGTATTGTACATTGTCTACCAGAGCAAAAACAGGTAGTGATGGCTGGAGATATGGAAAAGAAGAATACACAATTTTTTTAAACTTTCTACCTCAGCTGGCAAGGCATACAAAGGAGGTACCAAATAAAGAGTGGTACAGATGTCATGTGGTCTTTTTTTCCTGGATTTTTACATCTCTCTGCCTCAAGAGTCTGTCAATGTCTTCAGGTTTAATATGTATCTACGATACCAGTCTTCCTCAGCGAAGGGCTTAGCCCTAAAAATGGGAGTTCACAGGCTTCCTGAGGCAGAGGAGGTCTGTGACATTTGTTTCTAGAAGGTCATACCTTCACAGTAGTGTGTTATATAAACAATCACTCCATGATCATTACAGAACATTGAAGACCAAAGGTCCTCACACTATTCTGAGGCTGAAGCAGTATAGGGGTGGTGTCACTCAGTGCAACGGCATGCAGCAAAAAGATCATCCCCAGCATGTTCTAAATGCTTTGACTTCTCTTCCCCACAGGATGGTGCAAAGATAAATTTTGAGAACAATCTGATACAGAGTGAAAGGCCTCTCCACTGCAAACCCTCCAATTCATGTTATGGAAGGGGAGTACCAGGACACGCTTTGCAGTCTCCTCTGACAGGTTCTTGTCAGGACCATGACAGTTGAGCCCTGCTGCCTGTTTTGTTCACTAAAATTTATATTTTCAAGGCTATCTGTAAAATGAAAAGAAGTAAAAAACAAATTTTAAAAAATGTTAACCTCACTTTGTTTAAAACAGAAGGAAATAAAAGGGAACAAACAATAAAATAGTTGAAAGCTGTTCTGTTTCTAGAGGGTTAAAGGTTTAGCTTTGTTAACAATGATCTTGTCAGTGACCCTTCAAGCCCTCTCCTGTTCATCAGTCTTAGAGGAAATAGAGATGGAAGCTGTGATGAAGATGGGTAATAAGTAAATATTCATTTGTTAATGTTTGATTGAGCTATTTACAAATGTGTCTGGTAGTACCCATCAGCTACATCTATTTTGTATTGCAATAAGGTTTTCACATTATTACTTTGGCTAAGAAAGAGGTCTATGAATTATTTATCTATTTGTGTAGCTGGTCATTTTTGATAAACTGAGTAATTATGGGAATCCTCATATATGTCTTGCTCAGCTCACAGAAAATCTGATAATTTATGACAACTGCCTAATCATTGAAAAAGGACAAAAAGTAGGTGTAATAAAAGAACAAGGAAAATAAAAAGGCTGTTGAAGAATTTCATAAGAATTTAGGTAAGAAAACCTCCAACCCTTGAGATTAAGCAGTACCAATTTCAAGGAAAGATTGGCATTTTAGTAATGACAGTAAGAAAATGGAGTTAGAAACAATCATGTTTGTAGTTAACCTGCACATATTATTAATAGGTTAAAATTGAAACTAATGAGAATCTTTTCTGTCTTTGAATTACACATAGCTTGATGCTGTTATTCATACACAGACTGGATTCATCTTTGTTTTCCCAAGTTCACTGATTGAACATATTTTCCTGCTTCTTTGTTTGGTATAAATTATAAAGCAGCTTGGATGGCGTGAAGGGTAACAGGTCTTGACCAGGTTTTTTTGGTTTAAGCAGGATTGTTTGTGCTCACCAGGGTGCTGAGAAGTTGCCCTGCACATTGTAGTGTGAGGAAGGTTAACAAAGAAGCGTACATGCTACACACCCGATAATGAGCAAAACACTACATTTTTTTATTTTGATGTATGCATTTGTTACTTGACAATGTAATTTCTCCAGCCACTGGCAAAGTTACTTTGTTTTTCTTTATAGTGACAGTTTCACACCATTTATCTCTCGCAGTCTACACAGTTTTTTGTTGTTGTTGTTGGGGGTTTTTTCTTTTTTTTTCTTTTTTTTTTTCTTTTTAAGAAAAGGCAAAAGAAACTTGATGTTCTTAATTGGGATAGGATGAGTGACAGTATCCACAATGTGTGGATTGGATCCCTGCTGTGTCAGAGAAATACCAGTCAGTATAGCAGAGACAGTCAAGTTACCATTGACTTGTCAAGTGTTAACTTTATTTTCTAAGACAGGTTCCAGCTTATTTCAGCTGGAAGTGCAGTAAAAAATATAGAATTGTTCTATGTGCTGCCACAGATCAGGAATGGGAACTTTTATAGTGTTCCTGAATCAGATACTTTTCCCAGCTTCTTGGTATAGCCAATTGCTTATTTAGGCATATATGTAGACTTATATGGCAGTATTTAGGCATATATATATGCTTTAGGCATATATGTACAGTTAAGGCATATATGTGTACTTAAGCCTAGTCACATCCATCCAGTCTCATCCATGGACAAATTTTAAGCTATTATTGAGAAGCGGAAAGCAGACCCTCAGAGAGTTCAGACTGAGATGTGAATTAGCTAATGACTCCAGAAAGTGTTCCTGTTTTCAAAACCTACATTAAATGTGCAGTTGTAGCTGAGATTACTCTATGTCTCTGAATAAAATTAATAAGGAAACATGTATAAAGGAGACATTCTCCCCATCCTCAGGTAAAATACCAGTAGTGTTTTTACATCTGCTAGCCTTTGTGATGTAATTTTTTGTATGTTTTGAACTGTCTGTTTTTCTCTTTCTGCAAGCTTTGGAGTTAAAGCCAAGACAGTCTTTTGCAGTTCTTGAAGACTATGTTCTGCTTTATTTTCACATAAGGGAACTCAAGTTTATTTCAAAGGCTAGTTACATCTAGACTTTTTTTTTTTTTTTGCATTACTGCAATTAAAATCTTTCTGCAGCACCCAGAAGTTAAGACCAGTGTCCCCTTCCACTCTACCTGCTGTTCCTGTATGCCTCCTCTTCTGCTCCTGAAATTTGATAATCTATAACCTTTCAAGTAAAGAACTGTCCAAACATTATATTTTTTTCTGCTCTCCTGGACATTACTAAATATGTAGCTTAATAGACATAGTTAAGTTCTCATAAATTCTTTGCCCTAATGACACTCTTAATGATAAATTGGTCACTTTATGCTCCAAAACACTCTTTATTCTTTCTGTCACAAAATATTTTCATATTCATCTTTAAAGCGTTTAACATTAATATTATTTGGTTTTAGCTGTGCAGAAAATAGTAGGTTTTTGCGATAGTTTGGGTTACAGAGATCATGTTATCAAATATTTGTGACAAATATATATTTATGCAGCTAAAGGAAAAAAGAAAAAGTAATCCCTTAGTGCTTTGAAAATTACTTCACTTCTTTACTTTACTTATATTCTAAGTAGGTTGAGCAGAATACAATACCTGAATACCTGAATTCAAATAATCCATTACTTTGTGTTGCTTACTAGAAATGAAATGCCAATATGCGTATGCATAGCTGGTGTTGAGCCACTACCACAGAGGCAGCTTCCCAGTAGTAGTTAGACCAACTATTAAGAGGCAGCAACTATAAAGGAAAGGAGATAAAATGCGGTACATAGAGTAGTGAAACAATATTGAAATATATTAGGAATAAAATACTGTGCTGTCAGACAATACCCAGGTCACCAGTTCCAAATGAAATCAATTTCCTTTGATGAATAAAGTATTCATGCTGTGCTATGTATTTTTCTTCCTTTCCACCCAGATGTGTTTCACTGTCTGCATATGAACCTTTTCTTCTCCTAAGCTACTCTGGAAAGAGGAGGGGTTCAACTCTTTTCATATTAATACAAACTAGTCATTAGACATGAAAGCACAGAGTGGATAAGACTGTAGAGCTAATCAAGGGGTAAATAACATTGAAATGCCTCCTTGCAGTATTTTCCCAAAGAAAATCATCATTCAAATAGCTGAAATTTGTTTCTTCCTGCTCAACTGAGGAAATACAAATTAAATCATCAGTACCCTTATCATCTCTCATGGCCTACTCTCATTTCCTTATGATACTCACACTTTATGCATAAGGTGCTGGAAGTCAAACTTTTCTCCTTCCCATGCATTATCTAGTCATCATCTTGTCCTTGTTACACCCTTTCCCATTTGACCCTGAGCTACAATAAACAGGCTGAATGAACTGCTCCCACTAGAGCTGCTTCCTTGTATTTTCACCCTTTACAAGGGCCTCCTTTTATTTCATTTGGTGAGTTTTCAGCTAATTATATGGTGGGATAGACATGGCAGAGCACTGAAGTGAAGAGAAATGGGATGTGGATCAGTACAATTTCTCTGAAGGTGCAGCCTGACTTCCACTCAGCTTTGAGAGGCTTTGTCTGTAAAAGCATCAGATTTATTGCATTTGCAGGAGACTGTATGTAAACTTTTCATCCAGCCACATGTCATGTGCAATTCCACAGTATGGGATCCAATTAGAGGACCAAAGTATACCACCATTTTAAGCTTTTCTAGATACAATAGTAGTCCAATCCATCCTGTTCTATAGAACTAAAAAAAATTATACACACACCATAAATAAAAATCAAACCACCAATCTTTAGTAAGAAAGTAAAAAAAAAAATTATAAAATGGAAAAGTAATCCCCACCTATCCACAAACATCAAAAAGTCATGAGTGGAATAGGTACAAGGAAAAACAAAAACCAATACAGATTTGCCAAAACATAAAAATGTTCTCATATGGGACTAATTAACTGCTATTATAGCTAAGGAGACAGGAAACTAAAAAGAGGAGCCTGAAATAACTGAAATAATAGTTATCACATAAGAACTACCATATCATGTCTTTCTCTTTAACAGTGAGATCTTGAAAACTTACCTATGATGAATCAGAAAGCAGACTGCAGATAACCCATTGGCTCCACAGGCCATGACTATATTCTGAAGTTCATTTAAACAGCTAGAATTGTGTTTGTGCTGTCATACTATCTATCATTTCTCCTTTCCCATATCACTTTTCTTTCTTGCTTCGTAATGAAAATCCACTTCAGCTGTTCTTCTGCAACATTTACAGTGATCCTGAAACTGAAAAGGTAGTTAAACGCCTCTAGCTGATCCAAATTGCCTCATCTCTTGAGGCATAATAAAAATTATATACTTTCATTGCCTTTCCAAAGGAAAATGGTTGGAGAAAAAGACAACATGTAAAATCAAAACTGTATCTTTTCTTCTTGCAGTACCTTTCATTTTTCACATGTATCTGTTTTTGTCTCAAGGTAATAGTCAGAGATCAATAACAATATAAGCAACCTCAGCCCTTCTGAACAATGTTTTACTTATTAAGGAGAGCTATTCCCACCTCTAAAAGACTAAGTTGGAGGTTCAAAAAGAAATGCCTGAAAAAAAATCCTGTGACTAGAAAAGTAATAGGGTTTTTTACCTTCAAACTTTTATCTATAATTAAGGGGAGTAAAATTAATTCATTTTATTTTTCCATCTTTGGTAAAATTTATGATCTGTGTTTATTTTAAGATTTCATGCATGCCAAGCCATGCATATTGAATGTAATCATGTCAAGATTTTTGACTCTGAGGGCCACTTACAATGAAATAATACCACTTAACTCTTATTTCATAGTCTACCAGCATCTTTCTCCCATTTCCTCAACCTGTGAATACTCTTAGTCCTTTTCATTTTATGCTGATCAAAACCAGTAAATCCTCTCCTAGTGCTTTCTGACTCTTAGTATTTCTTCACCTTATCACATTTACATCTTCTCTAGTCCTAGAGATCTTAAACCCTGAAGCTGTTTCTGGGTGCTGACAGAGAAAAAGCAACCATAGTAGTAACAAAATGTAATTAATAAAGAAAGCAATTGAAAGCAACTTAAATTTGACTTTGCTTGTATTTTATTGGATTTTCAAGATTCATTTGGGTCTTGCAAGAAAGAGAAAGTGCTTTTGTCAAAGCAACCAGGAATAAACTTTATTTAATAAAATGTAACAAAGGATTCTGGCAAACATTGGTTTGCGCTAATATTCTTGAAAGGTAGCTAGCTCAAAGCTTTCAGTCCATTTCTCTTGAGAAACTCTGTATTCTACCTCTGAACTAGGTACCAGTCACAGGTGTTCAAAAAAGAGAAAAGGATATAAAAATAATATATCACAAAGCAAAAACCAGTATCAACAGTATTCTTGTGAAAAGTGCCAACAATAACATATAAGCAGACAACTGAAGAAACAGAGTTCATATTAAGGATAGACTCTTCACAAAAGCAACAAAACCTTTAAGAACAAAATATTTGCTTAAGGAATACATTCAATTAAACTTTTTCTGATGTTTAACTGCATTTAAATCAGCTCTTTTCTGAAACTAAAGAAAAGTTTAAAATCATATTTCTTTGTGCATGTAATCTGTATAAAAATATTCATTTTCTTTGGTTTCTTGGTTGCTTTGTTGTTTAGTTTTTTTTCTCCTTAACAGGAAATTATCATCAGAGTCAAGTTCCTCCCAGTCTTCTGATTCCACTTTTCTGTTGAACAGACATGTAAGCTTCCTCAGGCCATTGAACTTTGGGAGTAGGAAAGTGATCAGAACCAGAAAAAAAGAAAACTTGGAAGTTTTCAGAAGTGCAATACTGTTCATGGCAGTGAAGTGTTCCATGACTAGATGAATTCTCCAAGAGGAAAATATTTAGAGTAAGCACAAGAACTGTAGAGATGAAAACATCATCAAGGAACAACAATGGACTTGTTATGAGCTGTCTATGTGACCTTGGATAAAAAGTTGAACTATTCTGTACCTTTATTTTACTCTGTTGAGCAAGAAAATTGATTTTTATAATACAATAAAATAACAAACCATTTTGTGATTAACGAACACCAGTGCACAAAAGAAGAGAATGGTATTCTTTGTGTTTACAACTGAGACTGCTAAAAGTACTGACAGATCATAGTCTCTTACATATTTAGCATAAAATTGAAGGATGACTTGGGAAGGCAAACTGTTCTTCTCCTTCCCTGAAAAGATGATCTCAATATGAACATTTGGATTTTCTCCATACTGGTTGATCAATACAAACACAAAAATTTGAAGAGCATTTTAGTTCTGGTTCAATCTGTAGAAAAATTAAGGATACTAGACCACTTCATGTTCTCTGGCACTTACTCTATACACTGAAATTATCTTCTTGCTCCAATTCCATGTTTGAATTAATTAAACTTACTTATCTTAAGTTGTCTGCTTATTTACCCTCAGAAAAGCAGCAGGAAGATACAATTACAAATCTTTTTCTCATCTTGTTAGTGCTCCCCTGAACCAGAAAGATCTTTTTGTCAGAAGTCCATTAAAGTGTAAGTGCATTGGAACTTGGAGACTGGGAAGCTACCATTGGTCTGTTAGTTCTGCCCATTCAAGTGCACACAAGGTATTACAGAATCCCAGAATTGGTCAGGGTAGAAAGGACCGCAGTGGGTCATCTGGTTCTTTCTACCCTGCTCAAGTAGGATCATTCTAGAACACATGGCACAGAAGTATGTCCAGACAGTTCTTGAGTATCTCCAGTAAGGGAAACTCACACCCTCTCTGAGCAATCTCTTCCAGTGCATGGTCACCTGCATATGAAGTTCTTCATATTCAGGTGGGACTTCCTGTGCACCAGGTTCTGCCCATTACCTCCTGTCCTAGTGGTTTGCACCACTGAGAAGAGCCTTGTTCTGTCTTTTTGGCACCACCCCTTTAGATTTTTATACACATTAATGAGGTCCCCTCTCAGTCATCTCAAGTCTATACAGGCCCATCTCCCTCAGCCTTTCCCTCCAAGAGGCGTTTCTGTCTCCCAGTCATCCTCAGCCCTCTGCTGGACCTGCCCCAGCAGCTCCATGTCTCTCTTGTACTCAGGGGCCCAGAACTGCTCACAGTACTCCAAATGAGGTGGTACCATGGCTAAACAGAGAGGCAGGATCACCTCCCTGGACCTGCTGGCAGTGCTCCTCCTAGTACATTCCAGCATTCCTTTGGCCTTCTTGGCCACAAGGGCACACTGCTGCTTCATGTACAGCTAGCTGTCCAACAGGATCTCTGGGTTCTTCTCCTCAGAGCTGCTTCCCAGCAGGTCAGCCTGTGCTGGTGCCTGGGGTTATCCCTCCTCAGATGCAGGACCCTGCATTTACCCTTTTTGAATTTCAGAAGATTCTTCTCTGCCCACCTGCCCAGTCTGTGACAGTCCTTCTGAGGGGCTGCACAACTCTCTGAGGCATTGGAGACTTCCCCCAGCTTTGTATCATCTGCAGACTTGCTGAGGAGGCATTTCCCCTTCATCCAAGTCATTGACAAGTTAAACAGTGCTGAACCCAGCACAGAACCCCGGGGCACACGGGGAGTGACAGGCCTCCAACTAAACTCCGTACCACCAATCACAAACTTCTGGGATCAGCCACTCAGCCAGTTCTCAATCCATTCATCTAACCCATTCCTCTTCAATTTACCTATAAGGATGTTATGAGAGACAGTTTCAAAAGCCTTTCTTTATTGCTTATCTTCATTGACTTTTTTTCTTACTAGTTCAAGTATTGATATACTACACATATTTCAGTGTGGGATAACTCCATAAATCTCTGTGCTGTATTTTTAAATTTACACCACTGAAAATATGATTCATAACTAGTTTTCAATTTCATCAAAATCCTGTGTACCATGCAACAATTTCATCCTAAATTCTGGAGTGAAGACTGAAGTGAAGACCTTTGTGTCCTGGGGTTATCTATTTCTGTGTTTTGCAGGAAATGCAGATGCCATAATGATGCCTCAGGTTTTAGCTTTTATACTTTTCAGATTCTGTGCTGCTTTAGTGTGTAGTTATAAGCTTTATATTAGGGGATGGTGAGCTCTCTTCACAGAGTAGCTGGACAAAATAATTCCCTCTCTAGCTGGGGACCAAGGACAACCAATCCAAATCTCAGGCCCAAGAGCATAAACAATGGTAGACTGAAGAGAGAAAAACAGGATGGCACTTCATAAGCTAAACCTGGAACTGGACAATTAACTCCAATGTACTAATGGACCAGAAGTTATAAAAGTGAGAGGCATCATTACCAGTTGTCCATTTTGTGACCATTTTGGGTTCATCTGGGGTGTAGCCCTGGCTGGGCTCTTGTACTGCCCAAGGTGTATCCAGTGAGGCCTTCCAATAAATACCTACTTTATTTTTTAACTCCATCTAGTCTCTGTTCTAGGTCTGCCTTCTAAAGCATCAATAATAACAATCAATAAAATAAAATTATGGCTGTCGCTATATTAGATTTGAAATTCACTAATATAATAAATAAATGTACTAAATTTCATATATTGTGACCGCTTACACAGTATTTTAATTTTTAATTTTAAATTTAAGACAAATGTCATTTTGAACACCTGAATAATACCCTCTCTTCAGTATACCAAAGCTTTTTATTAACCTCTCTTTAGTGTACCGAAGGTTTTTATGAATAGAAGGAATTAGAATGCCTTAGAAGGAACTATTCTTGTGAATAGAAGGAATTAGAGATGTATATTGATATATGCAGATATAAGTGTGATTTCCAGGTTTTGTCCCGGATAGGAAAGGAACTCTTTTTAAAATCTTCTTTATGAAGAAATGATGGAGAAAGAATTTGAGGAATGGTAATTTTTAAATCTATATAGAACTGGAGAAATCAGCTGAAGGGAGAAGGAGGAGGAGGAGAAGGAAAGACGGCAGACATGCCTCTGTACCTCTGAACAATTTCTGCTTCTTTTATTCAAAAAGTACAATTTTAGTCATGACTGTTTCATTTCAGCAGGAAATATACAAAATAGTAGGCAGTGAATTTTTTATTGTTTTATACAACTAAGTACTTTTGAATTTATGCATTAATATATACAAATGAGTTTGTTCAGATATAATTAAACAGACTAAAATTAATTAATAACAAATGTAAAAACTCAACAACACCTCATGAAAAATATCTGTTTGACTACATAAGTTATACTTTAGATAAGAACCAAAGTGTGTTTTTCTATGTTTGAAGGTGAAGTTGCATTCATTAAGAAGTCAATTTCAATATGGTCCTCGTATTTACCACTGTACCAAGCAATGAATATATCAGCTGAAATGGCTGAAAACAAAAATCAGTTATGAATGGTGACACATTAAGTGATACCAAATAAGACTCAAAATTATTAACTACTGAAATGAGACAGTTTTAAGGCTCTTAGTCTGGTTCTGGATTATAATTTAAAACTTCAAATTCAGGTATTGCTGGCAGTAAAAGCAAAAAGACTCAGTACAGGCAGTACCAGGGATAACTAGATAATTCATGAGGTGTTAATCTATATATCTATTTATTCAGTTTCCAAAAATCTTTCCAAATTCTATACCAAGTTTCATGTTTCTACAGTATTATAACTATCAATATATTATAACTAAGGAGGATAAAATACAGACAATTCAGTGACTGAAGATAACGCAATGTAGATGCTTCCTGTCTATACCTAGGCTGGAGGAAAAACTACTCTGGTAGCTTGACTTGTTTCCTCTTTTTGAAAACTGCTTGTTTGATACAGAGGTTTTTGTCATTACATGAAGAAAAAAAAACGAACAAAAAAGAAAAAGGAGAAAAAAAGGAAAAAAGAGGATATACACTAAAGAATGGCAGGGTAGACAGGTCTTCAGATAGGTTCTCTCATTAGAAAACAATGAGCTTTCAGTTATTCTAGCAGTAACTTTCACTGATAATTATCTGGAAAGGACTACTGGTGTTAGGAAAATTGAAATGAAAGTACCTAAGATTCAAGGGTATGAGGTCAGGTATGTGCTTGCTTGGATTTAATAGTTGATCTGGAACGACTAGAGTTTCCTGCATGAAAAAGTGCACTTTTGTTTGAGAAATGCCTGGTTAAATGCACACATAAAGATCTTATCTCTATTCATTAATGTATACCTTGGAGTTGCATTCAAAGCAGGAGGAGCCTTTCTTTTCACTAACATTTTAGGATTTAATCGCATTTTGAAAAGAACAGGCTGATAACTTGCAAATAATTTTAATGAAAAATGTTCTGGCCTTAAACAAAGTCTGAAATTTAGGAAAAGTATTCCCCCTCCTTTAATGCCATAATCCACTGCATTTTTTTTGTGGAGCTTGATTCAGTTTATTGAGTGCTGAATTCATCTTCTCATGGACCTGTATTTCTGTATATGAAAATAACAGTGGAAAATTCAAAACAGCATCAAATTATCTGCGGGTAGGTACTGTTTAGCAAATACTTCCATCTATATGTCCAATAGTACATATTTTATTACAATACAGTATCACAACCTCCAAATCAAAAATTGACCTGTTTTTCCTGCTGTTATGGGCCAATATTTTTCGGCAGCTTTATGCATTCTTCCAGTTTTTATCCTGTTAGCAAAAAGGAAATGAGGACAAAGAATAGATCTATATTATTGGTCATTGCTTCTTTTGAACACAGAGCTCATGTACCAAAGTTGATTCCATGAAATCTTAAAGCCATCACATCTTGAGGTTATAGGCCAAAGCAATAGTAAGAAATCTGTTAATATCAAATAAGCCAATGAGAAAAAGTAAGTAAGCATCATAGTTACAACTGTTTATCCTCCATTTAATCTGATATGAAACAAGACAAATGTATACTATTATGTAACACATTTTCTTCATTGTAATCACTATAAGATACTTTAAATCTCAAAACACATATATGTCATATAACAGTAGGATCCTATTTTCTGACATTTTCACAAATATATTAATTGACATTACCAAGATGCTTTACAATTCAAGTTCACTTCCTTAAGATTAGTAATTATCAGAATTAGATATTAAATAATCAGCATTAGTTCATCCTTCCAAAAATAAAGTGAACTGTAAGAATTATTTACCAATAATAATTTTAAAAGAAAATGAAAGGCAACAGATATAGTATTTACATACAATCTATTAATTATTTTAAATTTTTGAATTATCATTATATATTTAGAATCTTAATTTGCACACAAATGCCCTCAATATTAAATGGGGATATTATATTATCACTGTTATAATTATTAAATATGGCACAACAAAAGCAGTCGCACTGTCTATTTATAATGGATCACTAGTGCCCCCTTCTGATACAAAGTAAGAAGAAATATCAAAGTTTTGCAGAATACACTTCATGTTATGTGCAAATACCTAGAGATTTCTTCCAGTAATGTGTAATTTTTAATGCAGGAAATCTACTAGGACACTAGTTATAAACTGACCAGCCTTGCATTCGCAATGCTAAGCACTTTCACATTATGAAACTATATTGTAAAAACAGGGAAAAAAAGATAAGTATGAAAAATTAGGTAATGTACTAACAAAAATATATTAATTACCTTGCATTTTTGAGTCTATCATCTTGTAGTATAACTTTTGGAATTAGTCTCAATTTATATTGGGTTTGGGTTTTTTTAAATAATGGAAATACTTTATGTGTGTACATGGGAAAAAATAAACTGGAGCTACAATCCAGAATTAATCATGTTGAATGTCATATTGCCAGGTTTGTACAGAACTGGTGCCGAGGAGAATAAAGACATGCTCATTCATTATATCCCCTTCTCTTTGACTTAGTATAAAGGGCAAAAGGCAGGATGACAGATTTAAAAGATATTGTCTGCAGCATTGATTACACTACATTGATGCTTTTTTGGTAACTGCATCTCAATGCTGTTTTGTGTGCTAGCTGTACATTTATTCCTTGCATTATTTCATCTTATTTACTTCTTATTTTAGATTATGATTATTTCCTAGTAATTACCAAACTGAGGTATGAATTCGTGTATCACAATAGTAAGGAATTTATGTCCTTTTATGAAAGTTATGAAAAAAAATTCTTCCTAATTTGAGAAAACATTTATTTTCTCATGAAGATATTAAAAAACATTTTCAAAATTTTTCAGTATCTTGATCTGGCTCCTTTTTTTGTATTTTTTAAATATTTACACTTAGACACGATATTATATTTCTAGGCCCTTCTATAAAAATACCACAAACAAATCAACAGCAGATTTCAGGGATACAAAGAGGATCGTGGTACTTGTTTGGTAGCTTTTTGTGCAAAGCTGGTCCACAGTCCTTGAGATTACACCAGGAACAAATTACTGCTATAATCAGAAGAGTCGAGTTAAAACAGGATCTTAATAAGCTTGAAAGCTAGTATTTATTGAGGCTAAGCATATGTTTTGGCTGTGAAGTGCCTCTCTCAAATATTTTCATAGTAATTCTTTAGAGAGATAATGCTCTCTTTTAATTTGATGTTTCCTCTTTCTGCATCTGGGTCTGAACATATTCCCTCACACCATAATCACTTCACACACAAATATCAAGAGATTCAGTTTTCTGACATAGCACACTAGCTTCTGCTAACTCTTGCACTAAATATATTTGGATCTGTGCTTCGTGTCACAAATTCTAAGAGGCTGATTTCATGAAATATGGCAAAAGCAGAAGCTATAGATTTCACCAACAACTGCAGATAAAAGTTTGCAATTTTTTTGACAGAAATGAGAAAAGTGTTATTTATCAAAATCTTGCCTTCATCAATCAGAAATTTTACCGTGCCTATACTCTAAAGCATATAAGTTCTCTGACAAATCACATTTTTTCAGGTAAATCAAAAATATGAAATATATATGTTATACATGCATTCCTCAAATCACCATTTTCATTTATTGGCTGTATCTCCTTACTTGTCATTATACTGCAATTACAGAAAATGCAAAAGCTTAAAAAAAAGGGTATTTTAAATAAAAAATTCCAGATTAGAAATTTTCTCTGCAAAAACAATTGTTTTCAGAAACTGCCTTGCTTCATCCTCTTCATGAGCATTCCCACTTAGATTTCTAAATCAACTCCAACATTTTTAAGACTGCATGACTGACACATTTTGGAGCTTGGATATTTTTGTACTTAGCTAAGTACATTACTTCCATTACTCCAGAAAAGAGGATGCTGGTGGGGAGATACCATTTCAAGGCAGAAAATATCATATTAAGAGGCAACAGGTGACCAAGCTGTCTGAGCTTGTCATCTGAGCCTGACCTTTGAATTGTCATGAAGTATGAACACTAAAGGGAATGAGTTTTTTACAGTCAAAAAATGCAGAAGGAGCAATGCAGAGAAGAGTGTAACAATATATTGTGAGTTTTCTGTTTCAGTGACATACTGTTCTTCCAGTCTTCCATGAGGCACAAGGCTGTAAATCAGATATATGTCTACCATTCACCTAAAAAACTGTTATACTGGAAAAATGCTGTGGCTTAGGAAAATAAGTATTTTTTTAAAAAAATAAAAAGCCTAGGATGAATTCAGGAAAACAGTTTAGTTGAAATTGTGCCAAAGAGGTTCTTCCAAAGCAGGTTTTTAGTAGCTGTATACAATTACTAAATGTTGCATATTTCTTTAAAATATCGCTTTATGTTCTCTCTCTTGGTTGAACTTCCTAGTGTGTAACACTGTAATTTTTAAGGCTAATTTTAAAACTGATTTTAAAAAAACTCTAACAGTGATTGTAGCAATTTGCCAAGAGTAAATGAAAATACAGTTGCAGTGAATAAAACTAGGTGATAACACAATATTGCAAGGATCAGTGATCAGCATAGAGTATTTGAGAGACCATATGATAACCAATTAATCTTTTTTTCTCATTAAAACAATTGCATGGCAAACTTATATAACCCAAGTGTCTCTATTTATAACTATTATTTAATTTTTTTTCCTCTGGAGAAAAACAAGACTCCAAGCAACAACATCTTCAGGAAAAAATAAAGAATCATAAACCTAACAGAAAAATCACTCAGAAATAGCTCTTCACAAACTCATCAAAAGGGCCTTGAGGTACGAGACAGCAAATGACTTTTTATGTAGGAATAAGACTGCAGCAGAGGAAAAAAAAAAAAGATAATAGAAAGTAGAGTGCCATATCGGCATGTGGGCCACACACTGGGACCATAACACATCTGATGGAGCTCAGCATTCACACACAATGTAAATTTCAGCTTTGTAATTCATAGCTGCTTGACCACTGGGAAGCTGGGAGTCCATGAATGACATGGATGTTCAGCACATGGCAGGCTCACTTCTGCTTTTACATGGTCACCATCGCTGCTTTGGCTTCCCACTGTCCATGCTGCAAGGAGAGATTAAGATCACAATCACCACATGCTTAAAATTTTATTTGTATCTTATGTTCAGCAAGAACATTTTTAGTGAATCTTGCCTGATCTACTTTCTATAGAAAATGCTTACATGTAAAGGTTCATGCAATGTTTCACGTGTGGTTCACCTTGGTAAAACCTTTCTTTACACAAAGGTAGAAAGAAAGAAAGGCAGATTTCTTGTAGAGTCTCATAAAACCAACAAGTAGCAGGACCTTCTCTACCACATAAACTTTATCCAGGCCCTTCCATTCCATTTCATCCTTTCCATATATCACGTGTTCAGTAGCTCACCTGAGGCAACAGAGCTTTTATCCACCAGTATTTATCCAGCTGGAAGAAGTTGGTCCCAAAATGAGAGAAAGCTAAGGCCAAAAATTCCCCAGAATTTATAGGTCAGGGAAACTAATGCAAATGAATCTGATTTATATTATTCCGTCCTTATTGTGCCTGTCCCTGGTCTACAGAATTTATGGTATGGCAGTTAGTCTGTGTGCAATGCCCCCAAGTGGGAGTAAAGATTTGCTGTGGTTGACATCAATGGAGTGTTCAGAAGAGCCAGAATTTAGTTAATTCTGCTTATCAGCCAATGTCTGAAAACATGGCTGTTGTCAGACACTCTGTCCTCTTCCACCATCTTTGTTCAAATTTGAATAATTTTTTGCATTTTTCCACACAATGGCCTCAGTTTTCTTAAACCTTTCTGTGCAAAGAGTTTTATGTCCAAAAAGAAATTGGGAAAGGAAGAAAAGGCTGGGTTAGCAAGCTAGGAAATAAATCAGTAACGTAAGGAAAAACGAGCAAGTAATTTGTTAGGGGGGAAAGACCCCCTCATTGCTGCCTTGAGCAAGCTTCAAGCTCAAATTCTTCTAGCTCTGAACCATATACTTTCTGCAAATAGATCTCCTTCACATAAGATCTCAGATGCCTGGGGACAACCATACACATACCAATGCTGAGAAACTTCTGTAAATTATAATTGTAGTAGTTCACATGAAAATGGCACTCACTAGCCTGATTTTGATAGCTGTAATTCAAGCTGTGCACTCTCACGATCAGAGGTTTTACATAGGAAGATGCTGTAACTGGCTATGACTTTTCAGGTGGGGTTTAAGATTTTACTGGGAAAACTAAGATGCATATTCCTATATGACCCTTTACAAGTTCACTGTGCATTACTAGAGTTTGTCCCCCTTCTTACAGTCTTGAAACTTCCTTACCTTTACGACAGACCACAAGGTTACAGCAGAAGTAAAAGCACAGTGTAGCTTTTGAAGTTCGCACTCTGTGGTTAGTGAACAGGAAAAATGAACAGCACTCAAGCTGCTGCACTGAAGAGAATAACTCTTCATTATCCCAAACAAATTTTAGTAACACTGTCCCCAAAACAAAACAGAGGACTGCCTGTAAAGATATTGGGAACTCAAAATCTTTAGCTTGATGAACCTTTGCAATCTGTGTATTGTTTTGCAGTTGGAAATGTACAACTGACAGTAGAAATTTGTATGTGTCTGTGTATGTCTGCTGTGTGTGAAGTCTAGAGGGATTGTTCCATGTTAATGAGAGCCAAGGAATTCCTCTAGCACATCTTATCTAAGCAAGAATCACATAATTTAAAGCTGGCCAGTGGGAGTTTTAACTTACAAGCCATTTTCAAAATTGTCTTTTTTTTTTTTCTACATTTTTGAAGAAAGAAAAGCTAAAACTATTGTTTTCGTAGCCCTTCTATTTTGCATGTCCACTAACCATTCTACAAAACAGAGTTGCACCCTTAAATCTTGTAAATGGAGCGTGTGCTATTTCCTTCATGAACAAATACTGATTTTGCAGAATGAAACTGATAATACTACACAATGCTTCTCCCAAGTCTATTAAATGAAGATCCTGGCCATACGGTCTGTAAATCACAGCAGATTATGCTTCTGAAGTCTGTATTCTTCCTGTTCTCTAACTCCCTTCTGTTTTTTTCTGTAAAGCAGTGTGGAAAGGGACATCTTTCAATAAAGAGCAGCTGTTCTTTTCATTAATTCATTTGTTTTAGTGTCCCTAGCCATTGGAGAATGTGATAAGTCTCCCAGTTTACTTTTTAAAATCTGCAAATAAATATAGATTAAACTATAGGGCCTTTCTGTCTGCAACCGCTCAAATCTGTCAGAATTTCTTTCTCTCATCATGCAGTAAATCAAAGTCTGTAATTCACAGCACTTGATAACAGCTTAATTCACAATTTCTGCCATTTTACAAAGCAATTACTTAACAGTATTCATTGGGTGTCCAAAACTGAAGCTGCAGAGGAGCTAGCTCTAATTCTTTGAGTAACTCTGGACAATGCTCTGAGGTGATTTTTTTCAGCTTGAGCATTGCTTCAGAAATCCACATCTAAGCTAGGGACAGATATAACACAAGGCTGCGATCTTTACACAGTAAAGTGTGTCACTGAGAACATCTGTATAAAAAAATAAACCGCAAGACAACACTCAAGATCTTTTTTACTACAGTTTTAATTGGATTTAAAATATTTTTCACTACACCAGTACAAATTAATCCACCCTATAGTACTGGGAAATGTGGTATTGATGATACAGATTGACTATTCACAACCTTCCCATCTCTAAACTTCTTGCCATCCCAAACACTGAAAAGAGAAAGTATAGAAAACTGCCTCAGTGTCACTGTTCAGCAGGTAATTAACAGGAAGATGGAGCCACTGCAGAATTCCAGGAAAGCTACCCAATAACAAAAAGTAAGATTCTACGCATATAAAGGCTTGTTTCTATATTTGACCCTTGATGAGCACCTGTGCAAAATCCATAATTATTGTGGCTTACTGAAGAATTGAGGAAAGGCAAAAAATATTTCCTGCAAAGATTTTAAGGTAGCATCAGGCAAGACTCTTTTTAAAATAGTATCATTAAAGGTTGGCTGGAGATTACAGTAGCAGAGATGCAAAAACTCCCGTCCAAGAAAGTATTTTGTTTAAAATTTTAAATCTCTATAGAATGATTCAGAAGTAGTGGGGTTTTTTTTTAGTTCCTCTACAATAATTTAAATATAAAGAAAACCTCAACATTTCATACTAACTATCATTTCTTTTATTCTCAAAGTAATCTTAGTAGGTGGAGGGAGGGAGAGAGAAGCAAACCTTTTAAGCATTTTCTAGCTTGATGTGGGGGTGGAAAACGAAGCTTGTAGAATCTGATAGTGACTGCCCCTTGAAAACAATAATTAGCTTGAGAAAAGCACAGCAGTTTCAGCTGTCAAAAGGCACGAAATCCCAATGTCACCAGTTTGATCAGCTCATTGATAAGATATGCAAAGACCTGTTCAGAAATGAAGGAGCAGCAGTGATAGGGATCAGCATGTTTGTACTATGTCAGTTTTAAGCAGTGAAAAAATATGATGATTGTCAAATTTGAAAAAGTAAAAATATATCCCAGAACTTAAACTGAGAGAGCTATAGTTCTAAGGATGATGCCTTAGCTAAGCCTTACCTTTCACTTTTCTGAATAAATAAGCAAAATACAGGCTAAAACAAATTCATGAGCAAAAGAAAATGAGAAAAAAGCAGGACAAAAATCTTTTTAAACTGATCTCACTTGCCCCTTGGACATAAAAAAATTAATAACTGTGCAAGATAAATTTTCCTTTAAGTTACTAATGAGGAAGGGGAAAAAATAATATTCCAGCACCTCTTTATATTTTTTTTTATTTACTGGCAGACTTTCCTGGTGCTTTACAAATCAAGAAAGTCACAGTTTCTGCCACTGAAAGTTTGTCACCTTTGCTAAAAATACCCTGTAGAGAGACTGCATATTCACTCAGGTTGAAGGTCAAAACTTCATTTTTTGTTTGTGTCTTTTGAAGAAAAGCACATTTTTCCTAGTCAGCCAGTTTCCATTGGAAGCTGTGCATTTGTAAAATGGTTGGCTAAAGACTAGAAGCTTTTTGTGCAAGGTTCATAGTTTGCTGTATTTTTATAGCATGCTCAGCACACCAGAGACCTGGCCTCCTGGGTTAGAGCTAACCACGGCCAGTGCAATACAAGAAATATTCAGAAAATAAAACCAGGGTGGGAATGTGCTAAGAGGATTGCAGGAAATAACTCTCTTCCTATCTTCCTACAGCCGCTGTGCGTCCACAAACACACAGACATCCACAGAAAAAATCTGATGTGTAAATCAGTGTATCCCCAGCTGCTGGAAAACAGTCATCAATATTTTTATTTTGAGAAATGAACCCTCCAAGAGCAACCTGTACCAGCAGTGCCTACCAGCCTGTAATTTCTGCTTTTTAGGGGGAAGAAAAAAACTTTATTATTGGAGGAAGAAAAGGTGGTTCTTGGCTTTCTTTGCAGGGGTATGAATGATCGGGAGCAATCACAATAGCAATAACCCTCCACCGGCAGCTGACTGTCTTACTCTAATCTGCTTTATGTGCAGCACTCACAGCGATGTACAGAATTCAAAAGGCCACAGGCCCAGCTATGCACAGAAACCCATGCACACAGGGTGTTGCTTTGATTATATCCAATCGGCACTTTAGGAATGCTTAAAAACTTTGTTTCTACAGAGCTGAAACAAGCGCTATCCTTTCTGAGAATCAGAAGCATTTGCCATTTCTGTTTCCACATAAAAAAAGAAATACAATGCAATGCAGATAATAATAGCTGATCAAATGGTACTTTTTTATTAAGAAGGAGCATAAATTAATTCAAGAACCATGCCATTTAGGAGACTTGATGCCTTCTGCATTGAATCAGGTCAAGTGTTTGAGCTACTACTTTCCTGACGCAAAAAAAAATTTTAAATGTCAAGAAAGCACACTGGATATTTTCTAGTGATTTTCCATGTGTCTCTGGGAAACAGAACACACATAGAGTTTTCTTGCTACAATTTAAAAATATGCTTAAAACTTTGCTTCCAAATATAAATATTGCAGACAGAGAATGATATTAAGAAAAAAATGGTCATTCATAGAAAACTAAAGGCATATATTTTTTTTAATAGCTGCAATCCTGATCTTTTCCCAGTCGGTTGGATTTTTGCCAAAATACAAGTAGATTAAAATACAAGATTAAAAGATATTCCAAGACATTTCTACAATAACTGTACTACACGTGAATTTTCCTTTCTACATCTAGTACGAAACACACAATCTATAAACAAATAAATAGGTAAACAAGCTTTTAACATTTTTTTTTCCTTAAATGAAAAACAAAAAAGGGTATTATTATTACTAATTTAGACTACTTCAATTGCACAACTTCTTGCACTCCAAGTCCGGTGCATTAAGTGAAATGTTATTCAGTGAAATTACAGAATCTCTGGAAAGGCACTGAAGCATTCCAATGGAAATCTTAATTATTAAGAAAACCCAGATCGTAATTATGTTTAGCTAATTGGATAAGAAAATTTTTTTTAAACCTCCATATTTGAGAAGGTGCATCTATAATATTCCTGCAATGTCTCTTGGTTTTGAAATGTGGCATATTATTCAGCTGTAGTTCTTTGATGTGTGTTTTTCCCTCAATCCATGCTCCAACAATTCTGTCATACAGAGAACTGAAAATTAAGTTATTCTCACCCGCAACACTCCCCCACAAAGAATCTATCAAACCACAGATATAAACCTCAGAACAATCCCTGCCAGGTTTCTCATGCAAATGACGCAGAAAAACTTACAAGGGCACTTTAAGATATTGAGAACCCTTCAATACAACCCAGTATAATAACTTTTACTTGCTAATTTCTATGGGTCAGTTGCAAAGGAATAGACCTGTCAATCTTTTTCAGATGTAGCAGAATTTGTCTGTCTGCAAACAGGGATGCTTTGTTGTTGCCATAGATACTAATCCTCCACTTTCCTTCTGTTGACACAGCTAGTCACACTCTAAACTACCTGATCACACTTTTAATAGGCAGCTGACTCCAGTACCATAAAATGCTCAAATCAAGTTCACAACACTTGATGCATCCACTGCATTAAAAAAAAAGAACATAAAACCAACAAAAATTATAATAAAGCATTGTTTAAGGATAATTCTACTTCTCTTATCAAAAAAAAGTAGACTGTATAGAAATAAGGCCTTTCTAACAATGTCTTTGCTCGAGTTTCAACTTAATTATATTTTTTAAGTGAATAAATTGTTATAATAGAGAAAACACTATATCGAAAGCTCTTTTTCTTTATATCTCATGTTTCCTTTAAACAGTAATTGATTAAACATGCAAAGTAGTATAACAGTTACATAGGAAGTAATTTTTGCTACTTTTCACAGAATTCAATACATTATATAAATTTCAAAGTTTAAAACCTGACAAGAAAACAAATGTGGAAGTGACTCACACTCTGCAATACTGCTATGTTCTGAAAAAGACAATTCCCATTTTGATTATTTTCAAATTCGTGATGTTTTAATAAATGTTCAAAAATTAAATTTGCTTCAAATTCTATTCATAACTCTTTGGCTTGCAAAACAAATAGTCAGAAGGAAGCCTTTTCCTCTTAAAAAAAAAAGAAAACAAAAAAGTTCAATACATTTTATCTGGGTTCAAATAATTTTACAAGTTTTTCTTCCATTATTCATTGCTTAAATAAAAGGCAAAAGGGACAAAAACAACAAAATGAAAGTGCACTAAAATGACCTATTTAAGTTAAATGATCATAAGTACTACATAACCCAAAACACAGGCTTTTCCTGAAAACTGCCAAATAGATAGGCTTAGAAATCTCAGGAGTATTAACAAAAGTTGCTATTCTTGCAATACAAATATAGGTATTTTGCAGAGTGTTGCTGCATACACAAATGCACAGAGGTGCACAAATATGAGCGAATTAAGTTTAACAAAAACTTGGAAGGAAGGAAGTGGCGGAAGTGGCGGAAGGAAGTGGCGGAAGGAAGTGGCGGAAGGAAGGAAGTGGCGGAAAGAAGGAAGGAAGTGGCGGAAGGAAGGAAGTGGCGGAAGGAAGTGGCGGAAGGAAGTGGCGGAAGGAAGTGGCGGAAGGAAGTGGCGGAAGGAAGGAAGGAAGTGGCGGAAGGAAGTGGCGGAAGGAAGTGGCGGAAGGAAGTGGCGGAAGGAAGTGGCGGAAGGAAGGAAGGAAGGAAGGAAGGAAGGAAGGAAGGAAGGAAGGAAGGAAGGAAGGAAGGAAGGAAGGAAGGAAGGAAGTGGCGGAAGGAAGTGGCGGAAGGAAGGAAGGAAGTGGCGGAAGGAAGTGGCGGAAGGAAGTGGCGGAAGGAAGTGGCGGAAGGAAGGAAGGAAGGAAGGAAGGAAGGAAGGAAGGAAGGAAGGAAGGAAGGAAGGAAGGAAGGAAGGAAGGAAGGAAGGAAGGAAGGAAGGAAGGAAGGAAGGAAGGAAGGAAGGAAGTGGCGGAAGGATGGAAGGAAGGAAGTGGCGGAAGGAAGGAAGTGGCGGAAGGAAGGAAGTGGCGGAAGGAAGGAAGTGGCGGAAGGAAGGAAGGAAGGAAGGAAGGAAGGAAGGAAGGAAGGAAGGAAGGAAGGAAGGAAGGAAGGAAGGAAGGAAGGAAGGAAGGAAGGAAGGAAGGAAGGAAGGAAGGAAGGAAGGAAGTGGCGGAAGGAAGGAAGGAAGTGGCGGAAGGATGGAAGGAAGGAAGTGGCGGAAGGAAGGAAGTGGCGGAAGGAAGGAAGTGGCGGAAGGAAGGAAGTGGCGGAAGGAAGGAAGTGGCGGAAGGAAGGAAGGAAGGAAGGAAGGAAGGAAGGAAGGAAGGAAGGAAGGAAGGAAGGAAGGAAGGAAGGAAGGAAGGAAGGAAGGAAGGAAGGAAGTGGCGGAAGGAAGGAAGGAAGGAAGGAAGTGGCGGAAGGAAGGAAGGAAGTGGCGGAAGGAAGTGGCGGAAGGAAGTGGCGGAAGGAAGGAAGGAAGTGGTGGAAGGAAGTGGCGGAAGGAAGTGGCGGAAGGAAGGAAGGAAGGAAGGAAGGAAGGAAGGAAGGAAGGAAGGAAGGAAGGAAGGAAGGAAGGAAGGAAGGAAGGAAGGAAGGAAGGAAGGAAGGAAGGAAGGAAGGAAGGAAGGAAGGAAGGAAGGAAGGAAGGAAGGAAGGAAGGAAGGAAGTGGCGGAAGGAAGTGGCGGAAGGAAGTGGCGGAAGGAAGGAAGGAAGTGGCGGAAGGAAGTGGCGGAAGGAAGTGGCGGAAGGAAGGAAGGAAGGAAGGAAGGAAGGAAGGAAGGAAGGAAGGAAGGAAGGAAGGAAGGAAGGAAGGAAGGAAGGAAGGAAGGAAGGAAGGAAGGAAGGAAGGAAGGAAGGAAGTGGCGGAAGGAAGTGGCGGAAGGAAGGAAGGAAGGAAGGAAGGAAGGAAGGAAGGAAGGAAGGAAGGAAGGAAGGAAGGAAGGAAGGAAGGAAGGAAGGAAGGAAGGAAGGAAGGAAGGAAGGAAGGAAGGAAGGAAGGAAGGAAGGAAGGAAGGAAGGAAGGAAGTGGCGGAAGGAAGGAAGGAAGGAAGTGGCGGAAGGAAGGAAGTGGCGGAAGGAAGGAAGGAAGGAAGGAAGGAAGGAAGGAAGGAAGGAAGGAAGGAAGGAAGGAAGGAAGGAAGGAAGGAAGGAAGGAAGGAAGGAAGGAAGGAAGGAAGGAAGGAAGGAAGGAAGGAAGGAAGGAAGGAAGGAAGGAAGGAAGGAAGGAAGGAAGGAAGGAAGGAAGGAAGGAAGGAAGTGGCGGAAGGAAGTGGCGGAAGGAAGGAAGTGGCGGAAGGAAGTGGCGGAAGGAAGTGGCGGAAGGAAGGAAGGAAGGAAGGAAGGAAGTGGCGGAAGGAAGTGGCGGAAGGAAGGAAGTGGCGGAAGGAAGGAAGGAAGGAAGGAAGGAAGTGGCGGAAGGAAGTGGCGGAAGGAAGGAAGGAAGGAAGGAAGGAAGGAAGGAAGGAAGGAAGGAAGGAAGGAAGGAAGGAAGTGGCGGAAGGAAGGAAGGAAGTGGCGGAAGGAAGGAAGGAAGTGGCGGAAGGAAGGAAGGAAGGAAGGAAGGAAGGAAGGAAGGAAGGAAGGAAGGAAGGAAGGAAGGAAGGAAGGAAGGAAGGAAGGAAGGAAGGAAGGAAGGAAGGAAGGAAGGAAGGAAGGAAGGAAGGAAGGAAGGAAGGAAGGAAGGAAGGAAGGAAGGAAGGAAGGAAGGAAGGAAGGAAGTGGCGGAAGGAAGTGGCGGAAGGAAGGAAGGAAGGAAGGAACTGGCCGAAGGAAGGGAGGAAGTGGCGGAAGGAAGGAAGTGGCGGAAGGAAGGAAGTGGCGGAAGGAAGGAAGTGGCGGAAGGAAGGAAGGAAGGAAGTGGCGGAAGGAAGTGGCGGAAGGAAGTGGCGGAAGGAAGTGGCGGAAGGAAGTGGCGGAAGGAAGTGGCGGAAGGAAGGAAGGAAGGAAGGAAGGAAGGAAGGAAGGAAGGAAGGAAGGAAGGAAGGAAGGAAGGAAGGAAGGAAGGAAGGAAGGAAGGAAGTGGCGGAAGGAAGTGGCGGAAGGAAGTGGCGGAAGGAAGTGGCGGAAGGAAGTGGCGGAAGGAAGTGGCGGAAGGAAGTGGCGGAAGGAAGGAAGGAAGGAAGGAAGGAAGGAAGGAAGGAAGGAAGGAAGGAAGGAAGGAAGGAAGGAAGGAAGGAAGGAAGGAAGGAAGGAAGGAAGGAAGGAAGGAAGGAAGGAAGGAAGGAAGGAAGGAAGGAAGGAAGGAAGGAAGTGGCGGAAGGAAGGAAGTGGCGGAAGGAAGGAAGGAAGGAAGGAAGTGGCGGAAGGAAGTGGCGGAAGGAAGGAAGGAAGGAAGGAAGGAAGGAAGGAAGGAAGGAAGGAAGGAAGGAAGGAAGGAAGGAAGGAAGGAAGGAAGGAAGGAAGGAAGGAAGGAAGGAAGGAAGGAAGGAAGGAAGGAAGGAAGGAAGGAAGGAAGGAAGGAAGGAAGGAAGGAAGGAAGGAAGGGAGGAAGGAAGGAAAGAAGGAAGGAAGGAAGTGGCGGAAGGAAGGAAGGAAGGAAGGAAGGAAGGAAGTGGCGGAAGGAAGGAAGGAAGTGGCGGAAGGAAGTGGTGGAAGTGGCGGAAGTGGCGGAAGTGGCGGAAGTGGCGGAAGGAAGTGGCGGAAGGAAGGAAGGAAGGAAGGAAGGAAGGAAGGAAGGAAGGAAGGAAGGAAGGAAGGAAGGAAGGAAGGAAGGAAGGAAGGAAGGAAGGAAGGAAGGAAGTGGCGGAAGGAAGGAAGTGGCGGAAGGAAGGAAGTGGCGGAAGGAAGTGGCGGAAGGAAGTGGCGGAAGGAAGTGGCGGAAGGAAGTGGCGGAAGGAAGTGGCGGAAGTGGCGGAAGTGGCGGAAGGAAGTGGAAGGAAGGAAGGAAGGAAGGAAGGAAGGAAGGAAGGAAGGAAGGAAGGAAGGAAGGAAGGAAGGAAGGAAGGAAGGAAGGAAGGAAGGAAGGAAGGAAGGAAGTGGCGGAAGGAAGGAAGGAAGGAAGGAAGGAAGGAAGGAAGGAAGGAAGGAAGTGGCGGAAGGAAGGAAGTGGCGGAAGGAAGGAAGGAAGGAAGGAAGGAAGGAAGGAAGGAAGGAAGGAAGGAAGGAAGGAAGGAAGGAAGGAAGGAAGGAAGGAAGGAAGGAAGGAAGGAAGGAAGGAAGGAAGGAAGGAAGGAAGGAAGGAAGGAAGGAAGGAAGTGGCGGAAGGAAGTGGCGGAAGGAAGGAAGGAAGGAAGGAAGGAAGTGGCGGAAGGAAGGAAGTGGCGGAAGGAAGGAAGGAAGTGGCGGAAGGAAGGAAGGAAGTGGCGGAAGGAAGGAAGGAAGGAAGGAAGGAAGTGGCGGAAGGAAGGAAGGAAGGAAGTGGCGGAAGGAAGGAAGTGGCGGAAGGAAGGAAGTGGCGGAAGGAAGGAAGTGGCGGAAGGAAGTGGCGGAAGGAAGTGGCGGAAGGAAGTGGCGGAAGGAAGGAAGGAAGGAAGGAAGTGGCGGAAGGAAGGAAGGAAGGAAGGAAGGAAGGAAGGAAGGAAGGAAGGAAGTGGCGGAAAGAAGGAAGGAAGGAAGGAAGGAAGGAAGGAAGGAAGGAAGGAAGGAAGGAAGGAAGGAAGGAAGGAAGGAAGGAAGGAAGGAAGGAAGGAAGGAAGGAAGGAAGGAAGGAAGGAAGGAAGGAAGGAAGGAAGGAAGGAAGGAAGGAAGGAAGTGGCGGAAGGAAGGAAGGAAGGAAGGAAGGAAGGAAGGAAGGAAGGAAGGAAGGAAGGAAGGAAGGAAGGAAGGAAGGAAGGAAGGAAGGAAGGAAGGAAGGAAGGAAGGAAGGAAGGAAGGAAGGAAGGAAGGAAGTGGCGGAAGGAAGGAAGGAAGGAAGTGGCGGAAGGAAGTGGCGGAAGGAAGGAAGGAAGGAAGGAAGGAAGGAAGGAAGGAAGGAAGGAAGGAAGGAAGGAAGGAAGGAAGGAAGGAAGGAAGGAAGGAAGGAAGGAAGGAAGGAAGGAAGGAAGGAAGTGGCGGAAGGAAGGAAGTGGCGGAAGGATGGAAGGAAGTGGCGGAAGGAAGGAAGGAAGTGGCGGAAGGAAGGAAGGAAGTGGCGGAAGGAAGTGGCGGAAGGAAATGGCGGAAGGAAGTGGCGGAAGGAAGTGGCGGAAGGAAGGAAGGAAGGAAGGAAGGAAGTGGCGGAAGGAAGTGGCGGAAGGAAGTGGCGGAAGGAAGGAAGGAAGGAAGGAAGGAAGGAAGGAAGGAAGGAAGGAAGGAAGGAAGGAAGGAAGGAAGGAAGGAAGGAAGGAAGGAAGGAAGGAAGGAAGGAAGGAAGGAAGGAAGGAAGGAAGGAAGGAAGGAAGGAAGGAAGGAAGGAAGGAAGGAAGGAAGTGGCGGAAGGAAGTGGCGGAAGGAAGGAAGGAAGGAAGGAAGGAAGGAAGGAAGGAAGGAAGGAAGGAAGGAAGGAAGGAAGGAAGGAAGGAAGGAAGGAAGGAAGGAAGGAAGGAAGGAAGGAAGGAAGTGGCGGAAGGAAGTGGCGGAAGGAAGGAAGGAAGGAAGTGGCGGAAGGAAGGAAGGAAGTGGCGGAAGGAAGGAAGTGGCGGAAGGAAGGAAGTGGCGGAAGGAAGGAAGGAAGGAAGGAAGGAAGGAAGGAAGGAAGGAAGGAAGGAAGGAAGGACTGACTTTGGAATCTATGTTACAGCATAAGAAATTTCCAGAATTGAGGATATACAATATATACCAGCACTCTTCATATGGATATTCACAAATAAATCTACAGATGCTAATTCTGTATGTACCCATACCTACCTACATGTCTCTAGCAGCTCACACAGTTCTACCTTCCTTTCTTAGCTGCAGCCGGAGGCTTAGGACAGAGCCACCAATACCTACGTTATAAAATTTCTAAAGTTCAGAATTTAAACACAGTTTTTGCAGTTAATTAAATAGATATATAGTATAAGGATTTCCGAATAACTTACAAAATTCCGAGGTATTCAGTTTTCATGTGTACTGAGTAACACTTAACCCTTTCCCAATTTTCTTCCATTTGCAGGGTATACACAGGGAATGCTAGAGCGAACATGTGCATGAAAACATAACACAACTCAGCATCCGGCTATTCAACTGGGAAAAGCTCTAATAGGGCACCAGCAGTTGTACTTTGTAGAGGAGATGAACACACTGCAGAATCAAAACTTCTGCTTTTCATCTATATACTTTGAGAGGATGTAGGCTTTCAGACTGCAGAATTGATTTACAGCTGTGAAGAAGCAATACCTGTTTTAAATCACTACATAGAACACCATGCAAAGGAGTCTGCAGAGAGAGTGAGTTCTGGCACTTTAAGCTATTCTTATCTTACAAGCACAAGAATTTTTCAATCTTTTTCTTTAGGTAGGCCAGCTAGTGAAAGAAGGCCATGTCAGTTATCATTGCCCATCTTTTACCTGCACAATTAAAGCCAGTGCTTTTAAATTCCTTATTTGTTCTAAAATTCAGTTGTGCAACATCACAATCAAAATGTCAGCAGCCACTTAAATTTTATTCAGAAAAATGTTTCTACTTCGGTTATCAGCAACAGACCTAAAAATAAGATTAAAAAAGTGAGCCATTTTCTAAAGAATCCTTACAAAACCCAAGATTTTCTCTTTAAGTGTCACACCATTGAAAGTACTCAGCATTTATTCTTGTTAGCATCAACAACATTATGATTTTTTGTATAGAATTGAACTTATCATTGTACACTGAGTCACAAAACTTCTACCTTCAGATGAAAACACATTTATCATTATCTTTTCTAAAGATACAGGGAGTCATAGCATTTCCCTTGACCTTAAGAAAAGCCCTGCATTTATGTTACTACTCTTCTTTTTCTGGAAAGTGAGCTGGTTTTACAACCCATGTGATAAGTGGTACACACTAAACTAAATCATAAACAGGCCAATTAGGATCAGTCTTGAATTTTGGGTGTCAGTTACAAATTATCATTTTTTACATTCAGCTGTACCTGGACTACTCCATTCCTTGAATAATTCCAAAGAAAATAAGTAGGCCTACCCACTGAATAAATTATATGTTAAACACAAAGTTAAACAGGGGTGAATTTTCTTCATATTTCAGTGGAAATCATGTCTCCATTATGGTTTTTTTCCATTTAAACTTGTTTTTTGTGGTATTCACTGTCCTTCACTGAAGCAGCACAGGAAAATGAAGATGTGAGATTGTCTGTAAAGCTACGTTTGCCCATGAAGGTCGCGTGCAACTCCGAATAGTCCAACAGGCCCCCAGCAGTCCAGTGTGTGAACAAGTTTTAGGATATTAATTCCTAAACTCACACTAGGAGACTAGTTAACATTAGAGCACAGTTCAAGAAGATGGCTTCATCCTACTTGGATGTTTTAGTGGACTACTATTCTAGGAATTACCATTTCTAAGGCAATGCAGGCAGCACTAAACATACATGTAAAAACTGTCATTTTACTCAATCCTTTGCACAAATTGAAAAAATAGTGTATTTTTTTTGTGTTATAGAGGATTTATAGGAAATTCAGTAAATTGACAAGGTCTAATTAAAAATAATTTTAAAAATAAAAACAAGAAGAAAACTCCTTTATATTATCAGATTTTTTTTTTTTTACCATGCCCATTGGAACCATTTTCCCAAACATAATACATTACTGGAATTGTTTTCTTTTCCTTCACTTCTGTTTCACTGGTAAAGATGACCTACCACAGATCAATTTCTCACTGTTTCCAGCCATTTTTCTTCCAGGCTGCACATTGCAACTTCCCACTTTCAACAAAAGAAAGGATTTAGAGATCAAGAAATATTGATTTTATTTTAAAGTCAATGTCATATATCCTAAGTGTGCATCAAACAACAGAACTTAATTTACCATCATGCACATGAGACAATTAAGGACAAACCTTTCTGTCAGAACTGCTGTTCAGAAATAGAAAATAGACCAAATAGGCCAAAACCAACTTAACAAGACTGCCAGATTAACTATTAATGAAAAATGGAAAAGCTGGTCCCTCAGAAGTTAATATAAATACAAAAGTCACATTCATTTACCTTATTTCAATTCAGTGCTTCCCCTATCATTTTTTCTCAAAGGCATTTCACTCCTACACATAAACTATTTTCCTAAATTCTTCATGCTTTGCTTGGTTGTAAAATAGCTATCATGAACAATTCTAATTGTCACAGAGACTCAAAAGTCTTTATAGGTCTTTATTAATCTAATTAAATTCTAAAAGTACTTGTGAGCTAACCTTCAAAATACAAACAAAATTATTGCACTCCATGTTTCTTCAATGCTACTTTGTGTATTACAGTAGCCCTCGATCATGGTATAGACTGTCAATCATATATTGCAGATTTATTTGTATTTATTTATTTTCTGATGCAAAGAATTGTTTAAAATGTTGCTTCTGTAAAAATGCAATACAACTAGTAATATTAATAGTAGGAGTAGTAGTAGCAGCAGTAGTTGTAGACAGTATATTTTTTTGCACAAAAATGGAGATATCCCACTAAATGAAAGTTTTCGCTCCTGAGTAGAGAAAGAGAGAATGAAGGTGGAAAGAGTGCATGAAGAGGTTTTCATTGTTCTTTTGGTTTTTTGTACTTTCAAAAAGAATACAGAACTATATCCTGCTGCTAATAAATAATAGGATGCATTTTGTCTGTTGTCCAAAAGCCCTGCTTTTGTCACTCTTAGTCATAAGCAATATTTTATTTCAAAATTAGAGCAGTATTTTTGCTGTATCAATAAATGGCAGGTCAGAATTGGTGTCAATTTATTAGCTGCATTTAGAAGTCGGTTCTTCTAAAATGTAAATCTAAATGTGGAATTTTTCAGCTTTTGTCACAATCCTCTCCCATTCAAAAATACATCAAAAATTTTAATATATAAAAGTTCAAGATAGGTAGGATTTCAAAGACTAATCCCTGAGAAAAATAAAACAGAGTATCAAAAAACCATTTACCTAATTCTACTAGGTTTTGGGGTGGGAAGAGTAATACAAAGGATGAGTGTTATGGTGAAGTCTGTAAAGTTACTTAAATGCTTTTCAAACCTACTTTAGACCTGGCTATGAATATGCTATGAATCTTTTGTTCAAGAAAGATATTCTTCCTGACAAAATAAATGAAATCTGTCTTGATTGACAGCTATGACAAAAAGTTCTCCTTGGCATCTGTGGGACCAGGATTTTTCTATAGGGATCTGCCCTGCTTCTTATTTCCTATCAGTTCAAGAAAGAATTGGCCTCATAGCTAGTTGCTTTGGCATGAAATGAAATGGTATTTACCCCCAGAAAGGATCTGCATTAATCATATTTGGCTGGATGTGAAGACATTCACCTACACTATGAACACTTTTATGTGAGATAACGGAAGACTTTTGAACCCCCAGATGACTATATCTTCCTGATCATGAGACAACTTGCCAAAACAATTTTGATGAAATAACATGAGCATGAATTAATGACTTTTCATTAATGTTATAAAATGCAGGGCTTTTCTGTTATATGGGCAATACTGAGACAGAAGTTTAAGCAAGTAAACTAACTGAATATGAAGATCAGAGGAGGATAAAATTGATGAATTTTAGATTTTAGATGTAATGGGTGGTTTTTAACACTGTAAAACACTTTGCACTGATTGTAACACAAAATTGTTACGCCTACAGAGATGCATCTTACTGAAGTTGCTTACATAAGTGGCATATTTCACATTTGCAGCACACCTGTTAAGATGACCTAATAAGGTGGACATTTGTAGAAGCATGTCCTTTCTGTGCCTGCCTAAGGACATCTGGGTCACAACAGTAGAGTCTGACTCTTAATAATGAACATATTCATTTTCAGCACAGAACATTTGTAAAGGTAGATGCCTATATGGACATATTTGCAGGAAAGCTATTCCCTCTGTTTGCATCTATTCATTGGGGTTGGCTAATAGCCTCAACATTTGATATTTTATCATCATTTTCATCATTCATCATATTCATCATTTTAATATTTTATTATCACCCGTCCTGCTGACAAAAGTAATGTCTGAAAATCAAGGATAGTTTTATGTTCCATGAAAAAAGACTGATTCAGTACTTTTAAAAGCTTATTTTTGCATATGGTGAATTAATAAATTCTTTTATTTCTGTATTTGTAAATTTATACTAATTTGGATATAAAAAGTAGAGCTCTGATTGGCATGTAGGCAATCTTTAGCTGTATTTCTCCTGACTGTAGAAAACTTCCAGATTACTTTATCTGCCTTTAATACTTGTTACTCTGTAGAAATATGCATGTATGTACAAATATTAACAGCTTTACAGTGAAGCAAGTATTAAAGAGGCTTTATCCTTTTATCTTTTTCATCATTATCAGCCACATGGTATGAGCTCCTGTATTACATGAAAAAGAGCATCCCCTGCATTTAGATTATGGTAGTGTACTCTTGTTATGTATGCCTAAAGATATATTAAATAAACATAGCACTTCTGTTTATTATTTCTTTATATATGATGTAACTGGAAAAAAAAAGTGTTTTAGAAAGCTTGGCTGACAGCATATCTATATAATTACGTGAAAAATATTTGCTGCATAGCTGGAGATCACCTCAGATGAGGAATAGCCTTTTGACACAAGTTTAAAAAAAAAAAGGCAGATCAAGAAAGTTATGAAAACAATGTCCACACTGTCAAATTCCTTTTGGGTACATAAAGAAGAGCACTGTACAGTCTGGGTTCAGACTCAGGTTAAATTAGTTGAAGGCCACTAAATAGCTTTGGGTGTATTTATTGCTTTTTTTTTCACCACTTGCATGTAGGTAAAATGGTCTTAGAACAAGGACTAAGTTGCACTCAGGCCTCTTTTGGTTTTCAAATGTGATTTGGGCCAACAAGAACAAAAAACCCGGAAAGACTAACAACAACAGAGACCCAAAGCAAAATGAAAATTTGTGCTGCAATTCCACAGATGAGCTGAAGTCCTTCCTGCTGGTGGCAAAAACCAGTTGCACAGTGGCACAATGAATCTACATTATACACAATCTCTATAAAGTCCTAAGTAGCCCACTGATGGGTTAGAGTTGGTGGGCACTCTTCTCCAGAAATTTTCTGTCATTTCTGCTCCTAAAACTTCTTATAAGTTTCCATAACAAATTTTATTGCTGTTATTGTTGTTATATATTGTTGTTATTTCTACTAGTATTATTATTACTACATTTCAATGTCTCTGTTTTATGAGAAATAAATTGACATAGTCGTATGGGTTAAACCAAACAGTGGATTTTCCTTTTTGAGCGTTTTATGCTTTTCAGTTTTGAGGAGATTTTGTAGATGAAAATTTAGTTATTTACATGACACTATGGACTATTTTCTTCAGACTTTCAATATAATTTTTTTAAAATCTTATTCATATGCATTGAGTCTTACATACGTAAAGTATACTCCATAGAGAGAATGCAGATATCCAGCCAAAAGGGTACATGGGTTACAGTCACAACTTACACAGTTGGGAATCTGCAGGCAGAACAAGGCAGAACACAAACTCATCAACATGAAAACAATTGTGTGAAGTGATGCAATTCCCCTGGCTTTTAATACTACAAAACCTTTTGAAGTGGAATAAGTCAGAATCCTAAACTAGCTCTGTTCCCAAACAGGAAAAAGCAGGATTTCATAAATCCTGCTTGACAAATCTGTAATTATGGAGCTAAAGTCAGAACTTGTTTGGCTTCAAAAAGGAGTTAAATTCAGGCAACTTTTGAGAATACAGTTTCTAGCAGGAATGGTCACCTGCTTGTAGATAGACAGTGATGCTGCTGCAGCTGCTTCTATTCATTATACTGTATTTTGTGTTTTCTTCACTCTCAGCCTTTAATACATTGAATCAACCGTGTTAGGGAAGGACTTGTGCACTACAGAAGCCCATTTCTGAGCTTCTCTGGGTTTACAGCCATGCACATGAGGGCAGAATCTCTCCCAGTGAAACACAGGAGAATTTACTGAAAGAATTCTTCTGTTTGTCCTTCTCCTGATTTAATTTCTTCTTTTCCTCACTTATCAAATGAAGCAATAGCTTTCTTCCATAACTTCGGTAGGGAGTTAATTCCCAAGATTCCCACTTTGATACTTCCAAGTTCCAGGGAACTCATATTCCTGCCAAGAGCAAAACCATTTAGTGAATCTCTAAGAGCTTTTGTAAATAGGATGCCACACAGCAGATTAATCAGACATTCAAAGCAAATAGCTGAGAGGTTTGGTAAACAAGATTTATAATAATGCAGACTGTTGAGATATAGATACACACACTCACAGGCGCACACACACACACACACACACACACACATATATATTTATATATATATATGCACTTGCATTACAGGCAGGAAACTATTCATGCCTGGGACGACTGCATTATTAGTCACAGCACTGTGACCTCTCACCCCAAGTGATAAAGTACACAGGTCAGAATTGACAATACATACTCATGGCTGATCATGGCTGCCAGTTATTGATCCAAAGAGGGGAAAAAAAGAAAACTTTGCAGGAAAAAACATTGCTCTGAATTACAAACATGCATTCTCCTGAGACTCAGCAACTCTCTGGGTTTTTCCCACTGGAGCTGGAAAGCAAAAAGTGAGTTCAGCCAGTATTTAATATCAAGTGAATGTGGTGTTTAATCAATACTATTCTGCTTTTGTTCCACGATGTGGAAAGCAGTGTCTATTCATTCAGTAAAGGTTAATGCCAAGGGTCAAGTGATTTCACACTCTCTGTAGGATCCACAACATTTCAGTAGTTCAGATGCCTTGGACAATGATGACTCAGTTGGACTGATTTATTGCCACTCTAAGGTCCTGCTTAATACTGAAGCGCTATCTTATGATAATACCTCAGAAAATAGCACTGATAAAAAAAGAGGCTATAATTACCTACATTTTGAAGTAATGTCTTCATCTCTAACATCCGATAAAGATGTAAGGTCCATTTAAAATGATATGCTCCTTGTATTAGCAAGTCAGTTAAATCAGCTATTATCAGTGTGCTCTGGTTTATGAAATGCTATCTATGCAAAAGGAATCTGGCTGGTGTATTGAGAAAAATGCAAATTGCAAGCAAATTTAATACTGCCCAAATAAAAAAATACTCTTCTTAGAAGACTGATTAATAATACAAAAAGGGGGGGAAATTTTAAGACAATGTAGAATAAAAATATAACAAACACAGATATTCTAATTGGGCTTTAGTATGTGAGACCACATAAGCAATAGTATGCAAAATTCCTTGTATTTTTCTTCCTCTAAAATTTCTGACTTAAGGGTTGATAGGCAAAAAGGGGAAGACTATAAACTCCCCCTCAATATGATACACTGAAAGTGACATTAGGTGAGGTCATTGTCTAAATGAGAATGCATTTGACTTTGTCAGGGGTTCTAATTTTGAACATGTTAGGATCCCTGCTTATTATTCAGCAATGTCTTATTCAAGATGTGTTTTATATAATGAAAGAAGTTCAGATGTCACTAGGAAAATAGTGTGAGAAGAATTAATTGGAAGGCTTATCAGACAAAAGTAATTTAGAATCCAAATCTATCTAATATATCATTGAATGATGAATATACCAATCAATTAGCAAAATAAAATAAATTCTGCAAATTTCACTGAAGACATCCTATTATTATAAGTGGGAGGATATTTGGAACAGTTAATTACTCCTTATTTTAGGTTCTAAGTATGCAAAAATCCTTTATGTGAATTTTCAACATCCTTCTCTCCCCCCAATTACAGATATTTAGAAATTTTTTCAGACTTGTTTTAAATAATGGTGTCATGTTTTCAATAACACTGTGGCAGATATAGAAGAAAGACATTTTAATGTGAATTAAAAAGAAAAATCCTTCATTCTTACATCTGTGGGATACTGTGTTGTTTTACAAAAAAGAATAATCAGTGCAAAAAAAGGACAAAATGTTCATTGCTATATTTATTGAAAATGGGCTAGTTTCTACAAAAAATATACATTACATGGCACCAGTTTCCTCTCTTTGATGGAATAAATTGTTACTGATAATATTAAATGTTTAGTCAGTAAATTTCTTTCCACTCTTTGACTTCTCTGAATAGAAGATGTCAAAAATATCATAGAGGGCTAAGAATGACACTGAAATAATACACTTAAAGACCAAAACAGTCCCTTTCCCACAAAGACCCTGTGCTTTATTTTATAGATTTGAAAAGCTCTAAATAGTTCACAGTTCCAGTCAAGAGATTTAAAAATCTGACATCTGTTGAGTTTTTCCTTTTCCAACAAGGTTTCCAAGTCACAATCTGAACCCCTACCACCCTTCTAGTTAAAATTTCATACTGAAGTTTCAATGGCAGTAGCTATCATACTTCAGACATATAAAAAAAAAATCCAAAGATATCTAGAAGAGAAAAATAAAAGTTTACCTACTTAAAAAGAACAGAAATTAAAAGATAAGATTATTTGTGTTAGAAAGGAAAGTGTCTTTTTACTTGTACAAGAAGCTTTCTTTAATTTATTTAAAATAAGAATGCCTTGGATTATCTCAGTTTGTGATAACAAAGACTTTGTCACACTAAATCAGACCACTACACCGTTAAGTTCAGAATCTTGCTCTCAGGCCCAGTGGGTGCCCAGTCTATCAGACAACAGGAGCATCTGTGGTAAAACACAAATTCTTCCTGACCCTTTTGAATGAGAGTCTCCACTTTGAAGAAGGAAGTTTACGAATATTTTTTTTACACAACTTAGTATTTGATATTTTTTGCTGCTACAGCTTTACAACTTAGCATTCATCAATTTTATATACAGAAGTGTACAAAATGCTACCAGTCTTAATCCTAAATAGTATTACCATGATTACATACAAGCCCATCTCATACACAATATAGAGCTTTTTTCTGAACAGGAATAGCTATATATTTCTGCAATATCCCAAAATCATAATAAAGAACCAGACTTTTTGCACCACTTAATGAAATAAGCAGGCTGGGAAATATGAAGATAGAAAAATTGGGCCAAAAAATGTTGCTAGAAAATTCTGAGTAACTGTATGATCTAATGATTCAAATATTTCAGCTTTAATCCAGCAACAGGACTGCATATTCTCTATCTTTTGGACACAGTGAATTCTAGTACAACAGGCTTTTTGTAAATTAAGTTTTTAAAAATAATAAGTTTTAGAGAGAAGAGAATGGCCAATCTGACCAAGATCCCTGTAATTTCTGGAATTAAAAAGAAAAGGAAGAAAAAAAGACTGGCCTAGAGTTAGACTTCTGAATCCATATGTAGGCAATCAAATAAAAGGCCTAATTATGAAGACTGCTAAGCCAGGAGCATCTATTTCACTTGGTGTCATCCTATTGTAGTGAGGGCAGTGAACTAACTGTCTCCTGAAAAATGTGGCTGAGTTTCCAGGCTAATTATGCAAAATACTTGCTTTGTGACAGAGTGCAACATCAGTGAGATTGATACAAGCAGATTCAGCTGCCTTTTATATACTGAGTGGTACAGAATGATTTTGGCTCTCCATTCATGTGCAAGCTATATATGATATGAATGAACACATGAATCAATCACAGATAAAGTGTTTATTACAACTCCATTACTAGTTTTGATTTATGCTCTTCTATTCTGTTTTCTTCCATTTCCATAACTTTTTTTTTGTTTAATCTTCATCTGTGCATGACTTTGGGGTTTGGCAGGGACTTGAAGTTTAATCATGTAACATTATCAGAGCACAAGTAAATTAAAATATTACAAATACATTTTTCCAAATATTAAAAAATGTTAAAATTATTATATAAGAAAACACAAGTATTGATTTCATATTACCATGCCACTTGAAAAGGACAGTCAAAAGAATGGAAAAGTAAATCTTACTTTTTGTTATGAAAAGTAGCACATTATTATAGATGATTCTGTTTAAGAAACTGTACTAAATATGTGCATAAGGAAAAAACAAAAAAAACCCCAAAACCCCAAAAAAACCAAAAACAAATCCAAGAACACTCCAAACTAAAGTCACCTGAATTCTGTTCCAATAGCTGTCAAGTACAACACAGTAAAAGAAATCTGTCAAGGCTCAGAGTTCTTACGGGACAGGTTTCACTACAGGACTGAAACATTGATTCCCAGGAAACTTTAAAAAAAATCTTTTCTAAATGAGGCTATCACCAAACTTTGACATGAAATATTTTCTTCTAGAATCATTGTTGCACTTTCACTGAAGTGTGCAATGGATTTCATGCATTCAGGTGCAACCTGTTGAGAACACGAATGTGCATCTCTAATATCTTAAAATTATCAATTTGAAGTCTCCAACTGCTTAAGGTTGACTTCTAGTAACCTAGAAGATTCAGTTCTGCATACTGAGCAAGACTGGAATCCTAACTGAGCTCATTGAGTGACTTTGGAAAGGCAAGATGGTTAATGCTCCCAGCTGCACAAATAACAGTAGAGTAAATGTGGCTTTTCATAACACTATGAGTTGCAATGGACACCACAGCAGGCTGAAAGGGATAAGAAAGCTCTCCGAAATTACTCAGGTGATGTCATGCTACAATTCAGTTAGAAGAACTGAAACCAAGACAGATTTACAAACCTAAGCAAAAAAATCAGACTTATACAGAGTATATACTGCTTACTTTCTTATTTTCTTTCTTTCATTAATTTCTGCAAGCATTTATTTATTTGACAAATGCAGATCACCACTGTAGAAAAGACGAATTTCCTGTTACTTTCAGTTCTAATGAAAATTCTCATCTAGTTTAAAACTCTCATACATTTTCTGAAGTGCTGTTATTCTCTACATCATGCTCACTGTCCACAAGGTCTGAAACAGGAATTTACGGACCTGTAAGCCAAATCCCCTCCTTTACTCATAGTTGTAATATCATGTCTCTCTAGAATGTACCCAGGACTAGCTACACTGTATGCCTCCAGTCTTTGCTCAGTTCCCCATAATTTCAGTTGCTGTCCTCCTTCCATCCTGCTGGCCTTCACAAAGCATCCCTCGAAGCATGGTGCCTGTGGCTGTCCCTCTCTGTTACACATGACAGGGCTCACCAGAGAGTGCAGCATCCTCAATCCAGACCTCAGGAACATTCAACAGCCTTGCAAATTTTCCTCTCCTGTGAAGTAGAGGGGGAAAAATACATCACAGGCAGTTGTATTACCATGCAGCCTTGGTCTGGTTTTAATATCTGCAGTTTTTGAATTGAAATGGCATACAAAGATGCCATTCTTTATGACAAAAGCCAAATAAGTGCAAATACTGTCATTAAACAGAAACTTGAGTCTGGGGTGTAATGGGGAAATCAAATTACAGATGCAATAGCTTTTGCTCAAGGACAGCAAACGTAAGCACTCTTTGTCTTTAAAAGTCGTGCCACTGCAGCACACCATTTGGGTTACACTGATCTGGGTGCTACATAGCATAAATACTCCCAACCAGGTCTCCAGCAACTATCACTAAGCACAAAAAAGTGATTAATCCCCAGACTGAAACAATACATTGTCTAGCTGCTGTGATAAATCTCTTATTTCTGCTATAGCCTGGACTTGCCTGACCATATTCTGCAAAAAAGCCCCCAACAGACCCTCAGAGTGAGACACGTGCACACAGTCTTTTTGATACAAAATACATAGTTATTAAATACCATTTTTACTTGTAATATAGATACATGTCCTATGAGTGAGGCCTCACAACTTCATTTCTTGACTGTGCTTATCAAATAACACATACTTAAACTAGATGACAAGAGGAACCAGAACTCTCTGTGAGTCAGTCAAAGACAGTGTGGTTTGTCTAGCTTGGATAAAGAAGCCTTTAATCTTTACACGTACATTATTTGTTCTGCCATTGCACAGTGCCCACCATGGTGAAACCCTCATCCAGAGCTAGAGCAAATAGACAGTATAAAATGGAGAAGCTCTTACCTCCTTTCATAACTGATGATTTATCATCTTCTCAGGCATCTGAGTACTGTGCTTGTTCATAATGCTGACTGAAGATCAAACGGACATGTAGACAACCTCCCATCCCTCTCCCCACACTGCTGTTCACATCATATTTGAGGTCAGTCCAGTCAAAGTTACCTCAGCTTTTCTACAATTTCTGACAATCCTGTAGGTTTTGGCTGCCAGTGCAAACAAGCTGCCATCGCATCCCCAGGATCAGGGAAGATTTTAAATTTCAGTCAGCTTGGTCTTATTTGTTTACCTTAGCTAAAGATGAGGAGTTGTCAAACTACACAATTTCCATAGCTGTCAAGGATGTTTTTGAACATGCAAATCTGCAGTACCTTTTATCGCAAACATTGCAAAAAGCTTTAAAACCAGGACATATGAAATATGTATACTTTTTTTTTGTTTAAAAAAATCTGTGTCAGCATATAGGCCTTCACCCTGCATATCAATGTATTGCTGTCTCTTTTGTTTTGTAGCCAAATGGAAACAATAAAGCATCAACAGCATTGTCAGCTCCTTCGATTTATCTTGTTTCAGCCTTTTATTATATACAGGCATGAAGAATGTTATTCTTACTCAGTTCTTATTTTGCTTGGAAGCCTTGAAATTTTCTGACAATGTGATCTAATCTCATATACCAGGCCTAATTTACCCTATCAAGGAGGTACCCAAGAAAGGAGGGTGTACAAGGCAGCTGCTTGTCTAACATCATGGGGGATGATGAGCAGTCTGGAGGGTACTGGGTTAATTTATCAGTTGGCAGATAAACACTAGTCTTCCTCACTTGTGATCACACTGTCAACCCACAATCCAGAAAACACCTGACTACGGCGTGTGCAGGACCATAAAAGTGAGTAAAAGATGTCAGCATCTTAGCACTTAATGCATGAGAAACTGTTTCAAATAACTAGATCATTATAGCAAACTCTTTCCAACAGCCATCACCACTAATTAAAATAAGTTCATTTGGGCAAACAAGCACATTTAATATTAATGAACTTATAATAAAATGGGTTTTAGGAAATGTGTGTGCAAGTGCCAAATTAATTTCATCTTTGGTGTTTTCAAACAAAGATGTATAAATGCATACAAAGTTTAAACTGATTTGGTTTACTTTAGGTTCACAGGCATCTTTAGCTCTTTTGCCCAGTGCTGTGCCCTCCTCTTTCTACACAGACCTCAGTGGCTGTTGATGCACACAGGGGCAGATGTGGTGCTGATTCTGTCAAGTCTGATGCTGAACTTTGAATTCTTCCAGCTGTGTTATAAACTACACATAAAATGGGTCTTGCACTCACAACAGAATTGGGCCACTTAATGAGAAAACACTCTTTGAGTTTTACCTGCTTAGGAGTTTTCTTGATTAGAATTGGAGGTTTCATGTTAAATGGCCTACAACAACAAGGGAAGATTTGAAATGCTAATGAAAGATCCAGACATAAGAGACTGAAGAATCTGTTGGAGAAACTGTGAATCAACCAAGATGCAGAGAAAGACAGTGAAAAGAGTACAATATTTATCTCTACTATGGAGTATTGCCTTCATCAAGCAGAAATGTTGAAGACTATTCCCTGCTTTTGAGCCTTTAGTTTAGGTTCATTCTAAGACATTTATTTTGAATAAGTGAGATCACTCTGTTCTAGTTACAGGACCCCTATACAAAATACCATGCTTCCCCACTTCCCACATGAAATAAACATACAGGAGCAAAATAGACAAGATTTCTTATTATATTTGGCAGTTAGTCTTATGACTCATTGCCAATATACATTTTTTCTAGAAACACATTTGTTATAGTATATATAGAATGTTAAAACCTTTAAATCCTAGAATATTGTAAGACTAAGATAAGCACAGCTATTTCCAGTACAGAAATACAGTTGTCAAAAAATAAGAGTGCCCTTTTACTTTTTTTTTAAGGACAAGAATCCTCTGTGCTCCCTCAGACATCTTCAAGTGGTTGTTGAAATGTATTATTCTGCATGTTTAATACCACATAGGACTCTGAAGAGGTGAAGTTATACAATGCCTTAGGCAATTATGAACAAGGTTTTTAGGGAAAAAGAAGGCTGCAATGTAGAGAATAAGCAGCATGACATAAGCAGAATATTTGATATTTAGGGCAACAAAATGAATACCATGCTGTCTTGACTACCACAATACAAGACATCATTTCTTTTCTATGCATCTCAGATCTATTTATCTGAACCAGCAAGGTTCAAATTCATTTATGAAGCCATTATTGATTTGTGGAACGTGACTTAAAATCTCAGCAAACACTGAACAATCTGTGAGAAGCTCTTAAATACTGAACGTATGTAACTAGACATCTCAATTTAGCAACCAGACATACATTTAACAGCATTAATAGCCAGGCACTTAATGGATCAATTCCCACTGTTTGTGTAATGTGAAAATAAAAAAGGCTTATTAAATGACAAGCTTTCCCTGGTTTGTGCTAATTAATTATATACTGCATCTGACTGCTAATTTAGTGGGAAAATGCAGCACAAAACTATGGTTTCTGCTTGAACTTTGCCTCAGCACCACCTAATTCTGCTCAGAGTGCAGCTGCGACCTGCCTCTGAACGACGGCAGTATTAAATTAGAGCACAAGGCCATCAATTTAATAAGTACTGTAGCAGGTAATTTGAATAAGGACAGTATTAGTATTCTGCCAGTGCACAACTAAAAGCAGCTGACCTTTCAGACCAGAGAAGATCCTTGAACACATCTAGCTGAATCGGTGAACACAGTAATAATCTGACCATGTTAAGAGTGCCAAGAGAGACTTTTACAGCTCTGCACCCATTACTATATATCAGCTATTCTACAGTATATAAGAACACTTTATGTACAGAAAAACAAGGTTATAAATAGAACAAAGGCAATGTGAGAGATATATTTCAAGTGGCACATTTGAAAATTTTCCTTATTACCTTGATTTATGGTATAAAGAATGTAAAATTAATCAATGCACATAAAAATGCACTATGAACACCCACATAATAACCCAGTGACTTTTTACCACAAATTTAGTATCAGGAAGAACACAGGTATGTGTTGAACAGTAAAAGTAAAGCATATAAAATTATTTTGCCATCATATCTGTTCTAAAAACAGAAATATAAGAAGAATATCACATTTTGTCAAGAGAAAGTGAATGTTTTTCAGCTAATTGACAAGGTTTTTTTGAGATTTATAACTACAGTAAAAAGTCCCTAACAACAGACTGTTTGTCTGTTTTCACAGCTCTAAGTGAAATTCCCTTAAATTCAGTGAATCCACTCTGAATGGAAAAAGAGGCTTTTTTGCAATGGTCTACTTATAAAAATTAAAGATCACACATTGCTAGCAACAGAAGAAGCATCATGATCATATCCATATACTGAGGGAAGAACAATCTATATGAAAAACAGAATAATTGTTTTTCTGATTTGTTCATTTTGTGAGGAATTGGTGGCAGAGGGAGTTATTTTCTTTAACCATGTGAAGGGAAGGTTTTTAAATAGATATAGTAGATAATACCAATCAATCAGAGATGTCATCTAGAAGACCTTTTTAAATAGGGGTAGGGTTTTCCATATGGTCCTAACATCTATTTGTCAAAATATCCCTTTAAGTAATTCTCAGAATTATATAGTGGAAAAAAAAACACAGTATGGTACTAGAATGTCTCCAGAAGCAGGGACACACAGTAAAACCTGTCTGAGGGTCTTGTCTTTTATTTCCTTCCTGAATGATACATTTTAGGCCCTCAGGTCTGCCATATCCACCACTTATTTCAGAAATGGTCATGCATTCATGTACTGTCAGTGATCATACAAAAAACTGTTTACCAATGCATGACTGAAATGTTTAGCAATACTTGATGCCCCACAAACTGGCAAGCCATTTATTTTCAATGACACAAACCTGTTTAACATGATTTTCCTAGACCTTAACATAGAATTGCACAAAAAAAAAAAAGGAGTGAAGTTTAAAGGCAACAGTTCTGTGGACATATGAATTGCTAAATAGGTATGAAAGAATTGATATTTCTTTTGTGTCACAGTGCCCAGTGGTTCTTGTAGTATTGCTTGCAAATATTTGATGCAGTCTGAGCTTTTAAACCTGTCATCACAGCAAACAGATGTAAGTTCATTTTGGACATTTACCTTTTATCCTCCCAAGCTGGAGCTAATGAGAGCCACCCATTCAGGCTGGCAGTAAGACTCAGCAGAAGAGCTATGCATATTTATGCAGACTCATGGAAACTGACAGAGTTTGTCACATCTCCTCAGAAACCAGTTCAGACTTTCAGACCATTTTTACTTTCCTTAGTACTGCAGGAAAACGGACCGAATTTGGAGGGACAATTGATATTTCAGTACTACTACAATACTGAACACATTTTTCATGGCAGTAACCAGGCATATATCATATTGACAGACAATTTACAAAATTGTATTGTTCAGTTAAAATATGCATAAAGCATTGTGGGCTATATGAAATATTTATGTACAAATGCAAATAGCAGGTTAGAGGACCCCTCTGGGGCAGAGGGAGTCCAGTCTGGAAGGAAGACAAAAACAACATGAAGGATAAAAAAGCTCATATGGAAATGGGGAGGTGACTTGCTGACTATAAAATAATGCAATCCTCACCTGTGGTTTCACAAAGTCCCACAGTATTCCCACTATGAAATTTTTTTCATCTATACATATTTCACATTAAAACAAGGATATTGTCCCAGGCTGCAAGTTTAACGAGTATGAAAGACAACTTTTTGGTGGGAGGAAAAAAGGCTCAAAATTAGAACAAAGTGTTTAAAAAGATACCAAAACTGAATGATGATAAGCAGCACCATGTGACTACAGGTTTGTTTGCTTGTCCATCCTCAATTCTAGTCTAATTCATGCCTTTACTTAGTAACAGGTTAAATGCAATGGATATATCTGTACCCAGCCTATCTTTAATGAAAATATCCATGAAAATAAGGATTGATAATATTAGAATAAAGGAGGAAGATGAGAAAGAATGAAAGAATATGTAGGGGATTGAGATACCTAAGGAAAAAAATATTCCTTTCCTCCCCCATCTGTTTCATCCTGTGCAGATTCTGCAGTTGCCCAACATCAGACAAGCTTTCTCTTAGTTTCCAGGACTAAATTAATGCTGGAAAATTAAAATCATGAAGCAGACTTGTAAATCAGCATTTTTCAGAAAATAAAAAGTTTTACAAACTCATTTGAGTTTCCTCTCTAATATACTCATCCTTCATACCTCTTTAATTTTGTCTTTTCTTATTTCACACAGTTTCAAAAAAAGGTATTATCACATGCTTAAGCCACAGAGGACTGAGTGCAATGTTATAATGTTACACAAAAGACACACCACAAGGTATTTCCATTAAACTTACACTACATAAAAATGGAGGGTAAACGGGACATGATTCATTCACAAATAGATCCTTTAGTCTGATTTGTGGTGGTAAGCATTGCTGTCATACGCTAAGAATACATTAAATTACCTTTTCTGCAATTATTAAAATTCCTTCTCCACCTCAAAAGTAAAATTAATTTCAAGTGCCAATAAACTCCCCAGTGAGTTTTCCCATCAAATATTTCATAACTAAAAAGTTAAATACATCTGCTAAAAGGGGACAAGTAATAGTATAATCCATTTTATTTTAAAAAGGCATGTGAATTCAGAAAATACTAATACTAATAATATAACCACCTAGTTTATGTGTGATGCTGTAAAATACCTTATCTGCCAGTCTACATATCTAACATCCACAGTAGCTGTACATACAGATGGTATTGCTTAACAGAAACTGCTTAACTTTAGAACTGTAGTGTTTGAGATCAGTTTTAAAACATCCAAGCAGAAAATGATAATTACTGCAATAAATACTGATTTTCTTCAGGGCATCCATGTCATATTAGGAAAAAAAAATCAGTATCTTAGCTGTGCTTAATTAGGCAACTCATGTTTTCACTAACTGAAATGGGTAAAAAGTAGTCTATAAATTTGTTAATTAACTAAATGCATTCTGGCATTTCTGATGTAGCTATAGTTCTGGAGAGAAGGAACCAAAAGGGTGAAATCCCACTATATAGTATAATAGAAATATAATGATGAACCTATCTTTTGAGACAAATATATTATTTTTCATCGCTAAACCTGAAGCTCTCACACAAGATACAATGAAAACCAGATCTTCTTCTCCACATCTTTTAGAATTACTTTTAAGGATGAGATTACTGGCTGCTAAAGTAAAAAGTGTTGAAGTAGGAACAGTTTCAAGAATGTTTCAGTATAAAGCGAGTTTTGCATGCAGTCCTGAATATAGCAGAAATAGTAATTTTGGTGGCTGTCATTTTTGGCTGGCTGGTTCTTTTGGTCTCACTCCCTTGGCATTGAATTCCAGACATTTTGGATGTGACTGCTTTGAAGGTTTTGGCTCTGGCACTACTGCTGTATTGACAAGACTTTTTATTGTTTCTGCTGACCACTGCAAAAGAAGGCTGTGACTAGGAAAACTTTTTGTTGGTGTAAGGACTAGTCTCTCACCAGGACTTGTAATTCACAAATTTGAATGGATCTGTGTTCAATGGAAAGCCAGTACTATACCACAGAATGGTATTTTTATAAGGACAGTAAAACAATTTAATTGTTTTTGTTTCTGCACGTAAGCAAATAACAGAATCCCATTCCCTTTACTTCTTACAATCAATGACCTCTCATTTCTGTTTCTGTGCTAAGGAAATTTAATGAGGTTTTTACCCTCATTGTATAATAGAATTAATCTTATCTGAATCCAGCCTTGATAGTCCCAGTCATGCTTGCACCTTGGTAAGAGCTCTGCTAGTCTTTAATTATCTTTTCCTCTTCATCCGTATTCCTTTTCACACAATAAATATCTTTAATGCCATCAACGACAGACTCTCTTTGGCCCTATTATTTCTGTGACTCACCGCAGGAGATGTATATAATCCTCATATACATCCCTGTTCCTTGGCTCTACATCAGTGCTTCTTGGGAAAGAGCTCTCTAAAAATGCTGGAAGGCATTAAAAGTGTTAAAAATTAAGACTAGACTGAGAATCAAGTAGAAAATGGCTAACTTTTAACTATTAATGAAGTCCTGAAAAACTCACATCTTGAATACGTCTTCAAATCTAGTCACTGTGACTCAGAAAACCATCACAAAGCAAGGTAGGACTATGGACAAGGAAAAGATCCAATGCAGGGAAAATTTTCAGTGGGGAAAGGCATAGTAGGCTAGGAAGGTATCAGGAAAAAAGAACCGAAAAGTAACAAGATGGGGAATCATACGACAAAAATCTCTGAAGTCAATAAGAGTACAGTGAGATGTTTAGAGAATAATTAATAGCTATTTCATCCTGAGAACTTGTAGGTGTTTAGAGAACCAGTTTTGGCACAAATGGAAGTAACCAAGTTCACTATGCAAACAAATGGAACCAATCTTTGGCTCAGGATACAGTCAAGCACAAACAGATTCCAAAAGGTTTCCAGGGGCATAAGACCAGGTTTGCATCCTTCTGGATGTCCAGTTCTCAACATTATCATCGTCAAATAAAACTGCAAGGAAAATCTGTCCACATGACTGTGCCATAATCTATCAATACGTGGTCAAACACGTTAAATCATTGGAATTTTCTCTAAAAATTAAAAAGCCAGGTTTTCATAGCTATTGTTTATGTTTTATTGTGATTTAATGGAATTATCTTTCTTCAAATACTTAAAGTATTCTTTTCTCAAGTACTTAAAGTTTATAATCATAATCCAGCTCTGAATGTCATTTTATTAATTCACAATAAAACAAAAAAACAAGCCACAAACATTATATGTGCCTGAGTTCAGACCTTGGATTTATCATTCTCTTCTCAGTGACTGTTGAAATCATCCCAGTCCTGCTATTCATACTGATAACTCTGGCATCATTTTTCATTAGGTCCTCTTCCTAAGGCTTCAATCCTAAACTTTGTGCTGATTTTTCCTGCCTAAGGAAAAATCTCCAATATACTGTCTAATCTATTCATCCTCATAAACCTCCTCACATCCTGAATACTGGGACATCTTCTTCCATCACACTGTTAAATAAAACCTTGTCCCCTTCATATCCTCCAGGATGCCACTGGAAAGATACAATGTATTGCTTTTTTACATGTGATCTTTGTCTTTTTATAATACAAACAACCCATAATATTATTGCTAATAAAAATAATAATAATATCATGGTAAATATAAGAATAATACTCAAAAGTAATTTCATAGTACACACTGCAACACACAAATCTCAAACAAATATCTACTCTCCTTTCAGTTTTATTAAGGTAGACCCAAAAATTACTTGAATAACTTCTCTGTTGACAATGGTTCTTACAAGACAAGAAGCCACTATCTTCCAATCTTGACTGGCCCAAAGACACTATAACAGGCAATTAAAAAATGTGTAAGGATTTTCCAAAGGATTGCCTTATGCTGTTCTAGTTCTTGGGTTTAACTGAAACCCTCAGACCCACAAAAGACAAATATTCACTGAAAAGGGAATACTTTTTATTTTGGTATTTCTTCTTGGTTTTAAGAATGGTTTTAGAACCAGAGTCAAAGAACATTTTGGGTTGTAAGGGATGTTTAAAGGTCCTCTAATGCATCTCCACTGCCACGGGTAGGAACACTTTCCACCAGACTGGGTTGCTCAAAACCCCATCCTGCCTGGGCTTGAACACTTCCAGCCAGGGCAGCCACAGCTTCTCTGGGTAACTTGTTTTACTGCCTCACCACCCACACAAAGAATTTCATCCTAGATTTTAATATAAACCTTCCCTCTTTCAGTTTAAAGCCATTTCTCCTTATTCTATCACTCCATGCACTTCACAATAGTCCCTCTTCTGGTCTCCTGTAGTGTCTCTGGGCACTGGAAAGGGCTAAGATCACACCAGAGCCTTCCCTTCTCCAGGCTGAACCCCAATTCTCTCAGCTTGTCTTCAAAGCAGTGGTGCTCCAGTTTTCTGATCACCTTTGCGTCCTACTCTGGACTAATTCCAACAGACCCTTCTGCTGCAGAGTTGGATGTAATATTCCAGATGTATTCCAATGGTGGATGTAGTATTCCAGTCTAAGAGTAGAGGAGCAGAGTAGAGAATCACCTGTCTGGCCCCACTGTCCATGCTTCTTTTGATGCACACATTTGGCTTTCTGGGCTGCAGGTGCACACTGACACGTCATGTCCTGTCTCTCATCCACAGTAGCCTCAACTCCTTCATCTCAGGGCTGCTCTTGATTTGTACATCCCCTGACTGTTGTTACTGGAAAACTCCCTGACCCATGTGCAGGACCTTGCATTTGCTCTTGTTGAGCTTCATGAGGCTCACATAGACCCACTTCTCTATCTTGTTAAGATCTTTCTGGAAGTCCTTCCACCACAGCAGCAGCACATCTCATCTTGGTGCCGTCTGCTGAAGCTTTCTGAGGGTGTGCTCAATCCCACTTTGTATCCAATTGATGAAGATATTAAAAAGTATTGGTCCCAGTACAGAATCTCGAAGGCCTATTTGTGCTTCAAAGATGTTTTGTTCCTGGCTTCTACTTGACCACTGAACCATTGACTGCAACATATTCGAAAAGGCCATCCCACCAGTATGTTATTCTTCTAGCAGTCCATCCATTAAACCCATATTTCTCCTGTTTATAGGTATGCATGGTCCATGGGAACATATCAAAAGCTTTACAGAAGTATAGGTAAATCACATCCACAACTGTCTCCTCATCCACTGATGCAGTCATTTCATCATAGAAGACCTGTAGATTAATAAGGTGTGGAAGTCCATCTGAAAATCCTTCATTTTTTGCCTCACAATCGTCATGAGAAAAGGACCACCGAAGGGTTAAAAACTGTTGAGCCAGTTGGGAAAGAAAGTCTCATGCTTCTTTAGTGTATTCACAGGTGGTGTTTGCAGAACATGCCATGCTGTACTCGAAGGGGGCATGCTGCCCTGTTCTGAACAATGGAACTGGACTTTCTTCCAAACTTCAGGCCTGGCTGGACTGAGCTCTGGGGTGGCTCCCCCCCTCCAAGAAAAGACCCCTCTTGCCTGTCTTCAACCACCATGATGGACCAACAGAGATGCGAATCTCCTCATCAATGAACCAAGAACCTCTCTGGCACCCTATTGGCACCCCCATGGCATCCCCCTGGCAACCTCCTTCCAGAGACTGGGACTGTACCCCCCCTCCCAACTCAGGGAAGGGGGAGAACCTGCCCAGAGTAAACGTACCTGGGAGCATTCGGCCATGAAAACAATGGAATAATCTATCCTTTTCCCCTCCATGGAAACATAATTTCGGCCACCCTTCCCCCAACCAAGAACAGTATATCTGGGGTTTGCATTTGACTGTCCTTCGAGATCTCCCCAAGACGTGTACCAGCGAGTTTCGGCAGCTGGACCCCGAAGACATCACGTTTTGGTAGCTATACCCCATTTCCTAACCTTCTTTCCTCCCTTTTTCCCTTGTCCTACCCTTCTCTTCCCCGGATCCCCTAACCAAACGCATATTTAGCTCTGGTTATCATCAATAAAGTTGCATCTTGTTGATTTGTTACTGCAAAATCCCTGTGCCTATGTTGGTTATTTCTGCACCCAAAAATCATTTGTCACCCATTCATTTCGGGCAGACCTTCACATAAGGCACAACTTGACCTTGGTGAAACCATGTTGGCTGTCTCTAATCAGCTGCTTTTCTTTCAGCATATCTTCCAGGAGGATCTGTTGCATGATCCTGGTGGGCATGGAGGTAAAAGTGACTGGTCAATACTTCTCAGGGTTCTCCTTTTTAAAGTCTTTTTTAAATGAACATGATTTTCCCCTGTTTTCAGTCATGGGTAACTTCACCTGATTGCCACAAGTTTTCTAATATGATAAGGAACTTGTCAATTACATCATCAGGACTCTAAGATGCATCTCATCAAGTCCCAAGGACTTCTGTATTCCTCAGGTGGTCTTGATTCTCATTCCACTTACAGTGGGAAGGAATTAATCCCCCAAATCCCTGCCTTGACATTCAAGGGTTTGAGAGCTGTGAGAAGAGAGATTATCACTGAGCACTGAGGAAAAATATTTTTGAGTACCTTGTGCTTCTTTTTGTCAGGTCTTACTGGTTCTTCTGTCTTACTTAGCAGTGGGATACTTTCACTTAAGCTACATAAACCAGTAATGGAGGGAAAGACCTTAAATCAAGTGCACTAAGAAAAAGAACACGATAAATGATAGTGAACACAATTTACAACTTTTTAACTAGTAAATTGCATTTCTTAAACTAGACAATACACACAGCTTTGTCTCTGCAGCGGTCAGCGGCCTTTGAATAATGTCCGTCTGGCCAGCAGAGTGGCCAGCTGGCGACTGCATAGGTGTGGAGCTGATCCCGGTGGCAGGGCCCCAGGATTGCTCCTACAGACACCCCTTAGCGGCAGAAGGCTTCAGGCTGGGTCCATGGGGACAAAATCAGGCTGGATCGAATACCAGGCTGCGAGAAAAGCCGAGACCGAGACGGATACTCTCTGGGGACAGTCAGGCTTATTGAGGACTTGTTGCCTAACAGAAATCAGCCGAAGACCGACCACGATACACAAGTGTCAGGGAGTTATAAAGGGGGAGGAATCCAGGGGAGGGGTTTCCAACAGAACCAATCCCGGAAGTTGTGGGAGTGAACTTAGGACGACAGACATCAAAGGAAAACCAATGGATACATAACAAAGGAGGGGCCCCGGTCTCACAGCCAATCATAACTCCCAAAACGAAGAACATTCTGGAGAAATAGGTGGAGTAGGGAGTGACTGGCAGGGCCCAGGGAGGGAGGAGTATGCTCCCATATAAGGAAACAGGGGGAGGGGAACTGGGAATTACCTCATACAAGCAGGGGATTGACAGAACTTGAGGCGGGAGTAACCAGGGCACCTGAATAATTGACAGCACTTAGGCAGAGAAAAACAATTGAGGGCAGAACCACAATACAAAATGGGAGAGCAACTAGACAAACTAAAACATAACACACCACAACAGGAAATGATCCTATAACAATAATTTTATTTTTTATGTTTATGTTTATTATTGAGATAAATTTTTGATGTCTCTAAATTAACTCTTTCCAGTCTAAATTTCTCAGACAGATCAATAATTTCCAAGGAACTATCAGAAGCTTTACTTCATACAATTTTTCACAATTTTTAATCACAGCTGTGATTAAAAAAATAAACCTCAGAAGACATGAAAAGAAAAAAATCACCATAACAGATCAGAACAAAGTTGTCTCTATCACAAAAACATGTCCCTAGTACCACCTCTAGAGGAGGAAGGGCACATGAGGAAGTGTACGTGAAACAGATTAATGGAGAAACCCTGGTATGCCATTGCATCTTTCAGCAGTTACATCTTCTTGACTGTGAAGAAGTTACATTCCAATCATATTTACTACCCATGAGGATTCATAAACTTAACCAAATCTAGCCTATCACTACCTTTGTCTCCATGATAGCCCATGGCAATGAGTTGCACTACTCATTTCCGAGGTACATGAAAATTACTTCTTTTGTTAATTTTCAACCTGCTACCTGAATACTTCTTTCAGTAAAAGAAGCAGAAAAACACAATTAAACTGAAAATAATTTTTTCTTGTACCCTACTAGTCTTCTAGAGCAGTAATAACTTTCAGCTGCTAGAACAACAGCAGATGTGCAGTAGATGTGTTACATCATGTTGCAGTTACCTGGGGACTATCACCTTCCAGATGTAACAATACACCACATCACAAGATGGAGACTTTAGAAACAAATTATAAAACCAAAACCAACTAAAACAACTCTCTACTATAAAGACTTCAAGACACAATAAGTTGTTACAGCACTTTCCTAATTCCAATCGGAGGACTGCTTTCCAGCTACAGAGAGAATTTTGAGTTCATAAGCATGAAAAAGGATAGTGAAGTGAAGTGTCCCCACCAGCCTCGAGTCCTGCACTTAATTCCAGACCAGCACAGCACCTCTGTTATCCCAACCCCTGCACCACGACAGAGAGAGGACGGACAGCTGTGTGAGGCAGTGCAGTGGTTTTCATTTTCTGAAAGGGGGCAAGAGGGAGAGCAAAACTATTTCTAATTGACACCTGTATGTGGAATTGAGGCTTAGAGGTGAAAGTCTGGTGTGGTAATTCTCTATTGCAGTCCAGCTCCAGCTACTCTTATTTCTGGACCTAGATGGATAATGACAGGACTGTGGGAAGGAAAAAATGATGAGGTCTGAGCTATACTATAGACATGGGAAAATAATCCCTTTTAACTAGTGAAAAAGTACAAATAGAAAAACAGAGCTAGAAAAAAAGTAATTACTTTATCCAATAATCACATGATGGCATGCACTGCTCCAGGTCCAAACTACTTCATCAGAGTACAAAAATAACCTTGTCAAAATCAGAAGGACTAAGGAAGCAAAAACATCACCCATTCAACTATACTAAAAGGAAACAAGACTTATTTGAAATAGACACCATTAAAAAAAAAAAAATATATATATATATATATTTACCATCTTAAATGAGAAACAAAACCCAAACTGAGTTCCACTGACTCTGCTAGTCAGAGGGATTATTTTTCCTACATCACATATTTCTTTATCAGATAAAATTAAGATTATATTTCACATAAGATTATGTTAGGTTGTCAAGTGGCATTCCTCATGATGATAGTACATAATGGAGTAGAAAAATAGTGTATAAAAATTAAAGCATCTTAAAATAGTCTCAGAAAGCAAGCTACCTTGTAACAGGCAGAAAATTTTCATGTCTCAGATGAAGAATTCTGAAAAGAGAGTCTGGCACATGGATCAGACTGTCCATGGCAGTGGTGGAATTTGCACCCCTAGAAGTGTTCCAAAGGCTTGTGAAAGTGGCACATGGAGTCACAGTTTAATGTCAAACATGGAGGAGCTGGTTAAGAGACTTAATTTTATATGGGGCAGGATAAAGAAAATAAATTAATAAATTATTTATTTCTTAATAAATTAATAAGTTATTTCTTTATTAGTAAATTTGTTTATATGAACTAAACTTCAGAACTTCATTTACTACAGTTACAAAAGAGTGATTTTGTATGCTAGTGCAGCAGCTGTCTATGTTTACTTATGATATTCTAAACACTAACCATGGTTTTTGTTCAGTTTGTTATCCACGTCCAAACAAAATTTTGTCAGAACATAGCATACCGTTTGTTAGCAGAGAGGCAAAAATTTTTCAGGAAAGGAGGGATTGTTAGGGTTTGGAAGGAAATCTGTGAGCTGGCAAAAATTATGTTGTGCTTTGTTGCCTCACTGGAGTAATTCATTTCTCAGGTGTTTAGAACAGAAACAGGTCCAAGCTTTACAACTGCGTGGCCTGAAGAGTTTCTAAAGGCAAAGTATACGTAGATCTAACCACAGGCTACCAACAGCTATCAACAGGAGTCAAATTAGAATCCTCTCGGAAAGGCAGCTGTAAAATCTATCATTTTACAAGGGAATTCAGCATGGGAAGAGAGGAAAAGAGACCAGGATGCTGTGTCATCCCATAGCTGCTGTACAGCACCTGGCCTGTAACAGTAGGTCCTGCTTTCCACGCTGTTTATAGCTGAGCAGCTAAACCATTAATCCAATTTATAAAATGTAATGGAAGAAAAAAATGGTCCACAGCAAATTCATTCAGAGCAGGGTTTCTTTTGAGGACCAGATTCTAAAGGAAAGAGGCTGAAGGTACAGTACTGTAGTATTGTACTTCCCTGCCACTGCCAGCTACCACAGGTACGCAGGAGGTGTTTATATACACGCCTTTATGTACATTTTAAAGCCATTAAATACACTAAAAAGCCATTTATCATTTCTCCACTGCATGAGAATTTGAGCTGTAAACTTAATCATGTGAGAAAAAGTGAGGGGTTTTGTCTGTTTTGAACCTGGTGCCTCCGGATACCAACAAGAATAGCTATCCTCTCTTACCCAGTTTGGCTCCTCTGGGACTGGCCTTCACATGCCACAAAATCCCATGCAGCCCACCACACTCATTGTGCACTCTGCTGAGTACCACAGGAAAGAAGTTCTGCTTGTTCACCCATTTGTTATCAAACACTGACCTGGGTAAGGTTTCTCACATATCCCATATCCCATATCCCATATCTTTTTGTTTGTTGTGGTTTATTTTGTATGGATGTTTTTTAAATTTTTGTGGGATGGTTTCTTTTGTTTTTTGGGTTTTTGTTTATTTTTTTGGTGGGGGACTGGTTGGTTGGGTTGTTTGTTTTGTGGCAGGGGAGGTGGGGATGTTGGTTGGTTAGTTTTGGTTTTGATTTTTTGATCTGGGCTTTTGGGGCTTTTGGGGGATTTTTTTTGTGTTTTTTTTAGTTGGGTTTTTTGGCCCTTTATCTTGGGATTTTTTGGCAGTGATGGAGGGCCAGGGGGTGTTGATCAAACCTACAAATATTAGAAAATTTTCTACTTGGTATAGATGAACGCTTGTATATCATTCCAAATGTTCAGTAGACATTGCTGTAAACGTCTCTTGGTGAAGTCACAATGTGATCTAGCTAGGATTAGCTCTCATTCCATATACATCTCTTTGTTTCTGTACATTTCTGTCCAGAAAAGAAAGATTGAGTTCGAGAGAGTCCTGGATCACCTTGACGTTCTTTCCATCTCTCTCTTGTGGCCACAAGAATGCAATTTCCCTATCTATCTATCATATATAAGATCTAGTTTTAGTATTTAGAGTGTATGCATAAATACTTAATAAATAGTTCTAAATTTTTTTTATTATAAACCAGGTAAATAATTTTTTTTGGCATAGAAATTCTTCAGAAATGGTTGATCTTGCATTGCTAACAAAATATTAACAACATATTTACCAAACACCAAAGTGCATCTTAATTTACTAAATTTCTGTAAGTTATTTCTATCTGCTCTCAAGCATGAATGAGTTTGTACACATTCTTAAGTGGTCCTATTTGCATACACTCTTTCTGGGGAAGGGTTAATTACTGCTTATTGTTAATCAGAATGGAATATCCTTACCATTATATGAAGAAAGTGAACTGGGAAGAAAAATTTGTCTTTTAGATGAAATATATAATCTATTTATAAATAAAAATCTGAAAAATATGAGTTAAATTCTAAATACGATATACCTAGAATCAGATATCCTCCTTCACAGTTTAACCAAATGAAATCATAAAAACACCTATATTCTTATGCAACATTTGCAAGACTATGAGAGTAGTGTATGCCTTATACTAATGCTACAGAGTATATCTCTAAATTGGTTCACTTGGTTTCTGCATTAAAAAAAAGAAAAAATTAATCAGCATGTTTGTGTGCAGAAATTAGACTTGTACAAAGAAATCAGATCCTTAGCTAGTCCTAGGCCCGTTGGCATTCATTTATTTGAATATATGAATTTTGTTATTTGGTGCAGATATGCTCACAATGTACCACTCCCAGGGTATTCTCAGCTCTCATTAAACAACAAAAGAAACAGTGTTCAGATTTACCTCATTATTTCTTATTATTGTAAGAAATAGTGCTATTGCAATATGTATGTACTATGCAATAGTAATATTGTAATATGACTTATTTCACAAATACTAACTTATTAATTATTAAGGAATTATGCTACTGTTTTTCTTTTGAAACATCTCAGGTACATAGGTAAGAGTCAAGAAATCCACACTGTTTTCCAGAGTATTAGAAGTTCTTTTCTAATCTCTTTATAAAACATTTTTTGTGTATTACATCACCTTTCTTGAAAACGTTGTGGTATCAAATCATTCCAGTAAAGCTTCTTCTCAGAGTGACTTTTGCCCAAACTGATAGAGTTAAAAGATGATGTGAAGAAGATGGCGCAATAAACAACAGAGATAGAGCATTTGGTCACATGAGGAGACTGAGCCAATAAATAGAAATTCACTACAATAGGTTATTAATAAATATGCAGACACTAATATTTGCTGGGCAATGCTAGATATGTAAGTTTCAGAATATTGACCAACAGAAAAAGATTTAAATTGAAAACAGAGCTTTTAGGCAATAAACAAGAAGAAACAGTTTTTTAATGCCACAATGCATAAACAATCAAAATCCTACTACAAATGTGAGAGATTAATCTCACTGTAAAATGTTGCACATTGTCTGTGGTCCTTGGAATCTACTACCGTATCTGTACCTGACAAAATGAATTCCCCAAAGTATTTTTACGAGTAAGGAAGATTTCAAAAAGGGGTCGCAATGTGAAGATGGGAAGTTTGTGGTTAAACTACTGGGAGCGCACTCTGCTCCGTGCTGAAAGGGCTGCCGGAGGCCCCTGCAGAGGGGACAGTCCGTGTCTAATCCAGAGGCCGTGGCACCTCCGGGGGTCACAGAGCAGCAGACACAGGTCGGTAGGAGGCTATTCTCTAAGCACATTGCCACAGGCCATTTTAACCATCATTTTCCTTTCTACCTGTTTGTATCTATGCACAGGCCAAATATATCTTATGAATTGTGAAGTGCACATATTTTTAAGCATGTACCTTGGGGTGCAAAGGAGAGCTGAGGGAATAGCAATAACAGTAAAACCTGCAGCAACAAGTGTGTGTTAGTCTGACACTAATGGGTACAGTATGGATTTTGTGTCATTTTGCCAGAATGGAGCAGGAGTGTCAAGGTAAAATTCAATTTACTGCTATACTCTTGCAAGAATATCTGCATAACAAAAAGGTCAAGTGGCCCAAAAGAATATCTTTTAAAGTCTTAGAGCTGAATGGCTGTGCGCAATCTACCTAGCAAAACTCACTATATTCCATCCAGTCTACCCCCACATTAAATAAAATGGACTATATTCTGCCTCTCTGATCTTTTAAGTTACTCTTTCTTTTATTAGAAAATTAGAAGTGAAAATGGATCTAGAAGAGATGATTTGTGACAGCCATGGCAGATTGTGCATCTGACAAGTGTAAGCTCTAAGAATAAAAGAGCTTTTGATAATTTTATTCTAAGTGACATTCGATGGGATTTAGGCTTCTACATTACTCAGACACTTTTGAAATTTTTTCCCCATAAAAGGAAAAAAACAGAATCCATTCATCAGAAGAGAATATTTAAATCCTAGCTCCAAGCTGCAACAGTTGTCTCAGGGAGGCTTCAAGATGTAACAGTGGCTCATACCAGAAATGACACAGCAAAAAAGCCTGCCAAGCCGAGGCAAAACCTTCCCTACTTCTGCCGCTCAGATAAAGACACTCATCCAGACTATGAGATGTTTGGGATCCTCAGTTTTGATGGCTGATTCACCCTCCTACTGAATGTTAATGAAGAATGGATCAGAACTATACTGTCTCCTTTTAGACCTGGAAGTTGGGATGAAACTAATAAATGTGGAGGAAGAAACAATAAAATCATGAAGACATGAAAATTGCTGAAAAAAATCAATGTGCTGATATTACTGCATAAGTGGATGATATGTTGTTATGTAGTTGGTGTATTTTTAAAATACCTAAATAAATTGCAATCCACTCTGACCTGTCTTGAAGGATTAAAAACATGCTTATTTCCTGCTGGCAACTTCCAGAATAAAAGTGCTGTAGAAAAAAGTCAGGTGGTGCAATCACATTTAGATGAGATGCATAAACAAAAACATTTATGCTACCCATAAAAATTTTAATCTTCTCAGGTCCCTTTGGACCTGTTTCTTGTTGCTCTTTGCCCTGTAGAGCTACTTAGGCAAGTATAGAGATGATGTAAGGTTTGGGCAAAGTCTCTTTAACCAGAGATGAAAGTCTGTGTAGGTGGAAAAATTGTTGATATTTTCAAACTAAAGTGTTTAGCCACACAGTTCCCATTGGAATTAATTAGAAGTGAGCAGATTATTCTCTCACCTTGCTTAAAGAAGCCTCAAGCACATAGTATTAATGAGTAAAGGGATAGGAGGAGAAGAAGAAAGTGAAAGCCCTATAAACTTTTTAAAAAGAAATAGTGTAAGCTGAATGTGTGTTGTAAGAGCCAAAAGATTTGTATGTTTTCTGTAATTTAATGCATACCAATACACAAAGCTTATTAAGAGTACTCAAGTCTCTTGGGTTACTTTCGAAGCATGAATTATTTCATAAACATACCCTGTAGCTCAAGGTGTATGAAGGCACACAAGAGGGGAAAAAAAAAGGAAGGCAATAAACAGCAAAAAAACTTGTAAATTGAAATTTAAGTCTGTAACATCTCCTAATTTTTCTCTCAGAGACTGGTATAAAGCCAAGTATTAAATATCAGCTTTATTACTTGCAGTATAAGTTAAATACAGATATACAATGGTATTCCCTTTCCTTGGAAATTCAATGCCAGTCATATTGAATATATTTGCAGTTCAAAGCTATGAAGATCAGGTTCCCGAAAAATGCCTAACCCATTAATTGGCCAGTCAAAAGGCTGTCTTTGGTAATTTCCTATTTCCATTGGGATATACTGCTATATTTTCATACTTAAAAGATTTAGTTATAAATCAAAGGATCATCATCCTCATCTTTAAAAATAACCTATTTCCCTAAAGGGGTATCATTGCCACTGGATTATCTCTGGAAGCATTCCCTTACACATGGCTTTCTATGGAAAGTGATGATCTCTTTCCAAAAGCCACCTCAGGTAAGGAGTAAACTGATGGATATTGCACTCATTTTCCTTGTTACTTTGAAATTCATGCAGAAACCTTTAAGTCCCAAGCCTTTCAATTACCCCAGTTTGCTTTGAAATAATTAATGTTGAATGGTCAATCAGAAGTAAAGTAAGACATTAATTTCAGTTTTCTGTAAAGAAAAAAACAACAGCCTCTGGTACTAGAATATTTTTACTAAACAAATTTTTTTTACCTAGTTGTTCACAGTAATAAAAATGAATGGGTTTTTCCTCTTAAAATTTATAAGTGCATCTAACCAAAATAGGGGAGACCTTATCAAGCAGTAGAGAATGTAAGAGTGTGTTCATTTAAGGTATTATTAAGGTTTTTTCTATTAAAAAAGGATTTTTCCAAAATAAGTCAGGACCCCAAATTTTCTTCTTCCTTTTTTGTTTTCCTTCTTTTCTGGAAAGTTGACTTTATTTTTGGAAATCCAGTGCCCACAAAAAAAACCCCAAAAAACTGAAATAAGTCTTACGGCTTTCTATGTCAAGTTCTATGATGATATGTATTATTTTCATTGGTAGAAGCAGGAGGCACTTCAGACCCTCCTACAGAAACATGACACTGTCTTGATCTCTGTGTCATGCTATTGTTTTTATTCACCTTTTGCCTGATAATCACAGAATCACTAAGGATGACTATCTAACTAAAAGGTAAATTTACTTTAAGGAGCCAGACATTCAGTCTACCGTGGTGGGTTCTGATGTTGCAAATGCAGAATGGCTTTTTGCAGGCTTTTAAGTTAATACAGAGCTCCTTATCACCATCAGTCTGTGGGGCCACACTTTCACAGATCAGACCTCTATTCTTCATTTTTCTTTGTGCACCACCATAGTTGGTTATGCTAATGAATTCCAAAATAATGCACAAGGAAAATGGGCAGAAATATGTAAGAAAAAGGAGCTAATCCTTTCCAATTTGTTGTTCTAAATGCCCCAGTTTCTTGGCTCATGGCAACAGCCTGTCCTAACCTGCATATGTAGAGAGGGGAAAAGTTCAAATATACCTGGGACAAGATTAAGACACAAAAGAGGCCAAATGTTGGTAAGCAAAATGATAATTCACTTTTATTTACTCTTAAGAAAGAGAGCAGGGAGTAAAGATAAGAAAGCAGAGAAAATCTAAGGATTACAGAAAGCAAATGACCATTGCCACCCCTGGTCAGAGCCGTCGCACTCACCTGTTCTCCCCACCCCATGAGGGAGAGCTCAGTCAGACTTGCTGTGCACCCAATTGCACAATGGCTGAGTGCTGCTTTGTGGCAGAAATGATCATGTCCCATTATCTGCAGCTGCAGATCTTACTGACAGCAGGGCAGTCCTGAAACAAGTTGCTCTTTAACACTTCTCTACACAGCCTTCTTGAGAATAAAGGGCGTGGATCGAGTGAAAGTGAACCAGTGAAAAGTCATTTTCATTTTTTAGCATTTCAGCTTATTTTTGCTATAAACAAAATTTGTTACACATGTTCTGTATTGTGACAACAATCTACTAAGGTCTATCTAGTACAAAAAAATTTTTGTAAAGTCCAAAACCAATGGCAATTGCTACAACACAATGACATTTATAGATAAGTCTAAAGGTAAGGAAAGCAAAGTTAATAGATGGAATTTTACTGCCAGTTGAAAACTGGAAGCTAAAATACAATTTTATGTTAGTCACTATTCTTTTCAAACTTTATTTAAAAGAAAAAAGAAATTTTATATTTTTAATGATATGGTTCTTTACATGCTGTGCTGGGTGCATTAAAGCCCAAATAAAAGACACCCCCTCTACCAAGAAAAATTTGTAATCAAATTTTATGTCCCCCAGATGAAAAAAAGGTGGAAATGGGCAAGAAGAATATACTTTACAACTCCAAACTTATGCAATATATTAGAACCGGAGGATTTCATTACATGAAAAGGTCAGTAAAAGGATAGACTTGATGAAGTGGAAGAAAGTGTGAACAGAAATGAGGGGTGTGAGTATCCTGTGGAGAAAATTACTGTACCCAAATAATGATCACATTGTTTTGATAATTTATTTCATCACAATGGCAGCAGTAGGTGGATTTACAAATGGAATCACCAAGGAAAAATCAGAACATTCCAACTCCTCCAAGACTGACAAAACTCTATAGCAAATTGTTACTGATGTCATCCTTAGGAATAAAAAGGCCTTGGTAATTTTATCTATTTAGATAAAAATTTTAACATTGACACATTAGATTTGATCTTGAGCCTGCTTATGAATACAAAAAAAAAAAAGGATGAAAGCAGGAAAAAGCATGGCACTCTAGGTAGCTGTTACACAGAGAGGCTGTATGAATTTGCCACTTTCTGGAATGTTTATATATTCTGAACATGCAGAGCACACTGCTCCAGTTTCCACACTAAATGAGCTGGCTTTTTGACCTCCATATGACCTTGCTTAAGTACTTTTTTCTTAAAGAAAGAAGTCTGGATGCCTACTTCTAGTACATTTAGTGGAAAAGAATCATGTAACTTCTTGGCTCATCAGAATTCAGAGCTATATGGTTATTTGCAACTCATTGTCATAGGCTTACTGTTTTACCTTTGGGCAACATGGAGTTTCCCTTTGTCTCTGAAACCCAGTTTTTAAAAGGGAGCAGATCCTCTAGTGAAGTTTTTGGTGAAACAAAAACCACTAGATACCTTGAAATACCAGCATTTAAAATGCTTCAGAAGTGATTAACTGTGGTACAAATGCACATTTTACTTGACAACGAAGGGATAAGGATGGATAGAGGAGTAGAGATTAAAAGAATGTGCTCAGCTAAAGACAAAAAGAAAAATTTGCTAATTCATGTATACATTTTGCATTGACATTTATATTTTCTCAGCCTCTCATGTATTTGAAATCTCTTGCTCGTCCAATAATCAAAACATTCCTTTGTCTCTCTATAGGTTGTCTTGGCCTTTCTTCTGCTTCCCACGTGTATGTCAAGTCCTAGAAAAAACATCACAGGCTCTAGAAGACTTCTGGACTCTTTTCCCATCTCATGGTATGATTTGCTGAAAAATAACAGAAAATAGTTTAAAAAGAGCAGAAACACCATAAACTACAAAAGAAGGGTAGTGAAAGTAGGTACAGAGAGACATTAAGGGTACACTGGTGGCTGGACAAGAGTGCTGGATCCAGTTCTGGGCTTCCCAGTATGGTAAAGAAATGGTAGTTTTGAAAAAAGTCTAACAAATGTCCACTGAAACGAGTAAGGAGATGGAGCATTTCTCCTGTGAGGAAAGGCTGAGAAAACTATGACTATTAGAAGGTTCAGGGGAATTTTACCCATTAGTACTAATACCTGCAGAGAGGGTGTGTCACAGAAATAGCCAGGCTTTGCTAAGTGGCACTCAGAGAAAGGCCCAGAGACAAACACTGAAGCACCACATAAGGCTCCAGATGGTTATCACGACTCACTTTCTTGTTCTTAGTTACCAAACACCGTCACAGGCTGCTTGGAGAGCTTATGAAGTGTCTACTCTTAGAGCCATTCAAAAGCCACCTGAGCACAGTCCTGAGCAATAATCTCAAGTGACTTCCTTGAGCAGGGGACTTTGACCACATGACCCCAAGTGGTCCCTTCTAATCTCAGCCACTCTGGAATTCCGGGATTAAGGAAATTAGGAGGAAGTCTGGATGTCAAATGAAATTTAAAAAGCACTAGCAGAACTCCTGCACAGAAGATGCACAATTTGTGAAGTCCATAGATTTTGTGTACAGAGACAAAGCAAATGTTTGGACTAAGATTAAGAGACCTCAAAGAGGTCAGATATTGAAGTTTTTTATGATCCCATGAGTGCTTCAATTAAAAAACCCAAAACCACTAAAAACAAACAAAACCCAAAAATATAAAACAAACAAAAAAAAAAACCCAAACAAAAAAACCCCACCCAAACCCAAAAACAAACAAAAAATGAAAAACCACAAAAAACTCCAAAAACAAAACAAGAAAATAAACAAAAATAAAATCCACAACCCATCCAAACCCATAAACAAAAAAACAAACAAAGAAAACCACACAAAACTCCCCCCTCAAAAACTGAACAATCAACCAACCAACGAAAAAAAAAAAAATAAAATAACTATGAAGAAGATATAAAGTGTAGCTATCAGACTCACAAATAGTCTCATGCAGTTAAAATTAGTAGGGTATCAAATGAAGTGGAAAATGACTGTTGCTAAGTGCTATTACTGCTCATAGCAAATAGGATTTTAAATTAATAAACATTAACATATTGCTCCACTGTATATTGTGAAATAATGAGGAATGCTGACATTACACACCCGTCAAATGTCAGATCATGGTGTGACAGAACGATTCCTAGCAAAGCAGAGCAATATGCAGAAGCCCAGAAGACCTCCACTGAAGAAGTCGTCCAATGTGAAATCCAAATGATCCCATCCAAACTGTTTATTCTAAAAGGTAAAATCTCAGCTTGCAGAAATAAAAAAGACTGTAACTACAAAATAGAACTTAACCTTCCTCATCTCCTCCTCTTACAGAAAGAGAAGAAGTGCTTTGTGACTCTCAGAGGACTGCTTCCCTGTGTTTTCAGTATGGAGATGACAAATCTTGTCCATTCACTGCTATTCCAGGGTAGTAAGGAATCTTATTAGAGTGAGTCACATCCACAGTACCAAGTAGAGAAATACTGTCTATTTTCAACTTGTGAAGGAAAACCTCCATTACCACACAGCATGTAAGTTCTTCATCTATTTCCCTTATCTGGTGCCATCATTTGGCCCCAGTCCTGCAAGCAGCTGGAACCTTGATGATCTTACTTAGACCTTAGCACAATATTAGCCTCAATGTTTATGAATCTGAAAGCAAGAGAAGCACCCACTTTGGAGCTTTGAAGTCATTCATGCAATTTAGTCCCTTCCAAAATTTCATTTTCAAAAAGTGTAAAAAATTAACACTTAAAATGGTATGTAGGGATGTTTCAGTTTTTAATCTATCTAGAGCAGTCTAATCTAATATCCAAGGTCACTAGACAGAAGCTTCTATGTGATGTGCTATAAGTAAATTCATGTACTAGTTTGCATCAATTTGTGTTGCAAGCCAATTGAATTTGGAAATTATTTGCATCTGCATACTAACATAATTTGACAACTTTGTCTGTTCTCAACTAATTTATTTTTTAACTTGGTTCAGCAATTCAGAAATGGTAAATAATTACTGCTTACGCTGCATTAGTGTGCAGGGTCTACTGCATTCAACTTTGCACATAAGACTGAGTCACCATTGGCGATTCCATACTGCGAGTTCTTTGCTCCAAAGAAGTTTAAACATGAAAGGATGAACAGAAATGAAACAGCAGCACTAAGCAGTAACTTGCCTCATTCATCATATTCATGTCCTCTCTGTTAGGCTCATAATGCCTCTCAAGTATTGAACATTTTTCCCCCTAACTTTTGCATTTAACTTTCCTCAGCTCATTTTATGAAATTTCTTTTTAACTTTTAAAATATCATTTGACAAATTTTGAGGATCTAAACGTTTTTCCAACAGACACGTTTGTTAAATTAATTTCTAATTCAAAATGTCATGCTTTTGCACTTCATGCATTCAAAATGTCATATACAAGTGCTGTGGCAGCAGACTATGGAAATCTTGGCTTGTGGAGGGAAGATGGGAAGGAATATAGTAACAGATGCTCACACATATTTATAGATTATTGTACATAGAGACAGACACACAGCAGGTAAGGCTAGGACAGAAAGGGATGCAGTAATTCTCTAGAGCTGCTGCGTGATCATTTAGAACTGCTGAAATACTGCTGGTTACAATAATGACCTTAAGCTTATTTTCCAGTATGGCTGGAAGTTCCCAGTTCTAGTCAGACAGTCAACTTTCTGCACTTTCTAATTCCAGATCTGCTGTCTCCTAATGGTGCAGCCAGCCCCGCTGCAGAGTATCCTACAGTGCTGTGCTGCTATCAGCAGAGCTGCTGATCTGCAGCAAGCTGAGCAGAGGATGCCAGGGAAACAGCATGAAACAGCATCTATTACTTATGGAGCTCAAGGCCATTTATTTGGCTTTCTCCAGCTTCTTCACATAGCTCAGTGGTCCAAAATAGCCAAAAAAATGCTCTAATACTTATGCTCTTGGCAATCCTGGAGGTATTCTCAGTTTTCATCTCTTCCCCCACTCCATGCTCCGCCTTACTTCTCCAGACTGGAAAGCAAAACTTCTCAATAACAACAGGAATATCTCTGGTTGTTGCTGGCAGGTGGCAAATACCATGAGGTATCTCTAAGTCTGATCTGCAGCCTGCTGGCCTTTACCTGCTTCAGTTCCCAGCCTCTTCAGGTAAGCTTCCAGAGTCTTCAGAGAGTATTTTAACATTAAACATGCTAATGTTGCTTTTAAATTTAACCAGTCACAGGTGCCACAAGGAACTGCATTAAGTTTTTATTCCTGAGATTGTACGAAGCAAATATTTTCAGGTTACACAAAGACGACCACAACCCATGGCTGAAGAGCAAAGAGTAGATTTATTCCATCTCACTGGCTGGAGGATTCAAAAAAAAAACAAGTGGAGACACATGCACTGCAAAGTTCATTTTAGCCAGGGGCAAAATGTACAAGGCCAGAGCCCTGCCTATCCAAGAGCCTGAAGCATGCACAAATCTTCACCAGGCTGCGTTCTACAATCTCAGGATGCTCTTATCTCCCTTCCCCACCTACAATGAGGCCCCAGTCTCTAGGAAAGGCATTTAAGTCTTTAACAACATCCTGTTGTCTACTCTGAGAAAATTCCTTTTATTTTTCAGCTGACAGAAAACAAACCAAAGCAAACACAAGTACTGAATTTTCTCACTGAGTATTTTCTAACATCTCCCAGGTGCAGACTTGGCCTTTTAAAAAAAACAATTCTAAAAACAACTCATTTTTCTCTCTCCTTACCAACCTTCAGTTTTTCAACTCTTTCCTCCCCACAGGGATAATTTTTAACAAAAAGAGTGTATGTATTAAAATGCTAGGAAGCTATTGTCTATGTGGTTTCAGTAACCTTCATGAGGATGTTTCGCTTTCAATATTCTCAATCTGAAAGAGAATCCTAAAATGTTTACTACTCACAATCTAACTGAAGATTTCAGAAAACCTATTCTAGAGACAAAGATACCTGTACACTTTTTTTTCTTTAATTGTATAGCAGTATTGCAAATTTTTTCTCTAGAAACTGGAGTTTTTAAACCAACAAAGAGTCAACAATCCAGAAACTGAGGTAGCTTCTCAGTCCATTTCATCACAGCCTTGAGTGAAAATAGAATTTAGCACCCTTCCCCTTAAATACAACTTCATGGCGGCAGAGAACAATAATGCGGACAGACAAAAAGTGACAACCTTTCTCACCTTGGGGCACTGCAAGACTGTATTTCACAAGATACAAAAAGATGAGAGAAAAGGTCATTTTTTGCTGCCCTTTTTTTTCCCCTTTTTTAAATATTTCTAGTCTTGAAATTCATCTGCAAAGCAAGAGAGTCTTACAAAAAAAAGAGGTCAAACACAAGAAAGAAAAGGAAAACCTTTTTTTACACACTACTCCCATAATTTTCATTATATTAGAGTTTAGATGCTAGCAAAATCACTATTTTGCAAAACAAATTGACACTGAATCACTCAATATTACTGCTTTAGAGGTCCCCAGTAAATAGTAGGGCCATCATAGCTGTGATTTCTCCTTGAATGCTTATAGTAATTCAAGGTATAGCTGGTGAAAGCAGTTTATGGAACAAGCTCAACAACAACAGCAAGCAGAAAAAACAAGCCACAATGATCACGATTCCTTCTGAAATGTTTAAAATAGTTGTCTAGTATACATCTTTTTATTATACATGTATGCACTATAATTCCATATTTTTGTAACATCACAAGCCAAAACTGTATTATGACAGGCACATAAAAAGAAATTCATATAACTTTCCTGGACTGCAGACCTCATCTGGCTCTCACATACTCCCTATCGGTTGTATGCCAGAACTTGTCCCAGCCACAAAAGAAGGGATCTGTCTAAATTAAAATTGAAGAATTATATTGAAAGAAAAGCTCAAGAGTAATATCTAAAAGCAAATAGTTATGTAATTCCATCTTTAATTAAGGTGGTTTATAATAAATACACATTCTGTATACATGTACCCACATACTTGCACCTTTGCACCCTTGCATGTATGCACACATGCACATATTGCATTTCTGTATGTTGACATCTACATGCATTTAGCTGAAAATCTCTCCCTGTCCAATAGAAAGTAAAGAATAAACTAAGCTAAAACTCAAGAGGAAGAATTGAATCTCTTGTGGTATTGTAGTGTTAAGGCTAAATAAAACTCTTAGGCACAAACTGATATTCCAGCTGTACTTTTGTGAGACACACACACAAGACATTTTTCCTCTCAGTTCACGAAGAGTATAAACCTGAAAATCCTTAGGATACTACAAAGGTTCTCTTAGTCTTTGCCTGGAGTATTGTTTTTGAAGCTACTTCTATTGATTATAGAAGCCAAATAGAGATGTAAGATGCCAGCCCAAATGGAGAATACAAATCACTGCTGCCATCACAGACACAGAAATAAAAGGGCATGTTTAGGGTTTGAATGTGGCCCAGTCTCTAATGTAGAGGAACTGAGAATTCTGTGAGGTACCTGCCTTTACCATTAAAGATTTGTTACCACTTAATTAATTTGTGATTCTCCTCATGTTTTGATATAAATAAGCATCCATACATGGAAAACAAAACAAAAGATGAGCAAAAAAAATCTCTTGTCTTTTTATACCAAATGCTTCAAGACAAAAGGTATAGGAATAAATGTTTAAGAAAGGAAGGGGAGGGGGAGAAAACACAAAATGGAAAAGGAACTGTACCTTTGCAGTGAGAGGTTTTTGAAGCTTATAGCTAAATCTGCTTCTTGTGGTTTACTGAACTCTGATCATTTTTCTTGAAGGATTAGTGGCAATTATCATTAAGGCTCAAGCATTTAACTGTGACTGCTGCAATAAATCTTATTAAAATAACTGAAACATACTTTTTTTGCATGTGGCAACCTGTCTCTGAATTACAACCATCTGTACAGAGTTATTGCCTGGTGCACACAGATGGCAGTAAAACAACTATAAAGCTATACCATTCTTTAATCATAACTTCTAACACAACTAAACAAAGTGAAATTTGAATCAGACCATTAGCATTTGAAAGACTATATGATGACTGTAATTAACAGGTACATTTTAGAATCCCTTTATAAAATGTTTTATTGGTTTCTGATTGAAAAACAGTTAACAACACTTACACTGGGCAAATGTTTCCGTCTTTGACAGCTGACTTAGAGAAATCATATGTTAACAATAGAATCTCAGTCTTAAAGTTTTTATACTGTACGGCTCCCTTACAAATTTAAAATGACAGTGAAAGGTAGTAGAATAATTTATTCCTTCTTGCTTAAGGCACAGAATCATGAATGCTTCAGGTCAGTAACTGCAGGGCTACACTAAACCCCTGTCACTCCAAATCAGTTACAAAGTGAGCATCTGTACTCTCTGCATAGCCCTCAAGGAAGAAAAAAAACCAAAAACAAAAAACAAAAACCCTTCCTCTCAAACAAAAAACAACAAACTCCTCCCACCAAAAATACAAATTAAAACCCACAAACCCACAAACCCCCATCCCAAAAAATTCCACAAAAAACCAACAGATAAACCCCCACAAAATAAAACAGAGCAAAAAAACCCCAAAAACAAGCAACAAAACCACAAAACCCCCTGCACAATACATACAAATTCTGGGGCTCTGAATGTGAACGGCTCATAAATGAAGCCAACAGACAGCTTCACAAATTTCTCTCTTCTGCATAATACTGTAATACCTGCTACATTCAGTATTATCTATTAGATAGAAAGCACCCGAACATTTCTACTTCAGATGCCTGAATTCATACTGTAATTTTGGTTGGAGGTGATATGGGAATTTATACTAGTGGTTCTTCACCCATTCAAGATCTTAAAAACAGAATCGCTGGACAGGTTTTGAGACCTGTAACACTATTACCAAAATATGGTCTCCCACAGAGACATACTAATATTTCCACCATAACATATCTTTGCTTTACCTAGTAAAGCTTACTTTTTAAAATACTCAATCCTTCATCTCCTGTTCACTTCCAAAGAATCTATGGGCACCAAACTTCCTTCAATTTTATTGCCCCACTTTTTTCTAAAATAATGTGGAGAAGAGCAGGGAATCACAAACAAATGTGTTTCCATGGCTTAAAAATTTATCATTCATCTTCTGACCTGCATCAGCTAATAACAGAATGCTTTGATTCATTACAGAAGCAAAACCAAAGGCAAATCTTGTTGTATTTGAAATGAACTAAAAGCCTGCACATGGTCAGTTGCTAGTTCATGTGAAGAAAGGGAGCTTGTCAAGCCATGGTGACTTGCTGCAAAACCAGTAATATTTCAGGAAGCATTTTGCAGCATCCTCTGGTTGGTTCATTGTGAAGAGAGCTCTCAGAAAAGTCAAAAAAGAAATGAAGAGGGCAGCAGGTCCCCAGATAAAGGCTGCTTGTGCTGTTATGCGATTGTCAGAGCAGCAGATGAAAATGAACAAATTTAGATTTAAAGTATTTGAATAAGCTAGCTTGGTATTTGAATAGATAACTTGGTCTATTAAATTATGGATTAGCTACAAAACATTTCACAGAATATACAAAAGAAATTTCTTTAGGAAATTATTCACCAAAATATCTACAAGGTCTTTCTCTTACAAACACCTTGTTCTTGTATAGTATTAAACAGGCACATGTTTATCTCAGTCCTTTGTCAGTTCTGAGTACAAATAATAGGAGACAGATGTGGCGAATGTATATGTATCTTGTGAAGCATAATAGCAATTCCTTGATGGGCTTTGGGTAAGCACTTGCCCTCCCTGGGGCATGTTTGAACTGTTTGCGATTCTTTGCTGCCAGCTACACAGCTTGCTACCTGTCAGGAGCTGGAATTGGCAGAAAACAGCTGGTAGAAATCAATGGATATGCCAGTTCTGGTTCATCCAGCAGAGATACTATGGAACAGTGCCGCAATTCTGATTGGAATTAGGCAGCAGAAACAGGCTTTATTTGCTCATAGCTTCAGTGCCTTCTCAGTCAGGGAGTATTCAGGTTCAGATGATGTTAAGTGATTATCAAGCTTTAAAAACCTGAAATTCTCATAACAAATAATATAAGAAATCAGCTGTAAACTAGGAAAAAGCGCCAGTTGCTGTATAAGTTACACCACAAATCCCATTGTGAGTGTCAGAAATGTCAGCACTCCTATTGGATGTGTCGGTCCTGGGAGCATGAAAGAGCAGCTCAGGGAAACTGTAGAGCTTTAAGGATGGCAGCCTTCAAATGCAAGAAAAATCTAACCTAATACTCTGTGAAAAGGTAGGAAAATAAGGAGACCAGTCTGCCTTGGCAGATAACTCATGATAGAGCAAGGGTGGTAGAATGATGCAGGGACAGGCTATAGCAAAAATTTGGAAGCATTGCCTGAGCGTGGCATTAGGGTTCTATAGGGAAAACCCCAGCTTAATTGGACATTTCAAAAGTAAAATGAGGTTTTGCTTTACATCAACCATAAAGGTCTGAACAAAGAAAAAGTAGACACATTGTTGAAGAATGTGGGTGATTTCCAAGAGCAGACACAGATGAGGATGAGTTACTCCATACCTTCCTTGCCACAGTTATCCCCATCAACTTTTCCCAAGTCTCCATGCTTAGGGACAAGATTCATGGGGAAAGACTAAGACCAGGGGACAAGCATCAAGCCAGAGATTGCCAAAGACAACTTCACCCATAGAAGTCCATGGGTCTAGACAAACAGCATTCAAGAAAAAGCAGATTTTCTTCCGAGGCCATCCTCCACCATCTCTGAAAGATGATGGTGATCATGGGAGATCCCTGACAATGGGAAATGGACAAACATCACAGCCATCTTCGGAAAAGGCCCAAGGGAGGGACTTTTTAAACATGAGGTTGGACTAATAACATCTTAAGATCCTTTCCAATCTGAATCCCAAGTAACCCATGGTGATGAATGCAAAAAAAAAAAAAAAAAAGGACTGAAACACCTTTACAATAAATCTAAATAGATAGATTAGATAGAATAGATAGATAGATAGATAGATAGATAGATAGATAGATAGATAGATAGATAGACAGATAGATAGATACCTAACTATCTGCTTAGATAAAATATACATGTACATATAACCCTCTCTGTCAAATTTTACACCTACAAGTTGGTTTAGCATCACAGAGTTATCTTTTAAAAGTGAGGGAAGAACATCTGGAGGGGGGAAATGTTAAAATTCTTCTATTACATCATCCCCTTTTAGATATACACACTGCATAAGCACCCTACTTAAGTACTCTAGAGCTTAAAATACCATTTTCACACAGGATAAAATAAGACAAACAACATCTGCACATTAAAGGAGGAAAACAAAAGAACTACATGAAAATAATTGGAAAAGAAGATTGGATCAGATTGGAATTAAATGTATTTTAATCTTTTTATCACAGAAGTTATAAGTTTAAATACACTTGGCCAGGCCAAACAAAAACTAGAAAGGAGAAATTAGGAACAAAAAGAGGACCTAGAGACATAGCAGATCAGTTTGGAAGCAGGAGGCCATGTTAAAAATTTCTAAGTGTGAAATGAAGTGGCTGCCTTTCAGAGCTAAACAGGGCGAAAGGACCTCATGCTAGTGTGATGGGTTGACCCTGGGCAGGGGTCAATCCATCATTCCCCTTCTCAATAGGACAGCAGAGAGAAACTATAACAAAAGGCTCAAAGGTCAGGACAAAGGCAAGGAGGAATCACTCACTAGTTACCATCATGGGTAAAGCAGACTTGACTTTGAGAAATTAATTTAATGTATTACTGATCAAGTAGAACAGGATAATGAGAAATAAACACAAATCTTAAAACACCTTCCCCACCCCTCCCTTCCTCCTGGGCTCAACTTCATTCCTCAGTCTGTCCCTTCTCATCCTTGAGTGGCATAGTGGAATGGGGAATGGGTGTTGTCTGTCCATCACAAGTTTTCTTTGTTGCTCCCTCCTCCTCATGGGGATGATTCCTCACTCTTTTGCAATGCTTTAGGATGGAGTCATTCCCATGGGAGAGCAGGGTACAATCTTCCACAAACTGTTCCAACATAAATCTGTCCCACAGACTGCAGCTGTGGGAAAGCTGGTCCAGACTAATTCCCTTCCACACGGTAGAGTCCTGAAGGAGCAGTTGCTCTAGTACGGACCTCTTCAATGCAGTGCAGTCTGTCAGGAACTTGTTTCTCCAGCATGGCTCCCCCCAGAGTCACAAATCCTGCCAGCAGGCCTGCTCCAGTTGTGGCTTTTTTTTCCTGTTTCCTGTATATAATATCTCAGAGATGATACCACCATCATTGATGGATTTGGGCTTGGCCTTGGAGCTTGCTGGCCTTGTCTCTGTTAGATGTGAAGGATGCTTCCAATACTTTCTCATGGAGGCCATCCTGGTAACCCTACAGCTACAAAACCTTGCCCTGCAAACCCTGTACAACTAGTTGGTTGAATGTACAACTTTGGTTGAATGGCACCAATTTTTCATGCATGCACGTGTGCACAAACACATGTAAATACATGCCCAAGGAAAATAAAATTATGAAAGATACAGGCTTTTGTAAGTGGAACATAGAAATGTGAGAACAGCAATTTATACTCTTACAGAACCTCCTTGTTTCATTGTCAGCACTATAGTTATAAGGTGTTAACTCTGAGGGATTCTTCTGTTGCCGATGCTAAACATACAGTACTATGCATTTTATCTCATCTATGAAGAATGCAGGTCAGATGCAGTCTAACTCACACAAATTCACAGTAAGTATCACAAGCACCCACAGGGAACTCAGAATCAGCCTAGGTTAGACTACTGGTTTTGTAGTGACTTTTACTTTTAACAATACTCAGCAGACATCTGGCAGCTAGAGCATGTACTTGCTTAAAATGGAGCCCTAAGCTTGACTTGGGCATAATTAATGACTTGGCAGTTATTAATTACTTATTCATTATTTTTATTTATATTTTTATAAATTGCTATACTTTTTATATAAATTTGTACTTAATAATGAATTACATTATTGAAATAAAATAATTTGTTGAAGAGAACATATCATAAGTAGTGTCTCCCAACTATACGTTCAGTAATTTTATAAAGACCATGGAAAACTGATACCAGGTGAAAGGTCAATTTGCCAATATCTATTTTATGGTTATTGACAGACAAACAAATCTCTATTCTTTCATGTATGGTCTTTAATAAAACAAAGCTTTCAAAGCCAACCAATCTGTAAAGGGCTATTTTCAAGATACAATTAAGAAACAACAAAAACCTTGTATAGGCAAAAGCAGGTTTTTATATAACTGTTCCCTGGTGAGAGACTTGAGATGAAATCAAGGTGGTACTGTTTCCCAATTATCCCAGGCCTAAGGAAAAGGATGTGAGAGAGACTGTGATGAGTGGAACAAGCAGGATGCCCTCATGCACAGTAACCCAGGTGCAGAGGGAGAGAACATGCACCAGCTCAGGGGACAAACTGGGTGTTGAGTAAGATAAAAAAAGAGGCAAACTCTGTGAGGCAGAGTACTCTGTCTTTACTCAGGTGAGCTCAGCTGTGATAATTCCCCTATTACGGCCCCATAATAGGCTATAATTGACTCAACTGCTCTGATGTAGTAGTCAGCTGTAATGTATCAGAAGGTGTCAGACTCCTGAAATGTCTCAGCATCCAGTATTATATCATTCAGCATAAAACTTTTCCCTCCATGTGTGGTACCTGGGTGTTTTCACCTAGTCTAAGCATAAAAAACCTCAATGTATGTTGTGTTTTTTGTCACTGTGTGATTCTTCCATCACCCCCAATGAACTAAGAGCATCACTTCAGCCAATGCACAACTAAGTTGCAACAATAAACTCTTGTTGCAAGGTCTGTGGGTGACAATATGTTTTTGCTCCTTCCTTTGTTTCTTTATTCCTTCCTTCCTGTAATATTTTTGTGCTTTCATACTGCTATATTACTATAGATAATAGTAAAAAAATGGCTACATACTTACTTCCCATTGCAACCATATTGTTAATAAACCCTATATAAATATATTTACAAACACCCATCCATTTTGTTTTGCTCTATCCTACCCTAAGGGATCGGTTAACAAGAAGCTGGGTTACCCTTGCCTTCTGGGGCAGGTCATAACACCTGGTCTTCAGAGATCTCTGAAATACTTTCCCAGCTGGGGGACTAACCACAGAATCTTCTAACTTGTCACAATAGTGCCCAACATAATAACAAAATCACAACTATGATGGTTCAATAGAAAACAGGACTCTCCTTTTTAAAAGACTGTAAGGGACACCAGTAAGAATAACCTGATGAAAATCAATGTTCTGTGACATACAAGATGTAACAGAACTTAACTACAAGCCTCAAAAACCTATGAAGATATAAAAACTTTTCCCTACTTGAAACAAAATACTGATTCAGTACAGCAAAACACCAAGGTTTTTGTTTAGGTTTTGGTAATATGAATTACTGAAAATCCAGCAGTATTTGTGATCAGGCTCTATTCCATGTTTCCATCTGAAATGTGTTATATTTAATACTAAAGTGCCTAACAGTCTCCATGCCAACGCTTCTCTGCTTCTACATCCTTTGATACTTGTTATTCTACCATGACCTCCACAGTCAGTCCAGCTTAATTATGCTTCTGCCCTCCTATGCCTTCTTTTATCAAGATACTCATCTCCTTCTGAAACTATGTATCACATCTTTTTCCCTTCCTCCATTAACACAACATTTGTCTACAAATAAAAACACCAATTAAAGTGAAAACTCGTACTACTCAAAAAAAAAATGGATGTGCGGGTGTGTTTGCTAGCTCCTAAGGTAACCATGCAAACTTAGAGGCCTTTTCTTTGTCTCTTTATCAACACATTACCCTCTGCAGCTACTATTTTACATCAGGATGGTAGAACGATTCGCAACAAAACCAGTTTCTTGTGTACTAGTGGTGTTATTTGAAACCATGTGAAATCACAAGAGCTATGCTCATTATTCTAACTGGTGGTCTGGCCCTAAAATGCAGAGTGGATGTTTTTGCTTTTTCAGACAGAGATGTATGACAAATCAAATCATATACTCCAGTATTTACTTCATTCAGTGCAATGAAGAATATCTTTGCAGAGATTGTATCTTCTAATGTGAGGAATAATTCATTCACTAAAAAATGGGAAAGAAAAATACACACCAGTACTTTGCATTTTACGAGTTTTAGAATGAATTGATGGCAAGAACTAGAGTACAAAGCTCGGTAATCATGCAAGCTGAAGATACTAGACTTTGGTTGGGGGAAAAAATAAATTATGTGAGGCACTTAAGCTTATAGAGAGTATCTCTTGACTGGTTTATATATGGGGATTGTATGCATCATTGTCTAGTAAATCTAAGCACTGCAGGCTAGGTATGCAGAAATAGTTTTCTTTCTATTAGCTCATGAAGTCAACAATGTGTGTCTGTAAAGTGAACTGCTAGGCAGCTCATCTATGAATTCTCTACTAATATATAATACAAGCTTTTCATGAACATTCTGATCTTGGAAACAAAAAGACAGGGTTTACCATTTTAAATTTCATGCATTTCTGGATAAGCCTTTCCCATGTTAACAAGAGCTTCAGATACTTTTTCTGATGCTGAAATGCCATAATTCAAATATTCCAGGAATCATGTAATATATTCTTTGCAAGAAACAAGTTCCTCTATGAAAGCAAACATTTTCCTTCAGACATCCACTGCCCAGTCTGAGTGTGGTCAAAAAGTTTGAATGACAGAAATTTGAAGTTCTTGAAAAGATTTTCCTCTTCCACATTTTTTTAAGTTCCTACTAAGTTTGCTTCCTACTATGCATATTCTGTGAATTTATGTGAAGTTCTTATTTCTAAATCTGCCCCTTTCTAGGCTGGCTAGAGATATATTCAAAGGCTTGCAGCCTCTGCATCACTAGTGATGTCACAGCAATGAAGATATTCACACTTACACTTGTCATAATAATAATCAGGGCAAAAATGGCAGCTCTAGTTTTCATTACTGTCCAAGTGAACAGTTCTTTTGTTGTTTTTTGCCAAGAAGAAAAATTTTTGTAACAGCTACTGAATATTAGCAGCTGCAACATATGCAAGCTGTTCCAGATTACTCTCCCTGGTCACTTCAATTGAAGCCAGCTAGTTCTCAAATACGAAACCTCTTCACCAGAAGGTCAGATTAACTTCAAATATCTTTGGTAATATCTTCTTTATATTGTTATTTCTTCGAAAAGAGTAAAATAAAACCATTATTTTCAGGGAACACCTGAAGGAAAATAAATTTGAAGCTAATATCCTCTATATTTTTAACTCCTAATCCCTCTAAGGTGTTATTGCAAGTTGAAGGGGTTCTGTTACACATCTACCATTCTTTCATTCTTTGTTGTTGTTGTTGTTGTTTTGGTTCTTTGGGTTTGCTTGTTTGTTTTTTATTGTTGTTGGGTTTTTTGTCAAGGTACCATAATGGATGCCAAGAGTATCTTGTTTTGGGTAGACATCTGACCACACTGCACACACCTCCATGATTCACTATCTATTGTATCACACATTCAAAGCCATTAACCAGAAATTGCAGAATTTACCCTACTTAAATTTTGAAATTATTAACCTATTCTGTACTACCTTTACATTTTGACAATTGCAGGGAGCAATTGCAGCATTCCCTTCTCCCTTCTTCCACAAACACTGTCATGCAATTCGGAGACTAAATGAGCTAATGAAATTACTAAGTTTTAAAGGCATTAAATTTTTTATTTGAATGCTGTGAAACATAGCAATGTTCCTTGACTAAAGGTTGATGCAGGATTAACTGAATTTCTAAGTGAAAAGCAGACTATAGCCTCCAGCTTTCAGGACTCTTGGAGCAGATACTCAGCTCAAAGCCAGCCAGTTCTGAAAGTGCTCTCCAAGCAGACTGGGTACACAAGGCTGTGCCTCTCCTGCTCTCAGTGGACTGGGAACAGCTGCTTCAATTTCTGGTCAGAAAGTCACCCGTCATGCAGGAGTAATTATATATCTGAATAACATACACTTTTTCCTTCAAACCTCTCCTAGTCACCAGCTGTAATTTCCCTTGTAGCTCTAAATAGCTTTAGCATGTCTGATAGAGCAAATGTGCTCCGCCAGAACGACCCAACAGGTCTGTGTAGCTGGAGGAAGTTGAACAGGAGCTGAGGGTTCTTTGGATCCAACTCACTGAAGTCAGCAGTGCTGTCAAAGCAGCCTGCACAGAGGCCACAGAGCTAACTAAGGCAAATTCTCACCATTTCCCTGGGAAGCACAAGGGAATGCATGCATGCAGTTCCACAAGTCAATTCTCATACTGAAAATTGTTTTGTTTTCTTGTTTTACCTTATTCTATTTGAATGGCCAGACCAAAGACATGATGAAGTACCATTTGTACATGATCACCTTACTTCAGAAATACCTCAAACTAATCAATGATGCTCCTCTGAAAAAGGCAAAGGGTTTGTTTCTCACCCATTTGCTTGAGCTATTTTACTTACCAAAAAAGCTGAGTGCATTTTTAGGAGGGGTAGCAGAAAAAAATTTGATGTATTACATCTCCAGAAGCACTCCTACATTTCTCTGAAGTAGAAAGTAATGTACAAATAAAGTAGAAAGTAATTTACAAATACATGCAAAATCATTTTGGTTTTTGGTAATGAGCTGAGGTGCCCTGGGATTTATTTATTTATTTCATTGTGAGAATATAAAAGATCATTACAAATAACTACTTTGACATAATTAAAGGTGATGGAAGTTGGCATCTCTCTTTTTCCACTCTTAATATTTCAGTTATCTCTATCTTACTTTTATTCCATGATTTATTTTCAATTCTTGTCTTCAATTAATTTAAGAAAGGATGATTGTTTATGATCAGAAAGTAATTTTATTTTTATTACATAACTTTTTGCAATTCCTTAAAATTTCTGTCCTGCTTTGATCCATAATCTCCTGAAGTTTATTCTTGGAAAACAGCAAATTATCAATCTGCAAAATTACTGTAGGCCTCCATTGAGTTATATGTCTTTAGAAGCAAATGAAATACCTAAATGAGATAATTTTGGTCATTTCATAAACCTTGGCCAGTAGAGATTATGAGATTCTAAACAAGAGCAATTAAGCTAAACCATTGACCATATTCTCCTCATCAATAAATCTAATTTTTATAGTATGTGTTGTATAAGTTAACAAAGAATTTTGAAACTGTTAAATAAGACAATGAAAATAGACAGTATCAGACTACATATTATTTAGCAAAATAATTCAGAAGATATATATTAGTATTTATTTCACCTGCACAAATATTGCAGGTTGGAGAATTTTTTTCTCCAACAGGTTGCAGGTTGCCCATTTTTTTCACAAAGATATCTGGTTCTCCAGGTAGAGCTTAACTGTTGTATAACACTTTGAATCAGGTACACTAAAATCAGTCCTGTGGACTGCTAAAGGGCTGAACCAAAACCAGCATTTATTTCCATACATTTCACTGTCACTCATGGGCTAAAATGTAACTTGAAAATGTTCTTGAAAATGTTAGGCATATTTCTGCATTAGGAAGAATAATTATTCTTGGGATCAAGAATTCTTGGTGTCAAGTATGTCCTATGTATGTCATGTTTCCTTACCTGGCAGGAAGGAAAGGTAAGAACACAACATAAAAGATGTAGGCATGAAGTTCCCTGGCGCTGCTGATGAGGGCTGAATATGGATATTCTGCTAGTCTTCCCCACCTCAACTTACAAAAAGGCAGGAGAAGGCTACAGAAAAGGAAAGGCAGAGGTATTCTGCCTTATACCACTGCTGAATCTTACTGTATATCAGCATTATGGATTTGACATCAGGGTACTGGAGAGGATGGAGCACCTTCCCACATTGGAGGATGAAACTCTGACATTGCTTCTGAGTGTTGGTTGTACAGATCCAGTGTAGGTGATTGTAGTACAGTAGTTGCAGTATTTGTACCCTTATAACTTCCATTCTGTGCAAGGGAAAAAGGTTTAGTTGCTCTTGCTGAGGAAGGATCAAGGGTGCAACTGGATTTTCATTGACAACTCTGTCTCCCATTCATATAATGCATTAATCAGAGTTTACACAAAATTATTCTATTTTATCAGACAATCTTATTCCTACCCAGATGGCAGAACTAATTCAAACTGCACAGCTTCAAAGAAAGCAGATGGACAGAGAGGCTCTTAAACCTCTGGAATTACTCTACATATACTGGCCCACCTGTCAAAAAAGGAAAACAAAAACAAAACAAACAATGAAACAACAAAAACCCCAAAAAGTCAACTAATCAACCAAACAATCAACCAGCTAAACAAAACTCCTAAAAGGTTATCTGACAATAACCACAGATGACACAAGAGAACTGAATTTAGCCGCAGAATGTAAAGTCATCCCAAAGCTTAAAATAAAAAAATTAAAATATAAAGCCCATACTTCCCTGTGCTGAAAAAGCAGACATGTTTTTGATAAATTTGCAATGTTGAGGAAATGAGAAAGAATGAGGTACTTAAGGTGGTTTAGAGGATAGTTTCCTCACAGAGTACAAAGCACCTTGCAAACATAAGCAGTTAGTTCTAGGGTTTTGGTCTGATTTCCTAAACTCTTAATTTACTAGAATGTTGGGTGAGAACATTTTGATTATTGTTAAATCTCAATAAAAGTGAGAATGCTCTGCCTGGCACTCTGCCACGGTGTTCATGTGGTTTAGTGGCCCCCCGTTAGGCAGGCTGTTGCAGAAACCATGACCCCAAGCTGTTTGCCCCCCAGCACTGCAGGAACATTGCACGAAAAGGACCCCCAAATCCTCGGGTTTCTACCTGGCAGGCGATTAGAGATGACCCAAGAAGCCCCAGAAATGCTCTCAGTATTTCACAATGAAATGTCACTCTGACCTTCTCTAAGCAAAATGTCAGAATTTTCATTACATGGAAAATTTCAAAATGTCATTTTTGTTGCAGTTCTGAATGGTACTATTTTTAATTTCCACAGGACAGGAATTATGGTGTCTGTTTAACTCTTGTCAGTACACATTCACCTTTCTTCAGCATTCTAGGCTTGATAACTTTTCATCTAATGTTTTAATTTTTTTTTTAAACCAAAAGAGTGAATCAGAAGTCAAGCATGCAATTCTTAGTTTTATGCTTAAAAAGTAGTTCCACCCCTAACACTTTATTTGTGTCCAGAATAATTTTCCAAAACTTTCCTGACATTGGCTGAGACCACAATAGCTTTGTTAGCACAACTGTGTGAGTTCCTGAGGAAGCAAATTCTAGTAGCAGCTCAAAATTATTCCAGAAAAAATTTCAGGATTCTAAAAAATTAAAACAGCACCCATTTTCTCTACTCATGATTAGAAAATACATTGCATCCATGTCTTCATTCTAGAGTGTAACCAAAACACTGTGCTAAAACTGTGTTAAAAATTGCCTGTTTAACTGAGTAAATTAACATAAAAATGGTAATTTCTGAGATGCAAAGTTAGTTAATTGGCAGATTCAAGGGCTGAAAGCAAGCTGATGAGAAGGCATAGAAAGTGATTATTTGACCTCTCTGGCCACACACACACTATCTGCTTGATGCAGTCTTGTCTTGGGAGATACAGCATCTTAGACACCAGATCTGATATAAAAGACAAGGACAGCTTAGTGCCTGACGAATATTAATTCTTGAAAAGACTGCCACATTATCATTTGTTGGCATATCTCCAGCAGAACTCAGCTATTTTAGCATTCACAGCTCTTCCAGTTAATATTCTTTGACATCTCTCCTGAACAGATGTTATTACTGAGGTTATCTGTACTTCTGTCTTCTCTGCTGATGGACTGGGATAGTTTGGAAGGATGACTTTTTTTTAGGCAGGAGGAACCCTTATTTTAGTTAATTCAAGCCTTAATCAGTTTTATTCCTCATCATCTCCTTCCTGCATTACCTTTCTAGCTGCTGTGGGCTTGTATTTCTCTTTAAAAATAAAAAAGGTTCATTATGACCATCACTTTGCCTATTTTTCTCCATCTAAATTTCCAGTCTTAAAAAATGCTATGGTGCTTTGATATCCTTCTCTGTTTAGGCAACTCCTACTCATCCCCTCCAGTTTCATCACTGGTATAGAGATAGTAAGCAAGGGAGGGACCACATACTCTTCAAAAGAGCTCTGGATGAGGTCACATTCATGAAATAGAAGCAATAGAAAAAGAGGAATTGACAAGGAAAAGATGTGGAAGATTGCTGGGGATAGAAGAAAAACCACTAGAATGAGACTAAGAGTGTAAGGAAGTATTTTGTCACTGCTCTGATATAAACCTTCTAAAGCAAAATAAAAAAACCTGTATTTATGAACTGTAACTAACAATAACATCAATCAATAATTTCTAAACCACAGAAGAGGGAGAGACAGAAGACAGTTTTGCAAAAATGTAATTGTACATTTATGAGTCAAGTTTGCACCTATCAATCATACAAAGGCATGAGTAAATAGCCAAGTAACTAAAAAGGCTTCTGAATGAAAATCATTCTCACATTCACCTGCAGCAGATATTTGACCCACGGCAAATGTAATGCATGACTTTTTACAGATTTGTTTCATGCTTTCCTTTAAAATAAAGATGTAAGAAATGTGAGTGTTTACAGAAATCTAGATTCAGCACCAACACTACAGCCTGAATGGATAAAGCATCAATTTTTACTGTAACCTGTCAAATATGTACTACTGAGGTATATATATTTCTCTTCCTTTCTTTCTGTGCTAACAATTCAATCAACAGTGAGAAAAACTAGCAGGCTGTTTTCAGCCTAATCCCCCCTTTTCTGTCTCCAAATACATTCTCATAGAAAGCACCCGAATTTACTATCATTTCTAGCCTTTTGGTACCACTAATGGTACCAAAATACATTAAAAATAATGACTTTTCCCCTGTTAATTTTTGATGAGATTTCTAAGACTTAAAAATCCCCAGTAACCTTGTTTTGGCATGTATGCATTGCAGGTTTCCAGTAACCAAATGCTTTCTGACTGAGATTTCCTAGGACAGAGGATGCTCATTCTGTACAGCACATTTCCGTATTTTGTTTATCCACCCCTAAAAGAAAAATATATTTTGATTACATAGCATTTGAGCCAATGTCTGCTGGTTCAGAGGGCACTGACAGCCTTATCTCTCAGAATTTGCTTTTTTCTCAAAGGGTCTAGGTCAGCATTGGACTTTTGATGCTGTATTTATAGACCGGGTGTACACATGTATTTATAGACGGGGAAGGACTACATAGGTTCATATTAAAGGCAATTACACCTTTAATTTCTCATGTGCAGATCATATGTACAGCTGGGACACTTAAGTGATAAATTAAAGCATCTTCAATAAATGAACATGAAGTTAGGAAAAAAAGATAAATGTAAATTTTTTAAATGTGTGACTGTGTCTGGGCTATATTCTAATTTCCATTCCTGAAAGCAAAATTTTAATTTATATGACAATCTAAAACACACCCAGTAGAAGATTTTCAGGGATCTTATTACTTAATTCTGACTATCTATTGCATCCTAGCTGCCAAGATATGCATGTATACACTGAACACTACATAAATGTTACACTGGCTCTGATGCATTCCAAATTAATAAATAACCAATGGGAAGTAATTTTCATTAATTATGTATTATGAAATAAACAGATCTTTAAAAATTTAGACAGAGCCAGTAAATAAAGCTGCTGTTATAAAACCATAAATATGCGTGGCCTATGATTAATCTTGCAGCCGAGTGCAAAAATTGACCACTCAACATGCATCTTAAAATGAACCAGAAAAAGAAAGAAAGAAAAATTCTGTGTTTTGGGTAGCCTTTTCCCTCCTCTGTGCTAGAAATACTACAAATACAAAGTGGATTTTTACTTTGATATTTGATGTCTAAACTGCATTTTACTTTTCTTTCTCTCTTTCTCATTGTCTGTATAAGACATATTTAAAAAAAAATTCTATGAGAAAATATACAACATTTTCTTAAACTGAGAAGTGACATTGCAATCCTGTCTTTTTAAATCCAGATGTTGCCTTACATGTAATACTCTCTGCTGTTCTAAAGACCCAGCAGACACCAGAGTCAGAAGTTCAGTTATAATAACATTTTGTATTTTTAATCATTTTCTCCTATTTTCACTTTTACTTTGTGAGCTGCAGAATTGTTTTTGTGACTTGCTTGTATTGCACAGACAACAGCATTCAACAGCTCTTTAACACCTGCAGCTTTACCAAGCTGAATTAAGAGATATCAGGCAATGTCTGTGACGTGATGTCTAGTCCATTAATACACATGCTTCTACGAGCCCTAATTACTTCTGATCGGAAACATATTATTTTTTATTGCCCACACTGCCAGCAGTGCAACGCTGTGGGAGGGGGTGCCTGCAGCAGCTCAGCTCCCTGCAGTGTGAGAGGGGGGAAGCTCTACCTGTCCCCGGCTTTACCCTGCATATCAAGGGTTCACAGTAAAACAGTCCTGACACTGACCTCACAGAGACCCAGCAGCTGGAACAGCCTTAACAATGCATTAACACAGCTATGTGCCCCCTAAACTATTACCAGCAGCAGGTAAGAGTGAGAGAGGAAGGGAGAAGGAAAAGGAGAGAATGGATAAGAGGAGGAATAATTTGAAAAGGGGATGATTATCAGCTAGGGTGGTATTGGCATAGTCTTTTAACCTCATTTCAGAATTTACCTTGTAGTTGCGCAGCAATATGTCCTGAGCTAAGGGTCAGTTTATATCTTGCCATGCTTGAACTGGTTTCTCTGTTGAGTCCCACCGAACCACACCATATTGCTTCAGCAACAAACATAATCGAAACAACTTCAGGGAAAGTAGAGTTTGTTTGCCTTAATTGTATGTGGCTAGCAGCTTACTGAGCAAAGAGAGAGAGCAGCAACTGGAAATATACCATCCCCTGTAGAGTCTCATAGCATTTTATGATCCAGTACATCAAATACTATGCTTCCAGTACAATCCAGATTTACAGGCAGTCTACCTGCAATATATTAATTAAGACAGGCTTACTTCATTGGTGATTTTTTTGGGACTTTGGGCAACAGCGCTGCACTAATAGGAAGCAGTTTAAAATATGGAACCTCAATGTAATTTTTAATCCAGCTGAGCACGTGTACTATTTGCCATGGTTGTTGCTACATTGCCCAAAACCACAGTTCAGTGGTAGACTGCCTGTCACAGCTGTATCACTGAACTCCAAGAACAACCCACCCAGAAGCTCCAGCTGCTTGAATAGTGACACAAGATGTTACCAGGATTCCAAAAGTTATTATTTCAGTGGTTTATAAAAGTTGACATTTAAATGGTTTATAAAAATATCAAGAGCTACTGCAATAAACATCAAGAGAAAGAGTGCTGGATGGAGAAAAAACCTTGGGTTTCAGGTCAGAAGTTTGACACTATTTTGGCCTGAGAGGGCATTTTATTTGCTACTGCAGTTTGTACCCTGATACAGCTGATTCTAGTTTCTGGCTGGTCCAGTATCTCCACTATAACAAAGGCTCTTCTGACCCACTCTGGCAATGCCAAAAACACTCCTCTTTTGAAATAAAAAAATTTACATGAATAACAAGTAGCTGAATAGCTGCAGTGCTTTTTATCAAGAGGTATGGCACCCATTAAGTCTTCAAACAGGACGGGAATGGAGCTCTATCATTATGTGTTGCAACTCACTCATTCACTCTAAGAGCACAGCTGAATTATTTGTATACATTATCTTTCAGTGTCTGAGCGTTTGTCTGGAGGTTAGGCAAAACCCATGCATTGTGCTAGAGGCTAATCAGCAATCCCAATTTATAAACGAGAAATAGCTAAAATTAAAATTTCATTTAAGAGTCCATAGTCATAAAATATGAACAATATTTATTATCAAGAAATAGAAATTATTATGACCAAATAGTATGCAAAGTTATAAATAAGCAAATATTAGCGGTACTGTAACAATTATAGCCTAAATAGAATATAGCATAGGTTGTAGGGGAATTTGAGGAAATTATTTGCTGCAGTTAAAAACAATGTGCAATTTTTAAGGCTTGAATCAGATGTGATAAGAAACAGTAAAATCTCTATCAGTTGTGAAAAGAATCAGTAATATCCTTGCTAGATAGATGTTAAAAATAATTTTTATTAATTTAGACTAGCATTTATAACAATGGTTAATCAGCTTGAAAGAAAATTATTTCATCTACCCAGCACAAAAAGATGTTAGCAAGGGAAAAGTTCTTTGTATATGTAAGAGTCTGTAAAGTCAAGGTATTATTTACTCACATAGTTAATTTCCATTTGAGTTTGACATTTCATGCTTCAAAGCTTAGGTCTTTTGAAGATATTTTACATGTCTTAAATGAGGCTCAGGATTCAGCAGTCAGTTCTGGATAAGTGGTAGGAAGCATTTTAAATAAGTATTTTTCCACTTATAACTGAGTGTGTCTTTGCTTATCACCTATCTGTGTTTCATATGTTCTCTCTAATGTCTACAGATTTTTCAGTTTCAACCACTTAAAGTGGATTAAATATTTGTGCATACGTGATGTATGTTCCTATATAGCGTCCATGGTTATCGATTAAGAATAATTACGTTTTTAAGAGAAAAATGGAATTTACTTATAAAGCAAGCTAATAAGCCAGGAAGACTGAATTCACAGTCTGGGTTGTAAGACATTATTTTACTAGAAACCACAACTCTGCAGACAAAGTCAAATCTGACTGCAGTGGCAGAAATGATGGCCAGGAAGTGGTCTGTCATTGTTTGTCCTTTACCCCTAGTCCCTGAACTGACAAGAAAAATTAAAGAGTCAAAAATTGTGTTTTTTCAGAAATATATAGTAAGGATGAAGAGAATTCAGCTGATTGGGATAGAAGAAGAAAAGAACAAAACAGATAAGGAAAAAGTAATGAGAAAAGATGACATTCAAAGGGAACATATAACAGGAACAGCACAGGAAAGGAAAAGCAAAGTGGGAGGAAGAGAAAGGGCGTTAGTAGTTGGAAGAACTATGCAGAAAAGGTGGGCAGAGGAAAATGTTTAAAATAACAGAGTGAAGAGGAGCATGACAGTAAAGAGAATATGACTGAAAGAAACCAAAGTGTAAAGGTCATATGTAGAAACAAAACATATGGGGGGGGGGGAGGTGGAAGCAGAGTTAGGAAGAAAGTGAAGAGGATTTTTTACAAAAACACTGCACATTTGCATAAACAATGAATGAAAGTGAGTTTTGATGATGGGATGTATACTGAGGAAAGGTATGTGAAGGCATAGGAAGTGAAAGGAAGAGAATATACATAAAAATATGAAACAAGTAAATAGCCTCAGATCAGCTTGTTTTACTTTTTTGGGGGGAAAAAAAGTCTACTAAATTTAAAAATTAGCAAAGCCCCAGTTCTTCTATTTGACTGTATTAAACACAATAGTAAATAATCACACGAGCATCCCATAATCTGTAGTTTTGACTTTACCTGAGCAAGCTCTGTAAAAGGCTTCGGGACCTAAAAACCCAGTATCTTACAATTGCAATCGCAAAGATTCTTTCTACAGCGAGGTTGGTTTTGTTGCATTTTCCACGTCCTGGAATTCATCAGTTCCAAGGGAGAAAGGCACACTGCACCTCCCCGTCACTCGCAGGCAGCGCCAGCATCTCAGCGCTCGCTCGGGCTGCGTCTCGCCGCGGAGGCGGGGGGACCCTGGGGACGCCGCTCCGCGCTGGCTCCGCGTCCCCGGTCCTGCAGTGACATCCAGCGTCCGGGCTCGGCACCGCCGCGGCCAGAGCGGCCCCAGCCCCTCCTCGCTGCCGCCCCTGCCGAGCCTCACCGCCTGACACAGCCAGCCGCATTTTTCTCCTTTGAATAAGGGACAACAACAGGGTGCAGCCAGAGATCCTCGGGGTAAAACTTTGTGAAATATGAGAGAACTAAAAACTGGCACCAGAGGTAAAAAGCAATTTATATAATATCATCAGAAGAAAAAAGAAAAATACCTTTGAGTAACTAAAAAAGGGCTAAATTTATGGACTGTAAATTCATAAGCAAAAGACCTAACTTCTTCCCTTAATAAATTTTTCTTTTAAAGCTATGGAATAAGTGGAACTGATTGTAGAGGAAATTGTGGGATTTTCCTTTCCTTTCCTTTCCTTTCCTTTCCTTTCCTTTCCTTTCCTTTCCTTTCCTTTCCTTTCCTTTCCTTTCCTTTCCTTTCCTTTCCTTTCCTTTCCTTTCCTTTCCTTTCCTTTCCTTTCCTTTCCTTTCCTTTCCTTTCCTTTCCTTTCCTTTCCTTTCCTTTCCTTTCCTTTCCTTTCCTTTCCTTTCCTTTCCTTTCCTTTCCTTTCCTTTCCTTTCTTTCCTTTTTCCTTTTCCTTCCCAGAACCTTCCCAGAACTTTCCCTTTCCTTTCCCTTTTGTGATTCTGCATAAAATCATGGAATCGTAGACTCATGTTGGAAGGGACCTTAAAAAGCATCACACCATAGACAAGGAATAAAATTATAAAATCACCAGGAGAGAGAGAGTTGAAGAAATAGCCTCATAGCAGTCCCTTCCAAAAAGATATTGGGGTTTTTTTCCTCCTTCTTTTTTTGTTGTTTTTTTTTTTTTAATTTTAAAATTATCATTTTTGCAGTGCTTGTGGGATGAATGCACTGTATAAATACAAAATGCTCTAGCTGGAATAGACGAAGTACAGGCAGATCACCAGAATGCTCAAACTCCCTTTATTCTTGCAACAGGATCACAAAGACTTCTATTGCAGCCTTCCAAAAATAGGCCTGTATCAACCTAGAAGAAAGTTTGTGAAAAACAAGCTTTTAGAAGAATCAGATTGTATAGGAGGAGAAGAAAACTTCTATGAAACAAGACAGCTTTCCAGCCTCCCACTCTTCCACTCTTCCTACAGAAAATGCTGGCCCTCTAAAGCTGCTTGCAAAAATAAAAATTTCTGGAGGTGTGGTTGTAATTTTAAAATTTTATGGCCCCTATGAGAAATTTGAATATTTCTTTGGTACTCTGTACTGCATAGCCCAGTGATTTTGATTATAAGGTGCTCTACTTTTTTCCCCCTTTTTATGCAGTGTTGTATCTGTGTACATCTACCAGAAATGTGAGGAACGAAAGAAGCCTGTAAGAGAGAAGCTAACTTTCAGCTAGAATTTCCATGGATTTAGGCTGATGAGGTACCTTAAAGAAGGCCTAAATAACCTCTAAATAACCTGCCACAATTCACAAACTCTTAGTTTTTTTAAGATGATGGTTACCCTGCTCTTCTGTGATTAGCAGACACGATTTGCAAGGGCTCTATTCATTCAAAACAATCTGCAACCTTTGATGTCAAAGAAGCTGTGGAGTGCCTGACTGCAAGCTGCAGAGGGTCACAGATCTCTGCTCTGCACACAGCCTTATCTATTCATCAGAAATTCATCCCGGCCATGGAAACTTTTTCATTTTCACTGCACGGGCCTCAGAAAGCCAAATGGCATGGGAAATTTAATGTAAGTCAGTCTCACATTCCCTGACCATGAATGTGAAAAAATTAATCCTCTGCAGCTAAATACTTTTGTAGTCATTTGGTATAAAAGGCAATGGTCTGTCACTTATATCCTACACTAAACCAGTAATGAAATCTTGAAAGAGGAGGCGGGGGGTGGAGGAGGCAGTAGTTTCACTGCCACAGTGAAGCCAAAATTAAGCCATTGCTTTACTACTCTAAAGCAATCTGGGAGGTTGCATAATTGAATGCACAGTGTTATTCCCAGTAGCACAGGATGCAAGCAGACCCTCAGAAGTCAGGTGAGATAGCAGATGTTTTCAGTGACATCTGCAGAGCTTTTGCCTTTGCTTCTGTTTAAGCATTTCCACCACTCACTGGAGTTCTGCAGCAATATTTAACATTTGTGTTCTTTTCCTTTGGTCTTACGCCCCAAACTTTGTCATAATAACATTAAAAGGAAGTGAAACCTCAAGGGCCTCCATCAGACACACAAAACCAACACTTGATTATGATGCCTCTTCTTGCTTTATAAGCTCTTTGGGGAAGACAGATCAGGAGAAGGTCAAATTGTAGAACCACAGATTGGTTTGAGTTGGAAGGGACCTTAAAGATCACCTGGTCCAACCTGCCTGCCATGAGCTGGTACATCTTTCATTATGTTGCTCAAAGTCCATCCAACATGGCCTTGAACACTTCCAGGGATGGAGCACCCACAGCTTCTCTGGGCAACCTTTGCCACCCTCACAGTGAAGAACTTCTTCCTAACATCTGACCTAAACTTGCTGTCAGTCAGTTTGAAACAATCACTCTTGTCCTGTCACCACATGCCCTTTTCAAAATTCACTCTTCAGTTCTCTTTAGCTACTGGAAGGGGCTCTAAGATTCCCTTGGAGTTTTCTTTTCTCCAGGCTTAACAGCTCCCTCAGGATGATTCCATGGCTAAGGTATTCCAGCCCCCTAAGAATCCTCATGGCATCCTCTGACCTCCCTCCAGACAAAAGAAACAGATGACAAATGCAGATGTTACAGAGGTCTTCCAGTTGCAAATATATACAGTAAATACAAAAATGATATGAGAAAAAGTTTAATACATCAGTGGTAGGAAATTGGAGCATATGAGCAGTGATATCTCTGTGACTGCTGCTTTATAAGGCACACTAATGATGACTGTCCATAGCATTCATGACACGAATTATGTCTATAAATGGTCACGAACATCAAAAGGAATGGGATCTTGTAAATACTATGCACTTCATAATATAAGAAATAAATAAGCTGAGAAAATACTTGATGAAAAATAGTAAATCATTTTCATCCTTTTAATTTTAAAAAGAGAAATATTTTGTTGCTCTTATGAAATAGGGGAGGTTAGCTTCTGATGAAAAATCTAAATGTTTTTTAAAATTCACAAATATCAGAAACATTTATCAAAAGAATTCTTGTTTCTGATAAATATTAAAGTGTGCAAGGCAGAACCACAGAGAACAGTAAATACTTTATAGCTGGCACTTTGTCAAAACTGTAAGTGGTTCTGCCTTTGAATTTTACATCATCACTAAATTTACAGTCATTTTATAAGTGGCACAAGACAAGAATTACTTCTTTCTAAATCTAAACCAAGCAATAAATCTAACATCAGGATTCCTCTTATTGTCCGTTATCATCTGATGACAATGCCTTTTACCGTTCATTGTCTTGACAGAAATATGATATGTAAAATCATGATGTCACATCACTCACTATGATTTAACACTCACCAGCCCATACCATTTTAATCAATCAACATTGTCGCTTTTTAGTGTAATGATTTTCTGGTGGATTCCTTGTGATTAATATGATGTATATGTCTTATCAGGAGTTGATTTACTATTTCATTTTGGAGCCGAACAGCTTGGAAGGCCATTCTTGCCTCCTTCAGACACCACTGGAATTGGAAAACAAGCATTGTTTCAAGTACTACTCAAGAACTAATTGTGGAAATTAACTGGAAGATATGAAATTACTTTTATCACAAGCTTGGTGCTTGTGGAAAAGAAAGACAGGAAAATGCCGTGAAATAAAGGAACTAAGCAGTACAGCACAAGGAGGAGCATTTTTTTTTTATCTTCACTGTACCGATATGGACACAGGTATCCCTAATTTGACAATGTGATTGCTGAGTTCCAAAGTTTGGTTTTAAAACATACTGAACTGTGCAGAAGGTTTCTCTGAGGAAAGGAGCTCTTTCCATTATGTTTCTCTGGATATTATATAGTCTTTTTTATTTACTGTTTACAGAAGGCTACTGCATTTATTTCTCAGACAATTTCAAGAAAAATAATTTTTGCTTGTAAAGCACTCTCAAACACAATCCAGTATATGCCTGGAATAACCCACCTACATTCGAGCATGTCTTTACATTAGGCTGTAGCTTTTTGCTTGTAAAGCACTCTCAAACACAATCCAGTATATGCCTGGAATAACCCACCTACATTCGAGCATGTCTTTACATTAGGCTGTAGCAAAGCACAATTGTTTAGAGCTGTCAAAGAATACTAAAACAACAAGTTTAACAGGAAAATTTTGCTTTTACATTCTACTGCAGAATACTGAGAAGTCTATACACTCGTGCATGGAAAAATACACATGTTCAGGTAACAAAGGAACGACTGGAAACTGTTATATTTCAGAGTAACAAGTTCCTTTTAAGAGTCCTCAGTCAGTTAATGTTTGACAACCCGTAAGATGTAAAATTTCAAGTTACAAAATCAACCTAACCTCACTAAATATAACACTTTTCATTCTTCAGGACCAATTAGCCCTCTCTTAGTGACAGATAAAGAAACAAAGGTAAGATAAATGGTGAAACAAATAGTCTTCATGGGGAAAATTGACATTTAAGTTGCATCACAGATCATACAGCTAACTGAGAAGACATGAAGGCTCTTTCATCAGTTTATAAGTGGGTAAATTCTAAATATCCTACTGAAGATCAGAGAAATTGAAACATTGAAAAAAAGAACAAAAATATTTAGGAATCTTTTTACCATAAAGCTCATTTTTTCACAATAAGAAAGCATGTAAAATGCCATATTCAGTGTACTTTTAATTGTTTAAGAAATTCTTCTTTCTTCTCAACATAAAATATGACCTACTCAGATTAGGACATTGGTAACTTGTAGAACAGTAACCAAAAAGCAATAATCTGCCAGTAAAGTCCCAGCTATGCCTTTTCAGGGCAATGCTGAAATTTTATTTACTTTTACTGTAAATCTCTACTTTTACAGTGTTTGGAGGCAACTGAATTCCTTCATAAATCCTTCCTTCCTTCCTTCCTTCCTTCCTTCCTTCCTTCCTTCCTTCCTTCCTTCCTTCCTTCCTTCCTTCCTTCCTTCCTTCCTTCCTTCCTTCCTTCCTTCCTTCCTTCCTTCCTTCCTTCCTTCCTTCCGCCACTTCCTTCCGCCACTTCCTTCCGCCACTTCCTTCCGCCACTTCCGCCACTTCCTTCCGCCACTTCCGCCACTTCCTTCCGCCACTTCCTTCCTTCCGCCACTTCCTTCCTTCCTTCCTTCCTTCCTTCCTTCCTTTCCTTCCTCCTTCCTTCCTTCCTTCCTTCCTTCCTTCCTTCCTTCCTTCCTTCCTTCCTTCCGCCACTTCCTTCCGCCACTTCCTTCCGCCACTTCCTTCCGCCACTTCCTTCCGCCACTTCCTTCCTTCGCCCACTTCCTTCCTTCCTTCCTTCCTTCCTTCCTTCCTTCCTTCCTTCCTTCCGCCACTTCCTTCCGCCACTTCCTTCCGCCACTTCCTTCCTTCCTTCCGCCACTTCCTTCCGCCACTTCCTTCCTTCCGCCACTTCCTTCCTTCCGCCACTTCCTTCCGCCACTTCCTTCCTTCCGCCACTTCCTTCCTTCCGCCACTTCCTTCCTTCCTTCCTTCCGCCACTTCCTTCCTTCCTTCCTTCCTTCCTTCCTTCCTTCCTTCCTTCCTTCCTTCCTTCCTTCCTTCCTTCCTTCCTTCCTTCCTTCCTTCCTTCCTTCCTTCCTTCCTTCCTTCCTTCCTTCCTTCCTTCCTTCCTTCCTTCCTTCCTTCCTTCCGCCACTTCCTTCCTTCCGCCACTTCCTTCCGCCACTTCCTTCCTTCCTTCCTTCCGCCACTTCCTTCCTTCCTTCCTTCCGCCACTTCCTTCCTTCCTTCCGCCACTTCCTTCCTTCCTTCCTTCCGCCACTTCCTTCCTTCCTTCCGCCACTTCCTTCCTTCCTTCCGCCACTTCCTTCCTTCCGCCACTTCCTTCCGCCACTTCCTTCCTTCCGCCACTCTTCCTTCCTTCCGCCACTTCCTTCCTTCCGCCACTTCCTTCCTTCCGCCACTTCCTTCCTTCCTTCCGCCACTTACTTCCGCCACTTCCTTCCTTCCGCCACTTCCTTCCTTCCTTCCGCCACTTCCTTCCTTCCTTCCTTCCTTCCGCCACTTCCTTCCGCCACTTCCTTCCGCCACTTCCTTCCTTCCTTCCTTCCTTCCTTCCTTCCTTCCTTCCTTCCTTCCTTCCTTCCTTCCTTCCTTCCTTCCTTCCTTCCTTCCTTCCTTCCTTCCGCCACTTCCTTCCGCCACTTCCTTCCGCCACTTCCTTCCTTCCTTCCGCCACTTCCTTCCGCCACTTCCTTCCTTCCTTCCTTCCTTCCGCCACTTCCTTCCGCCACTTCCTTCCGCCACTTCCTTCCTTCCTTCCTTCCTTCCTTCCTTCCTTCCTTCCTTCCTTCCTTCCTTCCTTCCTTCCTTCCTTCCTTCCGCCACTTCCTTCCTTCCTTCCTTCCTTCCTTCCTTCCTTCCTTCCTTCCTTCCTTCCTTCCTTCCTTCCCTTCCTTCCTTCCTTCCTTCCTTCCTTCCTTCCTTCCGCCACTTCCTTCCTTCCTTCCGCCACTTCCTTCCTTCCTTCCGCCACTTCCTTCCTTCCTTCCTTCCTTCCTTCCTTCCTTCCTTCCTTCCTTCCTTCCTTCCGCCACTTCCTTCCTTCCTTCCGCCACTTCCTTCCTTCCTTCCTTCCTTCCTTCCTTCCTTCCTTCCTTCCTTCCTTCCTTCCTTCCTTCCTTCCTTCCTTCCTTCCTTCCTTCCTTCCGCCACTTCCTTCCTTCCTTCCTTCCGCCACTTCCTTCCTTCCTTCCTTCCTTCCTTCCTTCCGCCACTTCCTTCCTTCCTTCCTTCCTTCCTTCCGCCACTTCCTTCCTTCCGCCACTTCCGCCACTTCCTTCCTTCCTTCCTTCCTTCCTTCCGCCACTTCCTTCCTTCCTTCCGCCCCTTCCTTCCTTCCTTCCTTCCTTCCTTCCTTCCGCCACTTCCTTCCTTCCTTCCGCCACTTCCTTCCGCCACTTCCTTCCGCCACTTCCTTCCGCCACTTCCTTCCTTCATTCCGCCACTTCCTTCCTTCCTTCCGCCACTTCCTTCCTTCCTTCCTTCCTTCCTTCCTTCCTTCCTTCCTTCCTTCCTTCCTTCCTTCCTTCCTTCCTTCCTTCCTTCCTTCCGCCACTTCCTTCCTTCCTTCCTTCCTTCCTTCCTTCCTTCCTTCCTTCCTTCCTTCCTTCCTTCCTTCCTTCCTTCCTTCCTTCCTTCCTTCCTTCCTTCCTTCCTTCCTTCCTTCCTTCCTTCCTTCCTTCCGCCACTTCCTTCCTTCCTTCCGCCACTTCCTTCCTTCCGCCACTTCCTTCCTTCCTTCCGCCACTTCCTTCCGCCACTTCCTTCCGCCACTTCCTTCCGCCACTTCCTTCCGCCACTTCCTTCCTTCCGCCACTTCCTTCCTTCCTTCCGCCACTTCCTTCCTTCCGCCACTTCCTTCCTTCCGCCAATTCCTTCCTTCCTTCCTTCCGCCACTTCCTTCCTCCTTCCTTCTTTCCTTCCTTCCTTCCTTCCTTCCTTCCTTCCTTCCTTCCTTCCTTCCTTCCTTCCTTCCTTCCTTCCTTCCTTCCTTCCTTCCTTCCTTCCTTCCTTCCTTCCTTCCTTCCTTCCTTCCGCCACTTCCTTCCTTCCGCCACTTCCTTCCTTCCTTCCTTCCGCCACTTCCTTCCTTCCGCCACTTCCTTCCTTCCGCCACCTCCTTCCGCCACTTCCTTCCTTCCGCCACTTCCTTCCTTCCTTCCGCCACTTCCTTCCGCCACTTCCTTCCTTCCTTCCTTCCTTCCTTCCTTCCTTCCTTCCTTCCTTCCTTCCTTCCTTCCTTCCGCCACTTCCGCCACTTCCTTCCGCCACTTCCTTCCTTCCGCCACTTCCTTCCTTCCTTCCGCCACTTCCTTCCTTCCTTCCGCCACTTCCTTCCGCCACTTCCTTCCTTCCTTCCGCCACTTCCTTCCTTCCTTCCGCCACTTCCTTCCTTCCTTCCTTCCTTCCTTCCTTCCTTCCTTCCTTCCTTCCTTCCTTCCTTCCTTCCTTCCTTCCTTCCTTCCTTCCTTCCTTCCTTCCTTCCTTCCTTCCTTCCTTCCTTCCGCCACTTCCTTCCGCCACTTCCTTCCGCCACTTCCTTCCTTCCGCCACTTCCTTCCGCCACTTCCTTCCTTCCGCCACTTCCTTCCTTCCTTCCTTCCTTCCTTCCTTCCTTCCTTCCTTCCTTCCTTCCTTCCTTCCTTCCTTCCTTCCTTCCTTCCTTCCTTCCTTCCTTCCTTCCTTCCTTCCTTCCTTCCTTCCTTCCTTCCTTCCTTCCTTCCTTCCTTCCTTCCTTCTGCCACTTCCTTCCGCCACTTCCTTCCGCCACTTCCTTCCGCCACTTCCTTCCTTCCGCCACTTCCTTCCTTCCTTCCGCCACTTCCTTCCTTCCGCCACTTCCTTCCTTCCGCCACTTCCTTCCTTCCTTCCTTCCGCCACTTCCTTCCTCCTTCCTTCCTTCCTTCCTTCCTTCCTTCCTTCCTTCCTTCTTCCTTCCTTCCTTCCTTCCTTCCTTCTTCCTTCCTTCCTTCCTTCCTTCCTTCCTTCCTTCCGCCACTCCTTCCGCCACTTCCTTCCTTCCTTCCGCCCTTCCTTCCTTCCTTCCTTCCTTCCTTCCTTCCTTCCTTCCTTCCTTCCTTCCTTCCGCCCTTCCTTCCTTCCTTCCTTCCTTCCTTCCGCCACTTCCTTCCTTCCTTCCTTCCTTCCTTCCGCACTTCCTTCCTTCCTTCCTTCCTTCCTTCCGCCACTTCCTTCCTTCCTTCCTTCCTTCCTTCCGCCACTTCCTTCCTTCCGCCATCCTTCCGCCACTTCCTTCCTTCCTTCCTTCCTTCCTTCCGCCACTTCCTTCCTTCCTTCCTTCCTTCCTTCCTTCCGCCACTTCCTTCCTTCCGCCACTTCCGCCACTTCCTTCCTTCCTTCCTTCCTTTCCTTCCGCCACTTCCTTCCTTCCTTCCGCCCCTTCCTTCCTTCCTTCCTTCCTTCCCTTCCTTCCTTCCTTCCGCCACTTCCTTCCTTCCTTCCGCCCCTTCCTTCCTTCCTTCCTTCCTTCCTTCCTTCCTTCCGCCACTTCCTTCCGCCACTTCCTTCCGCCACTTCCTTCCGCCACTTCCTTCCTTCATTCCGCCACTTCCTTCCTTCCTTCCGCCACTTCCTTCCGCCACTTCCTTCCTTCCTTCCTTCCTTCCTTCCTTCCTTCCTTCCTTCCTTCCTTCCTTCCTTCCTTCCTTCCTTCCTTCCTTCCTTCCGCCACTTCCTTCCTTCCTTCCTTCCTTCCTTCCTTCCTTCCTTCCTTCCTTCCTTCCTTCCTTCCTTCCTTCCTTCCTTCCTTCCTTCCGCCACTTCCTTCCTTCCTTCCGCCACTTCCTTCCTTCCGCCACTTCCTTCCTTCCTTCCGCCACTTCCTTCCGCCACTTCCTTCCGCCACTTCCTTCCGCCACTTCCTTCCGCCACTA